>NC_081841.1:136467179-136792089 GCF_963259705.1 Myotis daubentonii | reverse complement strand
AGTAATTTTACAGTTCCAGATTTTACTAGGTGTGCCAGTTAATAGAGCAGATTTTTTTAACAGATGGAGTTACACATATGTTGATATATATGCGATTTGATATATATGCTATTTTGATGCTATTTTGTTGTATTGACAGCAAGCTTCAAAACTTCATATGTCAAATTTGCTGAAGGTGTTAACATCATAGATATTTTTACACTTAAAAATGTTGAATTTCATGCCAAAAAAAGAGCATTTGAGAGAAGTTTTAATTCATTACTTTATTTTGAAGAAAAAGTTATCATATACTTCGGGAAGCTTATGGTGAACATGCTCCATCTCAGGATACTTGTGAATGCTGGTTTAAATGCTTTAAAAGTGATGATTTCAATGTGAAAGACAAAGAATGTCCAGGTCAACCGAAAAAGTTTGAAGAACAACAATTACAAACATTATTGAATGAAGATGTGTGTTAAACTAAAAACAACTTGCAAAAAGATTACACGTTGCTTAGCAAACAATTTCAGATGATTTACAAGCAATGAGAAAGATTTTAAAGGAAAGAAAATGGGTGCCACATTAACTGAATGAAAGACAAATGGAAAACCAAAAATTCATCAGTAAAATCTTGCTTCAATGGCACGAAAGAAAGTCTTTTTTTGCATCAAATTGTGACTGGCGATGAAAAGTGGACTTATTTTGAGAATCCCAAATGCACAAAATCATGGGTTGATCCAGGTCAACCCTCAACATCGACTGCAAGGCCAAATCACTTGGGAAAGAAGACAATGCTCTGCCTTTGGTGGGATCAGGAAGATGTGGTGTATTATGAGCTTCTAAAACCAGGTGAAACCGTTAATACTGATTGCTACCAACAACTAATAATCAATTTGAACCACGCTTTGATCATAAAACGAGCAGAATGGGCCAAAAGACACAGGAAAGTAATTTTGCTTCATGATGACATACCATCACACACTTCAAAACCAGTTAAAGACACATTAAAAGATCTTGCCTGGGAAGTATTAACCCACCCACTGTATTCACCAGACCTTGCTCCTTCAGATTACCACTTGTTCCAATCGATGGCACACACACTTTCTGAACAGCACTTCAAAACATACAAAGAAGTGGAAAATTGGGTCTCTGAATGGTTTGCCTCAAAACAAGAGAAGTTCTATTGGGACAGTATCCACAAATTACCTGAAAGATGGGGAAATGTGTAGCTAGTGATGGACATTATTTTGAATAAAACACTTTTGATGTTTCTCTTGAAATTATTGTGTTTTCTTTGATTATAAAATCCGCCATTATTAACCAGTACACCTAGTACATTTAAGTCTTTAATACATTTAGAATTAATTTTTGTATATTGTGTGGGGTAAGGGTTCAATTTAATTCTTCTGGATGTAGATATGCAGTTTCCCCATGACCATTTACTGAAGAGACTATCCTTTCCCCATATTGTGTCCTTGGCACCCTGCTTGACAATCAATCAGATTTATTTCTGAGCTCCCTATTCTGTTGCATTGGTCTGTACATCCATTTTTTCCCAGCACCAGATAGTTTTGATTACTGTAGCTTTTGTACATTTTGAAGTCAGAAATGTGATGTCTTCAACTTTATTCTTTTTGTCTCAAGATTTCTGTCATTATTTGATTTATTTGTTCAGTACAAACTTAGGATTATTTCTTTCTATTTCTGTAGTTAGCTTTGGGTAGTGTGGACATTTTAACAGTATTAATTTTTCCAATTCATGAACATGAAATATCTTTCCATTTTGTGGTGTCATCTTCAATTTTTTTTCATCAATGTTTTATACTTTTTGTGTATAGATAGTTCATCCCCTCGTGCATCTGTGGGCCCCTACCCCCCAGCCCCCCAATATTCATGTGTTTTTGTATATGTGTATATGTATGCATATCCTATCTAATAATAGACAAACATGGTAATTAACCGTACCTCTGAATGCTTCCCATTGGCTAATCTGGGCGATATGCAATTTAACTGCCAACCAAGATGGTGGCAGGCAGCCAGGCAGCTGAAGCGAACAGGAGGTTTGCTTGCTCCAGTGAAGGAGGGAGCCAAGGTTCCCCACCTGCTGCTGCTGGGCTCTGAGCTGCACTCTAAGAAACAATGTTGCAATTATAGAAGCTAAACAAACCCCATGCTTTCAGCCAGCTAGCGGAGCTGGAGATGCAACAGAGTTTCAATTATAGAAGCCAAACAAACCAGATACCTGCTTTCAGTAGCCGAGCCTCAGAGCTAAAGCCAGCTCTCAGTTCCAGTGACAGCCATAGAAGGTAAATAAATCCCAGAATAAAAAAAAAAAAGAAAAAAGGAGTGGTTGGGAGCTTCAGTCACCTGCCAGCTTGAAAACGGCCCTCAGCCCCTCACCCAGACTGGCCAGGCACCCCAGTGGGGACCCCCACCCTGAAGGGGGTGTGACCAGCTGCAAACAGCCATCATCCCCTTATCCAGGCTGGCCAGGCACCCAAGCGGGACCCCCACCCTGATCCAGGACACCCTTCAGGGCAAACCAGCCTGCCCCCACCTGTGCACCAGGCCTCTATCCTATATAGTAAAAGGGTAATATGCTTCCAAGCACTGGGATCAGCGGAGCTGCGAGGCCTCCCGAACCCGGGATCAGCGGAGCCATGAGGCCTCCCAGCACTGGGATCAGTGGAGCTGAGAGGCCTCCTGGCCCCTGGAGCAGCATGACAGGGTGCAGCGCCCAAACCCCCTGATCGCCCTGCGGCTCTGTGTGTGACAGGGGTGGGGCCACAACCTCCCTATCTGCCCTGCTCTGTTCGTGACAGGGGAAGGCACCCCAACCCCCTGATCGGCCCTGCTCTGTGTGTGACAGGGTGCGGCGCCCCAACCCCGCCATGGGCCCTGCTCTGTGTGTGACGGGGTGGAGCCGCAACTTCCCCATCAGCCCTGCCCTGAGTGTGACAGGGGGGAGTGCCCCAACCCCCTGATCGGCCCTGCTCTGTGCATGACAGGGGGTGGTGCCGCAACCTCCCCATCGACCCTGCCTTGAGTGTGACAGGGGGCGGTGTCCCAACCCCCTAATCGGCCCTACCCTGAGCATGACTGGGGGTGGCATTGCAACCTCCTGATCCACCCTGCTCTGTGCATGACAGGGGTCGGCACCCCAACTCCCCAATCGGCTCTGCTCTAAGCCCGACCAGGGGCTGCACCTAGGAATTGGGCCTGCCCTCTGCCACCCGGGAGCGGGCCTAAGCCAGCAGGTCCTTATCTACTGAGGGGTCCCAGACTGTGAGAGGGCACAAGTGGGGCTGAGGGACACCCCCCACCCCGCCAGTGCACAAATTTTTGTGCGCCGGGCCTCTAGTCATATATAATGATGATCTTTGTCTTTTGTTATAGTCTTTAGTTTAAAGTCTGTTTTGTTTGATATAAGTGTAGCTACCCCTGCTTTTATTGGTTACCATTTGTATGCATTATCTTTTTACATTCATTTACCCTCATCCTATGTGTGTGCTTAATGCTAAAGTGTGTCTCTTATAGGCAGAATATTGAGCCACTCTAAGATTTTAGGTGGGAAATTTAATATATTTTCATTTAAAGTACTTATTGATAAGTGAAAATTTATGGTTGCTATTTTGTTAATTGTTTTTTGACACTCGTAGTTCCTTTCTTCCTCTCTTACTGTCTTCCTTTGTAATTTGATGATTTTTTTTGTAGTGATATGCTTTTATTTCTTTCTCTTTATCTTTTGGGTATCTGCTAAAGGTTTTTCTTTGTGGTTCCCATGAGGCTTACATAAACTATCCTATATTTAAGATGTTATAAGAGTCTGCTTTAAAATCATAACTTCAATGATATACAAAAACTCTGTACTTTTACTTTCCCCCCACTATATTTTATGTTATTGATATTACAATTCACATATTTTATATTGTGTATCCATTAACTTATTCTAGCTATAGTTATTTTAAATAATTTTGTCTTTGAACTTTTATATTAAACAATGAATTACAAGGCATATCATTTTCATAGTAAAGAAAATCAAAGATAAAGAAAAAGTTTTGAAAGAAGCCAGAGGGAAAATATATCTTACTTACAGAGAAGCAAAGATAAGAATTGCATCTGATTTCTCCTCAGTAACCATGCAAGAAAGAAGTGAGTAGAGTGAAATAGAGTTGAGTGACTAAGAAACAACAACCTAGAGTTTTGTATCCTGTAAAATTATTCTTCAAAAATGAAAGAACAACAACAACTTTAATAGACTAATAAAAACTTGTTGCCAGTAGATCTGCCTTCCACTTCTTGCTGCTATTTGTTATTGATGATGTTTGTGTATTTGTTTCATCACTTTTCTGAGCTAATTTCATAAAGTCTATATATTTTGTAATTTGTGGCCACTGTGCTCTCTGCTCAGTTAGCTTAGTGGTCAGATAAATGATGCTGGGAAAGTAGAATATAAAACTTGACTCCTGTTCACCCTTCCCATATAAAAATCACTTCTCTATGAATTATAGATCTAAATGTGAAAGATATCAGAAAGTTCCTAGAACATTGGACAACATCTTCATGATCTTAGAGTAGACAAACATTCTTAGAACAATAAAGAAAGGTACTAACCTACAAAAATTAATGTCAATTCAAAAGTAAAAAAAAATATGATTATCTCAACTGATGTAGAAATTCAAAATCCTCTCATACAACAAAAACCATTTGCTAACAAAAATATGCACACACACTATACAGACAATGTTTATTAAAATACATTTTAGTGCCCTAACCGGTTTGGCTCAGTGGGTAGAGTGTCAGCCTACCGACTGAAAGGTCCCAGGTTCGATTCCGGTCAAGGGCATGGACATTGGTTGCAGGCACATCCCCAGTAGGGGGTGTGCAGGAGGCAGCTGATGGATGTTTCTCTCTCATCAATGTTTCTAACTCTCTATCCTTTTCCCTTCCTCTCTGTAAAAAATCAATAAAATACATTTTTTTAAAAATACATTTTAGTGTGTATACCTTTTTTGAGACAACCTGTATATATGGCTCACAGTGGTTTTATCTGGCCCACAATAGTTTTAACCCCCTCACCTCAATTTGTCACTAGAGGCATATCATTTTCATACTAAAGAAAATATAAATGTAAAAATACAAAGATTTTTACATTCATACCTGTCATTTCTGCCTCTGCTATAAAAATATGACAATAATGGGCCTCTGTGCAACAATCAGCAGGAGAGAACAGGCAACCCTTTTGACAAGACAAAGCCCTGGTTCTTTAGTTGGACACTGATGTACACTAAATAACCTGATTTCTACTTTTAATTTTGTTGCACATTTTGTAATCTCGGCAGAGTACCTGTCATTTCATGAAAATACTTAGTATATAAAAAAACTATAAAAACATCTAAATTTTACACTGCGTAATGCTGGAATAAAGTATATTAAACCAAAATTAAAAAGGTAAATTCAAGGTGTAGGTGGCAGGGTGGGGTTTGGAACTTGGACTTTAAGATTCCAAAGCAACCCAAACCATAGCTTACAGTTAGAAAATGTTACATGTGATCCTGAAGCTAACTTCAAGAAAATATCAGCAATTTGTAAGGGAGACTGACAGACTACAAAGGTGGTTTCCTTTCTTGTTAACTTGTAAAAATATCTCACTTTAATAAAAATTTAAAATGTTTAACAGAATGGAGGAGAACCAAGATGGCGGCATAGGTTAACGCCGGAGTTTGCTGCTTTGAACAACTACTTCAAAAGTGAAACCAAAAAAAGGAAGGGACATCACCCAGAACCACAGGAACGCTGGCTGAGTGGAAGTCCTACAACTAGGAGGAAAGAGAAACGCACACGGACACTCAGAGGAGGCGCAGTGCTGAAGTCAAATTCTGAGGTGCGGAGTGCGTGGAGCGGGCTGGCGGCGGAGGGCGCGGTTGTTGTTTTCAATCGGGAGGGAGTCGCAGACTCTGAGCACCAGATCCGGGCGAGTCTTTAGGGACCCAGACTCAAACGGGAGAAGCGGGACTGTCTGGCTTCGGTCAGAGCGAGTGCAGCTTTCTCTCCGAGCTTTGCAGCGGGTGCTGGGACTCAGAGAGGCAGAGCCCCTGGGGACAGGACTGAGAGCCGCCATAACTGCTCTCTCCGGCCCACCCTGTTGATCCTGTGCGACCCGCCCCGCCCAAGCCCTGCACAGAGGCATTTGCCGGATAGCCTCAGGCAAAGGCTAGATTAGCACCTCCCTAGAGGACAGAAGTTCTCTCACTGCTGACACAGCTGATTCTCATAGCCACTTGGCCTGGAGGTCAAACCCTCCCTGGAATTAGCTACAACAATCAAGATTTAACTATAAGACTGCGAACAAAGACCACTAGGGCGTGCACCAAGGAAGCATAACAAAATGCGGAGACAAAGAAACAGGACAAAATTGTCAATGGAAGAAATAGAGTTCAGAACCACACTTTTAAGGTCTCTCAAGAACTGTTTAGAAGCTGCCGATAAACTTAATGAGATCTACACGAAAACTAATAAGACCCTCGATCTTATATTGGGGAACCAACTAGAAATTAAGCATACACGGACTGAAATAACGAATATTATACAGACGCCCGACAGCAGACCAGAGGAGCGCAAGGATCAAGTCAATGATTTGAAATGTGAAGAAGCAAAAAACATCCAACCGGAAAAGCAAAATGAAAAAAGAATCCAAAAATGCGAGGATAGTGTAAGGAGCCTCTGGGACAGCTTCAAGCGTACCAACATCAGAATTATAGGGGTGCCAGAAGATGAGAGAGAGCAAGATATTGAAAACCTATTTGAAGAAATAATGACAGAAAACTTCCCCCACCTGGTGAAAGAAATGGACTTACAGGTCCAAGAAGCACGGAGAACCCCAAACAAAAGGAATCCAAAGAGGACCACACCAAGACACATCATAATTAAAATGCCAAGAGCAAAAGATAAAGAGAGAATCTTAAAAACAGCAAGAGAAAGAAACTCAGTTACCTACAAGGGAATACCCATACGACTGTCAGCTGATTTCTCAACAGAAACTTTGCAGGCCAGAAGGGAGTGGCAAGAAATATTCAAAGTGATGAATACCAAGAACCTACAACCAAGATTACTTTATCCAGCAAAGCTATCATTCAGAATTGAAGGTCAGATAAAGAGCTTCACAGATAAGGAAAAGCTAAAGGAGTTCATCACCACCAAACCAGGATTATATGAAATGCTGAAAGGTATCCTTTAAGAAGAGGAAGAGGAAGAAAAAGGTAAAGATACAAATTATGAACAACAAATATGCATCTATCAACAAGTGAATCTAAGAATCAAGTGAGCCGAAACCGGTTTGGCTCAGTGGATAGAGCATCGGCTTGCGGACTGAAAGGTCCCAGGTTCGATTCCGGTCAAGGGCATGTACCTGGGTTGCGGGCACATCCCCAGTGGGAGATGTGCAGGAGGCAGCTGATCGATGTTTCTCTCTCATCGATGTTTCTAACTCTCTATCTCTCTCCCTTCCTCTCTGTAAAAAAATCAATAAAATATATTTAAAAAAAAAATGTTTAACAGAATGACCACTTCCCAGGTAATTAAAACAACTTACATCTTAGACCACTATTTCTGTAAGCCATATCATTTGAAGTAGAAATCAGACCAAAAGAATGTATGGCAAGACTAAGTATACCTCAATTCCAGGAACAAAATAATTTATAGGTTTTTCTTTTTTTTCTTTTCTTTTTAATTGGGGGAGGTGGAAATAAGCAGGGTGAGTATATGACCTGCACTTTAAAATAAAAATTTTTTTCACTTATATTTTAAGTTACAAGCTCAGACTCTCACCAAGTGCTGAACACAAGGAACTCAGAAATAGTATAATAGCCAGTTAATAAGTAAAATCACCCAATAAATTGCAGTCAGAAGTCCCTTAAAAATAAATTCATGTATTTACATATTGTAGAATCAATGGCTCTTGTCTGCATTACTGAAAAAAAAAAAAACACAAACCATGTATATCTTTTTTTTTTAAGATTTAATTCTTTATTGTTGAAAGTAATACATATGTCTCCTTTTTCCCCCATTGACCTCTCCCTGGTGGGTCCCCCTATCCCCCTATCCCCTGTGCTCCCCCCCCACCCCCAGCACATGTCCCCACCCTCTTACTGTCAGTGTCCTTTGGTTATGCTTACACTAGAGGCCTGGTGCACAAAATTCATGCACCTGTGAGCCCCACCTCCCAGCCCCCCAATATTCATGTATTTTTGTATATGTGTGTATGTATGCATATTTTGGGTGTTTTTGTTAATCCTCACCTGAGGACATTTTTCATTGATTTTTAGAGTAGAAGGGAAGGCGAGACAGAGAGACAAACATAGATGTGAGAAAGACACATACATTGGTTGCCTCCTGCACATGCCCAGACCGGATCAGGCCAAAACAGCGTTCTGACAGGGCCGACTGCTGGTGGCTTACTGGGGCTCAGGCATTGAGCATATGGCAATTTTCTGTTTCTGCTTCCACTTCTGGTAGAGGTCCTGTTTGTAGGGGCTGCTGAAGTAGCGACCACTTTATGCCTTGATCTTCTTCTTGTCCTCCTGTCCTGACTCTCTCACAAATTGCTTCTTCTTCTGGTCCCACTTGAGCTGCTGCTGGACCCTGGTCAGGTTTTGGGCCTTGTCCCCCATTAGGTCCAGGACAGTGCCAGCCACCTGCTGCTCAAAGGCGCCCCGTCCCCACGAATGCTCAGGCCTCATTCACTGTTGAGGTCCTTGGGCCCACAGGGACATAGAAATCCTGGTCCAGCAGCTGGACCTCCTCCTTCCACCTCTTGGCTCCCCCTTTAGGTCCTGGCTGCTGACATTTCTGGCCCACGACCTCTGTGAAGACGTCCTCCACATGCTCTCCCGCCTCTTCCTCCTCCTCCTCTTTTCCAGGCTGCTCTGCCTGCTGTGCTGGGCAGTTTGGGGCTGGGTCAGCCATGCCTCCTGCCACTCTTGCTGGCCCTGATGGCTTTACAGTCCTTCTGCTGCTTGGCCCGCATCACCTGGCTGCTCAGGTCCCGGCTGGAGATGTTGCTCTCAAAGATGGTCACCCATGAGCAGTTCTGCTTGTTGCTGTCCACCAGCCTCAGCTGCCTCAGCTCCTCCTCCTTGAAGCTCGAACTGAAGATTGGGTGCAGGCCCAGCCCCACGAGGTCTAGCTCCTTTGGCCATTTGATGGACTCTGGCGAGGGCACCGGCCACGAGCGCACACATTGCTGCTGGGTGTTGTCTACCAGGCGGCCCAGGCCCTGCAGCTCCAGTGACGCCTCCAGGGTGTTCCGCAGGCCGCAGTCCTCATGGTCCATCATGCTCTGTGGCACCAGGCCCTGCACACAGTCCACACCTGAGGGCTCCTCGTGGGGGCGGGTAAGGGTGAGGGCACGGCCCAGGAACAGGTGCAGGTCCAGCAGGTAGGACCTCATCTGGGGCCATCAAGGAGTAGGCAGTGCCACGTGGGCCAGCTCGGGCCACATGACCCACGTGGTGCAAAAAGAGCTTGCCCTTGTCTGGGAAGCTGAATTTGATGATGTTGTCCACTAGCGGGATGTCCAGGCCCCGGGCTGCCAGATCAGTCATGATGAGGGTGGAGCACTTGCCCTGGGTGAACTTGGCCAGGTTGATCCTGCGGGCTGCCTGGCCCAGGGTGCTGTAGATGTGGGCAAAGCTCACCCTCTGGAGGGCCTTGGCCCCCTCAGAGACCTAGCAGCAGGGGGGATAGGCAGACGTTCAACGCCTGAACCAGGAGTGGGGGGGACCAAATGTGCAGTTGGCAACCGCAGTGCACGTCATAGCAACTGGTCATTCTGCCATTGGTCGATTTGCATATTAGCCTTTTATTATATAGAATGGTTGACCTCTTACCTCCCCCACCACCCTCCCCTGCTTTCCCTTCGAGGCTTGATGGTCTGTTCCATGCTTCTATGTCTCTAGATCTATTTTAGTTCATCAGTTTATGTTGTTCGTTATATTCCACAAATGAGTGAGAGCATGTGACATTTATCTTTCTCTGACTGGCTTATTTCACTTAGCATAATGCTCTCCAGGTTCCTCTATGTTGATGCAAATGGTAGGAGCTCTTTCTTTTTTTTACAGCAGCATCGTATTCCATTGTGTAGGTGTACCACTGCTTTTTAATCCACTCATCTGCTGATGGGCACTTCGGCTGTTTCTAAATCTTAGCTATGGTAAATTGTGCTGCTGTGAACATAGGGGTGCATATATCCTTTCTGACTGGTGTTTCTGTTTTCTTGGGATATATTCCTAGAAGTGGGATTACTGGGTCAAATGGGAGTTCCATTTTTAATTTTTTGAGGAAACTCGATACTGTTTTCCACAGTGGCTGCACCAGTCTGTATTCCACCAGCAGTGCCCGAGGGTTCCTTTTTCTCCACATCCTTGCCAGCACTTGTCCTTAGTTGATTTGTTGATGACAGCCATTCTGACAGCTGTGAGATGTAGTTTTGATTTTCATCTCTCAGATGATTAATGACCTTGAGCATTTTTTCATATGTCTCTTGGCCTTCTGTATATCTGCTTTTGAAAAGTGTCTACTTAGGTCCTTTGCCCATTTTTTTTAATTGGATTGTTATCTTACTTTTGTTATGTTGTATGAGTTCCCTGTAAATTTTGGAGATTAAACCCTTATCAGATATAACATTGGCAAGTATGTTCTCCCATGCAGTGGGCTTTCTTGTTGTTTTGTTGACGGTTTCTTTAGTGGTGCAGACGCTTTTTATTTTGATGTAGTCCTATTTGTTTATTTTCTCCTTAGTTTCCATTGTCCTAGGATATGTGTCCATAAACATATTGCTACAAGATATGTCTGATATTTGCTGCCTATGGATTCTTTTAAGATTTTATGGTTTCCCATTTTATGTTTAAATCTTTTATCCATTTTGAGTTTATTTTTGTGTATGGTATAAGTTGGTGGTCCAGTTTCATTCTTTTGCATGTGCCTGTCTAATTTTCCCAGCACCATTTATTGAAGAAACTGTCTTGACTCCATCGTATGCTCTTGCTTTCTTTTGTCAAATATTAATTGAGCATAATGGCTTGGGTCAATCTCTAGGTTCTCTGTTCTATTCCATTGGCCTATATGTCTGTTCTTGTGCCAGGACCAGGCAGTTTTGAGAACAGTGGCTTGGTAATGTAGCATGATATCTGGTATTTTGATCCCTCCAACTTTGTTCTTTCTCAGAATTGCTGCAGCTATTTGGGGTCTTTTTTTATTTCGTATAAATTTTTGGAGAGTTTGTTCTAGCAAACAAAAGCCCTGGTCCAGATGGCTTCACAAGGGAGTTTTACCAAACATTCAAAGAAAAACTAACACCAATCCTCCTCAGACTATTCAAAAAAATCCAAGGGGAAGCAATACTTCCAAGCTCTTCCAATGAAGCCGGGATTACCCTAATCCCAAAACCAGATAAAGACACTACAAAGAAAGATAATTACAGGCCAATATCCCTGATAAATATATATGCTAAAATCCTCATAAAATATTAGCAAATTGCATCCATCAGTACATTAAAAAGTTCATACACCATACCAAGTGGGATTTATTCCAGGGATGCAAGGCTGGTACAATATGTGCAAATCAATAAACGTGATATATCATATAAACAAATTGAAAGACAAAACCACATGATCATATCAATTAATGCCAAAAAGCATTTGACAGAATCCAACACCCTTTCTTGATAAAAACCCTCAGCAAAGTGGGAATAGAGGGATCATACCTCAACATAGTAAAAGCCTTGTATGACAAACCTACAGCCAACATCATACTCAATGGGCAAAAACCATTTCCCCTAAGAACAGGAACAAGACAGGGATGCCCACTCTCACCACTCCTGTTCGACATAGTATTGGAAGTGCTAGCCATAGCTATCAGACAAGAAGAAGAAATAAAAAGTATCCAAATTGGAAAAGAAGAAGTAAAACTGTCATTCGCAGATGAAAAGATACTGTTCATTGAAAACCCTAAGACTCCACCAAAAAACTACTAGACCCAATAAATGAATTTGGCAATGTAGCAGAATACCAAATTAATACCCAGAAATAGATGGCATTTTTATACACCAATAATGAACTCACAGAAAGAGAAACTAAAGAAACAAACCTATTTACCATTGCAAGAAAAAATTAAGATACCTAGGAATAAACTTAACTAAGGAGGTAAAAGACCTGTACTTGGAAAACTACAGGACGTTGAAACAAGAGATAGAGGAAGACATAAACAAGTGAAGGACATACCATGTTCATGGATTGGTAGGATCAACAGTACTAAAATGTCCATACTACCCAAAGCAATCTATAGATTCAATGCAATCCCCATTAAAAACCAAAGGCATATTTCACAGACCTAACACTTATATCTTTAGGGTAAAATGGCAATCCACATCTTTCTCAGGTCAGACTATACCAGCCCTCTCAGGACTGCAGGATGGTTCAGTTTGGGCAGCCCACCCCATGAGTCCCCTCGCAACATCCTAAACTGTCAGAGTCCAACTCTTGGGTTGCTCTTAAGGATTGCAGAATCTTTCATGGATTTCTGGGAGTCTGTGCCCAGTTTTCAAATAAAGTAAATGAAAAGAAGGGGATCACTCTCTGTGTGCCTCACTTCCCTTCCTGGTTTACTTCTCCTAGGAGTTTCCAGTCTTCCTGCATCCCACCATTCCAAACGTTTCAGAGGGATGGATAGCGTAGAGGCAAGAGACAGATTTGCCTCCACTTCTCCTTGAGGTCTGGGATGGCCCAGAATCCAGAAGTCGCTTAGAGTCGGTGACAGAAGCCTGCTCCTTTTGGCTCAGCAACTGCAGGGAGCACATTTCAGTGGTTTAGGAGCCACAGAAGGCTTCTGCGGATTAGTCACTGGGCTGCTCCTTCCAAGCTGCACAGTAAGCCCCACTCCTCAGGTGCTGAATTCTACAGAAATGCCTCCCAGGCGTGCAAGAGCAACAGGCTGCCCCTGTGAAGGGGCCCAGACCACTGTCAACTTCAGCACTTTCAGCTGAAGGTAGTGTGCGGGCAGCCCAGTTCCCCGGGTATGACAGTGGACACTGAGCACTCTGCCAACAGCATAGCTGGTCATTGTCTCCACCAGAGGTGGCTGGGGGAAAACAGGGGGATAGCAGCCCTGCTGTCCTAGTGGCAGGTTGTGATCTGGCGTGGAAGCATGGGCCAACACGAGAGGCCAGCCTGCACCTACATGTAGTCTCCTCTTGGTATCCGCAGGGGATTGGTTCCAGGACTCCACAGGACACTAAATTCCTTGGATTTGGGCGCTTAATCCCTTCCAAAAAATGGCAGAAGACAATGCATATAGTAAGCCCCTCCGGGGTGAGGATTCCCGACCACCATTGAAAATATCATTTTAGATGTGAGGAGGGTGGACTGCATTTTTATAGAGCGAAAAACAGCATATAAGTGGATTTGTGCAGTTCAAACCTGCTTTGTTCAGGGTCAGCTGTGCATTGGTTTGTGAATATTAAATCAAACTTGCTCCCACCCCCCCACTAAACCTAAATCGGTCATGATGAGTTAGCATTTTCTGTACATTGTTGTATTTGATTTGCTAAAATGTTGTGTAAGATTTTTGTATATATGTAAATATAATTTTCCTTTATTGTAATACTGGTAACCCTGTGCACAAATCTGTGTGCTTGTAGCTTGCCAGCAGCTCGCTGCTGCCCTCCAGTAGCTCTCCGCCCGCTGCCCCGCCCTCCTGTAGCTCCCTCTGCACCCCCCTTCCCCCTTCATAGCTTGCTGCCCTGCCCCCTCCTGTAGATCTCCGCTGCTCACTTGTAGCTCGCTGCCCCACCCTCCTGCTGATCTGTGATCCAGTCGATACGCTGTTGGTCGTTATGCTTCATGGCGTAATGACCATTTGCATATTACATCTTTATTATATAGGATTCTTTGCAAGTTTTGGTTTCAATGTTATGTTTTCCTCATAAACTGAGTTGGGAAGTATTCCCTCTTTTAATACTTCACAGAAGTTGTCAATTTGATATAATTTATTCCTTAAATACTTGATGGAAGTGACTGTTGAATTCTTCTGGATCTAGGATTTTCATTGATTTATTCCTTTGGAGTTTCTATTTGGTTTTGGTAAGTTGAGTTTCCTTAGTGTCCATTTCTAAAATTTTCAATTAATAGGCCTAAAGTTGTTTGTAATAATCTCTTATGATGTTTCTAATGTAGGATGTTTCTAATGTAATGATATCTCCTTTTTCATTCCTAACTTAGTTGTTTGTGTTGTCTTTGTCCCAATTTCTCTTCTTTTTCTCTCTTACAGACATGTTTTGTCCATCTTGCTAGAGCGATCTTTTCAAGGCTGACTTTGGGCCAAATCTAGCCTTGTACCTGTTTTTATAAATGAAATGTTATAGGGACACAGTCACACCTATTCGTTTATTGTCTATGGCTACTTTCACACCACAAGGCCAGATAAAGAGTTGCACAGAGACCATAAGCCTGCAAGTCTAAATGAAATTTATTTGGCTCTTTAGAGAAAAGTTTTCTTACTTCTGGTCCATGCTATTCATCTACTGAAAGAGCCAACTTTTTTCTTTGTTGCTCCCCTGTCTGTATGTTCATTTCAATAATACCTTTTCTTGTGTTTTTTTTTTAATTATTTTTTCTTGTTTATTTCAGTTTTAAAAAACTTCTTGCAATAGTTACTCAGATAAATTGGTTTTCAGTTTTTCTTCTTTACTAATTTATTTATTAAGAGATAAACTTCCCTCTAGGTAAGGCTTTAACTGCAACCCACACACTCTGATAGGTTTTCAATACTATTCAGTTCAAAATGTTTTGTAATTTCCATTGTAATTCTTTATGATCCTTGGAATATTTAGAATTGACTTAGCAAGTCCAAGCCTGTGAACAAATCAGAAAGAAATTATTAGAGATGCAGAAAACAGGTTTATACATAAGGATATTTAGTACAATATTTAGTAGAGAAATGATTGTAAAGAAAATAGTTAAAGGTTAGGACAATAATTAAATTATGGTACATCGACATGATAGAGTAATGTGTAGTGATTAAAAATCATGTTTTGAAAAGTATTTACTGATATGGGAAAATAGAAGATATACTAGTAAATAAAGAGGAAAACAGAATATCACAGAATATCATATGTTTCATATGGTATGATTCCAATTTTAAAAATAGGTATATCTTCAGAGCTAAAATGCTAGAAAGTTATAAAACAATTTTTAGTGTACTTAACTCTGAATGGTAAAGTTAAAGTTATTCTTTTTTACCAGATTACCCCCCGCCCTCCAGTTTTGTTGAGATATAATTGACATTCAGCACTGTGTAAGTTTAGGTGTAGAGCATAATGTCTTTCATATATTGTGAAATGATTACTACAATAAGTTTAGTTAATATATCCATCATCTCATATAGATACAAAAAAATTGTTTTCCCTGTGATGATAACTTTTAGGACCTATTCTCTTTAACAACTTTCAAACATACCACAAAACAGTGTTAACAATAGCCATCATATTGTACATTATATTCAAGAGTTTCTTTTAATTTTATTTTCATTTTTTATGTTTTTGCATTTTCAAAATTTTTTATATTGAGTATGTACTATTTTTATAATCAAGAAAGAGTCACAAAAAAGTAATTCCAAAGCTCACTTTTAATTCAGTGGTTATATAAATTGTTCCTTTAACATAAAATCTTTAGCAAGCTAAAGATTCTTTACAGTTTTAAAGATTTTGCTCCTCTATTTCACACTGAGAAATCAGACAAAGGCACTTGGAGGGAACCATATAGGAGGTGGCTGGAAGGTGACCCTGAGCATCTTCATGTTGTTCCAAGGAGCAGTCTGCTCCGTGGCTCCAGTGTCTGTTCAATAGCTGACAACACTTTCAGCCCTTGCAGCCTTGGTGGTCTTCAGAGCTTTACTGATTGAATCGATACCTTCTTATCTACCAAAGTAGAATAGACTTTTTAAAAGTCTTTCTCATTAAGAAAGGAATGCAAAAAGAAAAGAATGTATCCAACCAGATTCTATTAAGTAAACATTTTGTTTTTACTAGGTTCTATTAACTAAAAATTTGGTTGTAACGAAAATTTACATTTTCTTTATAGCATCAGATCATCAGTGGAAGAATCTTAAAAGAGGAAAGCTAAAAAGGGGCATTTTGGTTACTTGACTGATTACACAACATTTCCATATGGGATGTTTAATTTCACAATCTTGAATTAATCTTTAGCTAGTTTCTCATATCTGATGTCTAATCCATTTGGACTGGTATAACAAAAGACCACAGATTTGGTAGCTTAAACAACAAACATTTATTTCTCATAGTTCTGAAGGCTGGAAGTTCCAAGGTCAAAATGCTGGCGGGTATGGTGTCTGGTCAGAATGCACTTCTTGGCTCATAGATGGCTGCTTTTTGCTATGGGCTCTCATGGAGGAAGAGGCAGAGGGAACTCTCTGGGGTCTCTTTTATAAGAGCACTAATCCCACTCATGGGGGCTCAACCTCATGTTCTAATCACATCCTAAAGCCCCCACCTCCTAATGCTATTAGATTGAGTGTTAGGATTTCAAAATATGGATTTTGGGGACACATGAACATTTAGTCTATAGCAACAGACTTCTCTTGTCTTTCAAATGTTGCTGAACTAATATATTTTTTTCACCCTATCACCCTTCCTTCCCTAGCTGAGTTTCAGAAAACTGATGAACTTATTTTGAGTGTTTCTTCAGATATGGATGGTTTAGGAACTTTCCAAAGTTTTCCATTGATCATCTTGGCCCAAAATTTTCCTGATATCCCCAGAACACTGAATTCTGCCCTAATTCTATGATATGGTCTGTTTTCATATTAAAATGTTGGCCTGTAAGAGTAAGGCCTTCTTTTTATAAAAATTTAAATTCTTTATTGTTTAAAGTATTACATAAGTCTCCTTTTTCCCCCATTGACCTCTCCCCGGCTGACCCTACCCCCCAGCACACGCCCTCACTCTCTCTTACTCCCCCACCCTGTCTGTATGCTCATATGAATGCACACAAGTCCTTTGCTTGATCTCTTACCCCCTCATCCACTGCCTTCTCTCATAGGTTGGACAGTCTGTCTCATGCTTCTATGACTCTGGTTCTATTTTTGTTCATCAGTTTATATTGTTCATTATATTCCACAAATAAGTGAGATCATTTGATATTTATCTTTCTCTGACTGGATTATTTCGCTTAGCATAAGGGTCTCAAGTTCCACCCATGCTGTTGCAAATGGTAACATGTTGCAATCCTTTTTTACAGCAGGATAGCATTGCATGGTGTAGATGTACCAGTTTTCTAATCCACTCATCTGTGGATGGGCACTTAGGCTGTTACCAAATCTTAGCTATTGTAGATTGTGCTGCTCTGAACATAGGGGTGCGTATATCCTTTCTGATTGGTGTGTCTGGTTTCTTGGGATATATTCCTAGAAGTGGGATCACTGGGTCAAATGGGAGTTCCATTTTTAATTCTTTTTTTAAAAAAAATATATTTTATTGATTTTTTTTACAGAGAGGAAGGGAGAGGGACAGAGAGTTAGAAACATCGATGAGAGAGAAACATCGATCAGCTGCCTCCTGCACACTCCTCACTGGGTATATGCCTGCAACCAAGGTACATGCCCTTGACCGGAATTGAACCCAGGACCCTTGAGTCCGCAAGCTGACGCTCTATCCACTGAGCCAAACTGGCTAGGGCCATTTTTAATTCTTTGAGGAAACTCCATACTGTTTTCCACAGTGTCTGCACCAGTCTGCATTCTACCAGCAGTGCCCGAGGGTTTCTTTTTCTTCACATCCTCTCCAGCACTTGTTTGTTGATTTGTTGATGATAGCGATTCTGACAGGTGTAAGATGGTACCTCATTGTTGTTTTGATTTTCATCACTCAGATGATTAGTGGCTTTGAGCATGTTTTCATATGTCTCTTGGTCTTCTCTATGTCTTCCTTCGTAAAGGGTCTATTTAGGCCCTTTGCCCATTTTTTGATTGGATTGTTTATCTTCCTTTTGTTAAGTTGTAAGAGTTTCCTATAAATGTTGGAGATTGAACCCTTATCAGTGATAACATTGGCAAATATGTTCTCCCATGCAGTGGGCTTTCTTATTGTTTTGTTGATGGTTTCGTTTGCTGTGCAGAAGCCTTTTATTTTGATGTAGTCCCATTTGTTTATTTTCTTCTT
The DNA here is from genome assembly GCF_963259705.1 of Myotis daubentonii. Classification (NCBI taxonomy): domain Eukaryota; kingdom Metazoa; phylum Chordata; class Mammalia; order Chiroptera; family Vespertilionidae; genus Myotis; species Myotis daubentonii. The sequence goes on along the minus strand of NC_081841.1, from coordinate 136,773,881 downwards.
AGTTTCCATTGCCCTAGGAGCTATATCGGTAAAGATATTGCTACAACAAATGTCTGCTATTTTGCTGCCTATAGCTTCTTCTAGGATTTTTATGGTTTCCCATATTATGTTTAAGTCCATTATCCATTTTGAGTTTATTTTTGTGTATGGTGTAAGTTGGTGGTCTAGTTTCATTTTTTTGCATGTATCTGTCCAATTTTCCCAACACCGTTGATTGAAGAGACTGTCTTGACTCCATTGTATGCTCTTGCCTCCTTTGTCAAATATTAATTGAGCATAATGTCTTGGGTCTATTTCTGGGTTCTCGGATCTCTTCTATTGGTCTATATGTCTGTTCTTGTGCCAGTACCAGGGAGTTTTGAGAACAGTGGCTTTGTAGTATAGCTTGATATCTGGTATTGTGATCCCTCCAACTTTCTTCTTCTTTCTCAAGATTGCTGCAGCTATTCAGGGTCTTTTTTTATTGCAAATGAATTTTTGGAGAATTTGTTCTAGGTCTTTGAGGTATGCCATTGGTATTTTAATGGGGATTGCATTGAATCTGTAGATCATTTTAGGTAGTATGACATTTTAATGATGTTGATTCTACCAATCCATGAATACTATATGTTCTTCCATTTGTTTATGTCTTCCTCTATTTCTTTTATCAGCATCCTGTAATTTTCTAAGTACAGGTCCTTTACCTCAGTTAAATTTACTCCTAGGTATCTTAATTTTTTTGTTTCAATGGTAAATGGGACTTTTTGTTTGTTTGTTTGTTTCTCTTTCTGTGAGTTCATTATTGGTGTATAGAAAACCCATAGATTTCTGGGTGTTAATTTTGTATCTTGCTACATTCGCAAATTCATCTATTAGTTCTAGTCATTTTTTGATGGAGTCTTTACAATTTTCTATGTACAATATCATGTCATCTGTGAATAATGACAGTTTTACTTCTTCTTTTCCAATTTGGATGCCTTTTATTTCTTTTTGTCTGACCACTATGGCTAACACTTCCAGTACTATGTTGAACAGGAGTGGTGAGAGTGGGCATTCTTGTCTTTTTCCTGTTCTCAGGGGAAATGGTTTTAGTATATGCCCATTGAGTATGATGTTGGCTGTAGGTTTGTCACATAAGGCTTTTATTATATTGAGGTATGATCCTTCTATTCCCACCTTGCTGAGAGTTTTTATCAGGAAAGGGTGTTGGGTTTTGTCAAATGCTTTTTCTGCTTTGATTGATATGATTATGTGATTTTTGTCTCTCAATTTGTTTATATGGTGTATCACGTTTATGGATTTGCTGATATTGTACCAGCCTTGCATCCTTGGAATAAATCCCACTTGGTCATGGTGTATGATCTTTCTAATGTAATGCTGGATCTGATTTGCTAGAATTTTGTTGAGGATTTTAGCATCTATGTTTATCAGGGATATTGACCTATAATTATCTTTCTTTGTAGTGTCTTTATCTGGTTTTGATATTAGGGTGATGCTGGTTTCATAGAAAGAGCTTGGAAGTATGCCTTCCTCTTGAACTATTTGGAATAGTCTGAGAAGGATAGGTTTTAGTTCTTTGAATGTTTTTTTTTTTAATATATTTTATTGATTTTTTACAGAGAGGAAGGGAGAGAGATAGAGAGTTAGAAACATCGATGAGAGAGAAACATCGATCAGCTGCCTCCTGCACATCTCCCACTGGGGATGTGCCCGCAACCCAGGTACATGCCCTTGACCGGAATTAAACCTGGGACCTTTCAGTCCGCAGGCCGACGCTCTATCCACTGAGCCAAACCGGTTTTGGCAAGTTTTAGTTCTTTGAATGTTTGATAAAACTCTCCTGTAAAGCTGTCTGGCTCCAGGCTTTTGTTTGCTGAAAGCTTTTTGATGATTGCTTCAATTTCCTCCTTAGTTATCGGCCTGTTGAGATCTTTTTATTCTTCTTGATTGAGTTTTGGAAGGTTGCATTTTTCTAGGAATATGTCAATTTCCTCTAGATTGTTTACTTTGTTGGAGTAGAGTTGCTCATAGTATATATATATATATATATATATATATATATATATATATATATATATTTACAATCTTTTTGTATTTCTGTGAGGTCTATTGTTATTTTGCCTCTTTCATTTCTGATTTTGTTTATTTGGGTCCTCTATCTTTGCTTCTTAGTGATCCTGGCTAGAGGTTCATTAATCCTGTTTTTCCTTTCAAAGAACCAGCTCTGGGTTTCATTGATCTTTTGTAATGTTGTGTGTGTGTGTGTGTGTGTGTGTTTTGTCTTTATTTCATTTATTTCTGCTCCAAATTTTATTACCTCCTTCACTCTTATTGCTCTCTTTCTAATTCTTTAAGTTGTGGAGTTAGATAATTTGTTACTAGTTTTTCTTTTTTATGAGGTAGGCCTGTAGTGCTATGAACTTCCCTCTTAGGACTGCTTCACTGTGTCCCATAGGTTTGGGATTGTTGTGTTTTCATTGTCATTAGTTTCAGGATGTTTTTAATTTCTTCTTTGATTTCTTTGGTAAGTTAATCATTATTTAACAGCATGCTATTCAGGCTCTAAGTGTTTGAATTTTTTAAATTGTTTTTATTATAGTTGATTTCTAATATTAGGCCATTGTGGTCTGAGAAGATGCTTGATATGATTTCAATCTTTTAGAATTTAGAGAGACTTTGCCTGTGACCCAATATGTGGTCTATCTTTGAAAATGTCCCATGTGCACTTGAGAAGAAGGTATATTCTGTAGTTTTGGGGTGAAATGTTCTGAAGATGTCAATTAAGTCCATCTCATCTAGTGAGTTATTTAGGATTGCTGTTTCTTGGCTAATTTTTTGTCTAGAGGATTTATCCAGTGATGTCAGTGGGGTATTAAAGTCCCCTACTATGAGTACATTGTTGTCGATCTCTTCCTTGTTATCTTTGAGGAGTTTTTTCATGTATTTGGGTGCTCCTGCATTGGGTGCATATATGTTTACCAGGGTTATATCCTCTTATTGTATCGATTCCTTTAGTATTATGAATTGGCTTTCCTTATCTCTTGTTATGGCCTTCACTCTGAGGTCTATTTGGTCAGATATAAGTATTGCTACCCCAGTTTGTTTGTTTTTTAATTTCCATTTACCTGAGAGATATTTTTCCATCCCTTCACTTTCAGTCTGTGTGAGTCTGTTTCTCTGAGTGGGTTTCTTGTAGACAGCAAATATATGGGTCACGTTTTCTTATCTATTAGGCCACTCAATGTCTTTTGATTGAAGCAGGTAAGCCATTTACATTGAAAGTTATTATTGATAGGTACTTGTTTGTAGCCATTTTTATTTTTTGTGTCTTTGTTCCTTCTTCCTCCTTTTTTTTTCTTCTTTTTACAACAGGTTTTTGATTGTTTGTTTGTTTGTTTTAGCATTTCTTGCATTGCTGGCTTGGTAGTGATAAAACTTCCTTAGCTTTTTTTTTGTCTTTGAAGCTCTTAATTTCCCCTTCAATTTTGAATGATACCATTGCTGGATAGAGTATTCTTGGATTCAGTCCCTTACTTTGCATCACTTTGTATACTTTCTTCCATTCCTTTCTGGCCTGGTGTGTTTCTGTTGAGAAATAATGTGATAATCTAATGGGAGATCTCTTATAGGTAACTTTCTGTCTCTCTCTTGCAGCCTTTAAGATTCTCTCTTTGTTGTTAACATTTGCCATTGTAATTACGACATGTCTTGGTGTGGATCCTTTGGGGTTCACCTTGTTTGGGACTCTGTGCTTGTATGACTTTTTCTTCCCCAAATCAGAGAAGTTTTCTGACATTATTTCTTCAAATAGGTTTTCTAACCCTTGCTCCTCTCCTTGTCGTTCTGACACCCCTATTATATGTATATTACTTCATTTCATGTTGTCCCAAGCTCCCTTGGGCTCTTCTCATGTGTTTTGATTTTTTCCTCCAAGTGCAGTTGAGATTGGGTGTGTTTTGCTTCCCTTTCTTCTGATTCGCTAATTCAGTTCTCCCCTTCTCCTATTCTACTCTTGAAAGCTTCCATATTGTTTTTTATTGTAGCTATATCACTCTTTATTTCCTCCTGATTCTGACATAGGTTGTTGATTTTCTCATCTATCCAATTTATAAACTATATGACCCTTATTTTGAATTCTTTTTCTGGCATATTTCATGCCTCTATTTCATTTAGTTCCTTTTCTGCCGATTTCTCCTTTTCTTTCCTTTGGATGTTGTTCTTCTGTCTCCATTTTTTCTCTCCACTAGGTGTTGAGTGGCGTGGGGCCTGTGGCTGAAGTTGTGAGCATGGTCGTGGGTGGCACTGCTTCTCAGGTGATCATGGGCCATCCATTCCTTGTGCGGTCACAGGACAGTGGCTGCTCATGGGGTGGCTGTTACTTGGGCAGTTGCAGGCAGCAGCTGCCCACAGGGAGGCTGCGCCTCGGGTGGTCCCCGGCAGCAGCTGCTCCTTAGGTGGTCGTGGGTGGCAGCTGCTTCTCATGCAGTTGCGGGCAGTGGCTACTCCTCTGGTGGTTGCTGGTGGCAGCTGCTTGCGTGGCTGCTGGAGTGGTCATGGTTCCCAGGGCTGCTGTGTAAGGCTCAGCTGTTCGCATGCATAATCGTGGTGCCTGGGGCTAAAGCTTCTGGCTGGGGGGAGGGGAGTGCCCTCCGGAACTCACAGAAGCCCTCAGCTGGGGTGGCTGGAGTCCCGGTGTCCGTGGGTCAGCAGCCGAGGCAGCAGGTCTCTGGCTGAGTGTCTGTAGGATCCCGGGTGATATCTGAGAGCACCCTACATGGAGGTGAGGCTAGGCTCCCAGTCACAGAAGCTCTCCCCTTTAAGATGGCACAGCCTCTGTGGCAGAGCCAGCACTCCAGAGAGATTATAGCAGTAGCAGAGGCTGTCTGGTTATGCAAGCCCGGTCCACCAGCCACCAAGGTTCCTGTGAGATCAGGTTGTCCCTCACTCAGACACACACACACACACACACACACACACACACACACACACACCATAAGTCCACACACTCCCCTTTCGCTCCCTCATTTACTCACATTCTCTCCCTTATTGCCATCCCCTCAGCCACCATCTTGTAATTCCAGAGTAAGGCCTTCTTGATACAGCCATGGTCAACTACCCTGAACTGTCACTCAAAAGCATATTTCAATTTTACTTAAAAGGTGTCTTTTTTTAATGTGTATTCCCCCAAAATAACCTTAACTAAAAATCAAATTTTAGTTTAGAGCTTTCTCTAGACCAATGTCTCTTTCTTCATTCCTATATACCAATAGAATTGTGCATTTTATTTTAACCTCAACCTGCCTGTGTTTAAAATTTTAAGCTAAGGTTAAGAGCTTTCTCTGCTAGCAATCCTACCTGGACATCTTATTTCCAAATAACTCTTTCCTGGAGAACATTTTACTGGCCCCACAGCTCAACCCTACTATATATGTCAATTTATCTGTATTCCCTTAGTTGAAAAAAATATTAGAATCATTTAAGAGCTAAAGTTTGTTTTAGATTTTTAATTTTATAAAATGTTTCCATGTTATTTTGATCAGCATGATTGCTGGAGCTGCCCTTTCTCTCTGCTCCAATCCCATAGCTCTTATCTCTGGGTGGGGGAGAAGAGCCTCCTATGAAGATTAAGAGGCATTAGGGTGGCTACCCCTGGCCTTCTCCTGCTGGCCCTGTACCTGCTTTGGTATGTTTCAGTGGAAAAAGGAGGAGAAGGCTTTAGGGAAGGAGATGCCTCCCCTGGACATTTTTGGAGTGGCTCCTTGATCTTGCCCCAGATGTTTCACTGACCTCATTTCCTTCTCTCCTCTGCTCATTACTCTCCAACAATGTCAGTCCTCAAACATGCTGAGTACTCTCCCATCTCAGCATCGTTGCACTTAGCATCCCTTCTGCATGCAATCCTCTTTCCCTACATATCTGCATGGCTCACTCTTCAACTGCTCAAATGGACCCCCATCAGACAGGTCATTGCTGACCACCATATATAAAATTCTTACTCCACTGTCAGCTTGCTCTTAATCCTCTTACTCTGCTATATTTTTATTTTCTTTTTTTTAAAAAAAATATAATTGTTATTGATTTTTTTTTTAAGGAGAGAGAGAGAGAGAGAAATATCGATATGAGAGTGTAAGCTCAATGGTTACCTCCCTCACACCCCTACCAGGGATTGAGCTCACAACCCAGGCATATGCCCTGACCAGGAATCAAACTGGCAATCTTTTGGTGCATAGGATGATGCCAAACCAACTGAGTCATAAGGGCCAGGGCTGCTCCATTTTTCTTCATAGCACTTGGCATCACCTGACATAAATATATATTTGTTCATCTCTCCACCACTTATGAAAAGGTAAACTCTGTAAGAAACAGGACTATGCTGCATTCCTACCATATCACCAGAACCTAGAACAGAGCTGGGCATGTAGTAGGTACTCATTGTTTAATGAATGAGTGAGTGAATGGAGATGACCTCATACATCTCTGCAAGTCAGAATTGGGAAGCCTCCTACAAGAACTTCTCATAAAGACTGCAAGAGTTTTAACCAAGATCTGAGAAGAGTAATTCTAAAGACTGAGTAGTGGCTATCTTTAGGCCCCAAGCCCATTGGACACATGTCTGAACTTTGACAAACAGTAAAATTGTAAATAAAATCAGAAAGATCCATTTCCCTGAACTATAGAGTATCGGTGCTGAACTAACACTGCCCTGGGGCTGTTGAATAGAGATAATTGTTTCTCTGATTTTGCCATGTGTTAGTTTCCTGTTTCTGTATAACACATTTCTAAAACTTAGCAGCTTAAAAAAGCTATTCATTACCTCATAGTTCTCTAGGTCAGAAGTCCAGGCAGGCTTGGCTGGGTTCTCTGCTTAGGATCTCACAAGTCTGAAGTCGGTGTGATTCAGATGGGAGCCACTGACTAATCAAATGTGAGTTATTACTGATCAGGTGACTGTGTTTGTACGCATAGGGTAGAGAGGACTGCAAAAACGTACTGGGGTCAGAGTAAATGTTACTAACTTAATCTGATGAGGTCTTGAAGATCTGATGTATGACCTTCTATGCAGTGGTTCTCAACCTTGGCTGCACATTAGAATCACCTGGGAATCTTTTTAAAATCCTGATTTCTGGGCCTCGTCCTCCGGAAATTCTGTTTCTTTGTTATCGGGTGGGGCCACAACATTAGTAACAAAGAAACAATTTCCGGAGGATGAGGCCCAGAAATCAGGATTTTAAAAAGATTCCCAGGTGATTCTAATGTGCAGCCAAGGTTGAGAACCACTGGAACCTTCTCCTTTCAGTTTCAAGATTGGACCTGGCAAGCAGCTAGCCAGAATTCACCTGTAGCATGTCAAGCTTAAAAGCCCATGACTTCTCTTAAGCACTCTTCCAGGGATAGGAAACATGTGGCATGCTTGCTGTGACTCACCACTCCCATGTCCCGTCACTGGCTGACCACGCAGACCTTCCCTCTGTGACCTGTGTAGCCTCAGAATCATCAAGACTGTGCTCCCGGCTGCCACTGTCAATTAAACAGAGTTGAAGTCCAGGGCAGAACTCATCTCCTGTCTGGACTACACTATACCTCAAATTTCAGGAATCCCAGAAACAGCAAGATTTCCACCTATTTCTTATTTTAGCTGCAAAATTACATATTGTAAATGTTAGGGGAACACCTTGACTCCCTCTATTGTGTACCATTAGCTGAATCTGACTAGAGAAAGGGAAGTGCAGAGAAGTGAAATCTTTTATACATTTTTTAGGGCTATTACTTAAACTTATATGAATTCTGGGATTCTCCTCTTGCAGAATTTCTCTTTTCTAAAGAGTGTAAAAGGAATTAAAATGATTAAGTAGAAGGAATATAGACTCAACATGTATGTAGTAAAGCCATTTGGGCTATTTAACCTTCTTAAAGGAAACTGAAAATATTAAGATGTTGTATTCTGTTCCCACAGAGAGGCAAGACAGCCTTAGGAGAGTCATTGGGAAGCTCAAGCTTATAGGAAGTTACTGGAAGCTATGAGATCTGTTTTTCTGAGAGGTAGAGGGGTCTCCTGAATGGTGTGGCAGCTCTGTTTGGATCTGGGAAGGTAGAGAAGGGGCTGCGGAGCCCTGTGTAGTTCTGTGGTTTGAAACTGGAAGATTAAGGAACCCAATGATCTAACCCGTGCCTACTCATCATTTCTCATGATCTGGATGGGAGTCTTGGGGTTGCAATTCTTTCTGTGTGGCTGTTCTTTCTCCCTGGTTTACTCTTTCCTAACTCTGTCTAGCTAACTCCTATCCAGTCCTAAGATCTCAAATTAAGTGTCATGCCCAGCAGTCCTGACCAGATGCCCCAGTTACACACCTGCCCAGAACCCCGTACTTGGGCTGAGTTACACTACTAAGTAATTCATTGCATAGTTCTTTGTTTAATAGATTGAAAGTTCCTTGAGGACAGGGTTGAACTCTTTCTTCCTCACTCATTTCTCTGCAAAGCCTGGCTCAGTATTTGAAACTCAGGCAAGAGCTCAGTAAATTTGTGTTGAATAAATGATGGAAAGAATCAAAAGTTAGGACAAGACCTTTCGCGCTCTTGCTATGATAAAGAGATGCCATACGTGGGCTTTATTTTTAGTATACCTTTTCCCTCTTGTAGCATCTCTCTTTTTGCAACAAACATCCACATATTTTGGGCTCATGTATTTAAGACTTAGCTCTCAGTTGTCTGTTAGGTATTTCCTTATTGTCAGGAACTAAGCTGACAATGACCAAGGTTATTGTAAACTATTTTTGGAGAATCTTAAACAAGATCTTTCAAAGTTCAGCTGCTTGGAAGTTTCTAAATTGGTAACCAAGATGTTGATCTAGTACAGTGATGGCAAACCTATGACACGCGAACTCATTTTTTTGGTTGATTTTTCTTTGTTAAATGGCATTTAAATATATAAAATAAATATCAAAAATATAAATCTTTGTTTTACTATGGTTGCAAATATCAAAAAATTTCTATATGTGACACGGCACCAGAGTTAAGTTAGGGTTTTTCAAAATACTAACACGCCGAGCTCAAAAGGTTCGTCATCACTGATCTAGGACATGTCATATGCAATAAGACGGTTCTCCCTAGACTGCTAGGAATCTCCAAAATCAGGCCACATGGCAGCTGGGGATGGATGGGAGGGAATTTTTTTGTGGTGGTGGTAGTGGAGGTGGGTGGATCAAGTAAGGAAAGGAAAGGGTCCTGAAACTGCTCCTCTAAATCAATATGGAGAGATAATGATGAACCTCCCTAAATTCCTCATTAGGCATGAACCCTGGGGGCTCGTTAGTACACCTCCTGCAGAGTTTCAAACTAAAGGTTAATGATTACAGAAAACAGTGCCTGTCCTTTCTAATCCACATAAAAATCATCTCAAAGGCTTTCAAAGTAATTCAGTTGTTTCCAGATCCAGTTTCCAGATTCCCTGAAGCCATGGGGCATGAGGATCCAACCTTATCTTTTCTAGACATTCTTTCCTTTTGTTGTAAGACTGTTTATTATTAAAATGTATGGACTATAATTGAAACTTTTGACTTTTCTGCCTATAGAAGCACCACTCCCTTTGGTAGGAGCACTCTTTCAAGGCTTCTGGGTTATAGTCCTCAGTAAGGCCCAAATAAAACCCTTAAATTTTCAGGGATTCAATTTTTCTTTCTGTTGACAATTGTGATAGTTGAAAATGCCTGACAAGACATCTAGCATTTTAATTAAGCATCCAGAAAATCAATATGTGCCTTACAGTCAAAGGCTCTACTTGGATGGCTGATTGGTGGATTGGTGGCTGGTAGGTAAATTGGTTGTTTCTTTACTTCTGGTCAAGGTTGGACTTTCTAATTCACTAGCAAAGTCATGATGCCTCCTTTACCTTGTTTGAAATGGGTCTTTCTGTTCAGGATTAATCACATGGGCCTTGGTGCTCCCACAGGCAGCAGTCCACTTAGGACAAGAAGGTGGCCACTCTTAGTCCCCTTACTCTGCTCTGTTTTGTGCATCACAAGTCAGTCCTTAAGACAAGTATGTTCATTTCAACTGAAGTGATATTATTAGAGTTGTCACCATCACTGGCCTCTCCATCACTACTGAGCATTGATTTGCCATGGAGAAATAGTTCTAAAACATCTGGCTTCCTTTCTTTTCCTCCCTCCCTCCCTTCCTCCCTCTTTTCCTTCCTTCCTTCCTTCCTTCCTTCCTTCCTTCCTTCCTTCCTTCCTTCCTTCCTTCCTTCCTTCCTTCCTTCCTTCTTTCCTTCTTTTCTTTCTTCCAAATTTCCTTTTTGCCTTTCTTTGTCTCCTTTCTTCAACCTTCCCTCTCAGTCGCATTCTCTGTCTTTTTCTGTTTCTCTCTGCATGGTCCTTTTTTTGTTTCTTTTTTCTTCCTTCTCTGTGCCATGTAAGGGTTTGTAAGGTGTTAACTGCACAAGGACACCTTGCCAAGAGGAGAAATGAGGGCGGAAAGCCAGCCTACACTGTGCTTGCTGAAGCATAAATGCTGTCATGGGGTTTTGTTGGCCCAGAGGAGTCATCTTTTCCTAATTTACACAAAAGCATTTTTGGAGCTAACAGTGACTTTCCCTGCCCTAGACTATTCCCAGGGGAAGCAGCTCCTTTGCATTTTTCTCTTGACCCAGGCTTCCTCTGAATCTTAATAGAAACCTCCATTGCCCTCCTTCTCCCACCTGCTGACCAATCCTGGGCAGGTTGCAATTGCATTTATATCAGAAATGTAGAATTAAAGTGTTTCTGCAATATTCTAGTGCTTTCATCTTTTGTTTGCTGATCTTTCAATTTTGCTGAGATTCTTCTGAGTAGAAAGAGCTAACCTTTCAATCACTTGCCTTAGATGTTTAACTCTAATTTTCTTTTCTCAGTTGTCTATATAACTAAGCCCTCCTAAGCTCTTGTTGATCCACTGGCAATGATGGTGCTTATTTGACAGTGGTGTTTGTTCCATAATCTCTGACTGAAAATATTGAGGATGCTTCTAATAGCTGTTGGACTATCAGAGAACTGTGGACTTGGAAGTTCAAGTTCTTGGAATGCTCTTGAGATTAAGGTTCATTTCTAAATTTCCTTTGTATCAGTAGTGCTTAGCACATTGCTTGCCACAGAATAGGCATTTATCAAGACTGTTGAGTGTCTGAGTGAAGACGTGCCTAAATAAATCCTCTTCTAACTGTGGGCTTCCTAGGAGACTCATCCTGGTGCTAAAAGTAGCCATTATAAATCCACATCAAGGGTGGTGTCCTGACCCTCACATCCAGCTGTCCCAGGGTATAGTGAGATGACACCTGTGTTAAGTGCTTGTGAGATACAAGAAACAGGTGCATGCTCAAGGTAAGCCAGTTTAAAAAACTTAAAGTATGCAGGAAAAGCCGGGGAGATTGGAAATCAGCTCAACAGCCATAGAGCAAGGCCTCATGCCAGGTCACTCAGGAGAGAAAGAGGGATTCTTCCTTGATTTACTGCACTTCCCTTGTGGTGACAGCGATTTCAGTCAGTCTATGTTGTTCCTATTGACTAACATTTTTGCTTTTTAAATCCTCATCCAAGGATATGTTTTTAATAGATTTTTAGAGAGAGGGGGAGGGAGAGGAGAGAGAGAGAGAGAGAGAGAGAGAGAGAGAGAGAGAGAGAGAGAGAGAGAGAGAAAACCATTATGTGAGAGAAACATCTATCAGTTGCCTCCCATACATGTCCCAATGGGGAATGGAACCTGCAATATAAGCATATACCCTTCCGGAGAATCAAACCCACAAACTTTTTTGTTTATAAGATGACCAGGGACATTGACTGACTTTTTGCTGTCCTCCAACCTTACAGTTTCTGGTTAGTGTCTGGTCTTAGAGTTCCTCCTTTCTATGACTCTTGCTCTAGTCCCATATCCAGCTTTTAGAGAGGGCTGGCAGGCAATGTTCAGCAGAGGCCCCACTGCAACATGCCGAGTCCATGTACCAGCCTGCCTCAGGGACAGTGCCCTTTAAATAGTGAGCTCCTCAGACAGGGGTTGTGGGAGGCAAATATTCAAGGCTTCCCAGATATGGTCAGAGAGCATGGCCTAAATGCCTCCTGAGGATTACTGCTTTCTCCTGAGTGTCAAACCAGAATGTTTTTATGGTTACAGTCATATCCCATTCAGTACTCACCCATTTAGTGCAGCTTGTCCCAGGAATACTTTTTTATTTTTATTTTTATGGATTTCAGAGAGGAAGGTAGAGACAGATAGAAACATCTATAATGAGAGAGAATCATTGATTGGCTGCCTCCTGCATGCCCCCCACTGGGGACCCAGTCTGAAACCCGGGCATGTGCCCTGATGAGGAATTGAACTGTGATCTCCTGGTTCAAAAGTTGATGTTCAACCACTGAGCCATGCCAGCCAGGCAGGAATACTTTTATGTTACATGTTCAAATCCAGTATGGTACTAAACTTTGCAGTAAAAGGACAGTGAAAAGACGATGGAACAGGCCAAACAGTAGAGGAGCACATTGAAGCGCCCCATCACTGGGCATGTGAAGGTCATAGAGACCTACTTTCCCTTGGTTCACAATCACTTTTACTTGCCTGTGAGTTCTCTTTATGTCACTGAGTCACAATAGCTGCCAAAAGGTGCTAGAGGTTCCTCAAAAGTGTCCAGGAAATGTACAACACTGGTGTGTTTGACTGAAGTTTGAGTCTCTTTCAAGAAAATGATTCAGAAAATAGAATTAGGGAATTAGGCAGAATCCATTGACATTATGAAAGAAGGGCATCATAAAACTCACTGCAGCCTGAGAAGACTAACTACAGTTTGTATGGGATTAGCAGAAATGATGGTTGGAACTTGTGAAACTTCAGGGGATTAATGAGAACTGTCACCATTTCTATTTTTTTCCCCAATTGAAGCTTACATTCAATGTTATTATGTATTAGTTTCAGGTGTACAACACATTGGTTAGACAATCATGTACTTTACAGAGTGGTCCCCCCAATATTTTAAGTACCCACCTGGCCCCATTTATATACACAGTTATTATGATATTATTGACTGTACTAGAGGCCCAGTGCACAAAAATTTGTGCACTCAGGGGGAGGGGGGTCCCTTAGCCCGGCCTGTGCCCTCCTGCAGTCTGGGACCCCTCAGGGGATGACCACCTGCTGGCTTAGGCTCGCTCCCCAGGGGATTGGACCTAAGATGGAAATCAGACATCCTTCTGGCAGCCCGGCAGCCCTCGGGGGATGTCCACTTGCCAGCGGGGAGCAGGCCTAAACTGCAGTTGGACATCCTTAGCGCTGCTGAGGAGGCAGGAGAGGCTCCCACCACCACCGCTGTACTGGCAGCCATCAGCCTGGCTTGTGGATGAGCAGAGTTCCTCCCATGTGACAGCACCCTGACCACCAGAGGGCAGCTTCTGTATTGAACGTCTGCCCCCTGGTGGTCAGTGCGTGTCATAGTGACCAGTCATTCCCAGTCATTCTGCTGTTAGGGTCAGTTTGCATATTACCCTTTTACTATATAGGATAGAGGCCTGGTGCACAGGTGGGGGCTAGCTGGTTTGCCCTGAAGTGTGTCCTGGATCAGGGTGGGGGTCCCACTTGGGTGCCTGGCCAGCCTGGATGAGGGGATGATGGCTGTTTGCAGCTGGTCACACACCCTTCAGGGTGGGGTCCCCACAGGGGTGCCTGGCCAGTCTGGGTGAGGGGCTGAGGGCCGTTTTCAGGCTGGCGGGTGACTGAAGCTTCCAACCTCTCCTTTTTTTCTTCTGGGATTTATTTACCTTCTATGGCTGTCACTGGAGCTGAGAGCTGGCTTTAGCTCTCAGGCTCGGCTCCAGCTCTGAGACCTCAGCTGCTAAAAGCAGGGATCTGGGTTTGTTTGGCTTCTATAATTGAAACACTGCTGCAGCTCCAGCTCTGAGGCCACGCATGGCTGAAAGCAGGTTTCTGGGGTTTGTTTAGCTTCTATAATTGCAACATTGTTTCTTAGAGTGCAGCTCAGAGGTCGGCAGCAGCAGGCGGGGAACCTTGGCTTCCTCCATTACTGGAGCAAGCAAGCCTCCTATTCGCTTCAGCTGCCTGGCTGCTGGCTGCCATCTTGGTTGGCAGTTAATTTGCATATTGCCCTGATTAGCCAATGGGAAGGGTGTCGGAGGTACGGTTAATTACCATGTTTGTCTATTATTAGATAGGATTCCCTATAATGCAATTTAAATCTCTGTGACTATTCTATAATTTCTATTTTGTATTTATTAATCGTTCCACCTTTCTCACCCAGCCCTCCAAATTCCCTCCACTTTGGCAACCATCAGTTTGTTCTCTGTATCTATGAATCTGTTTCTATTTTATTTTGTTCTTTAGATTCTACATATAAGTGAAATCATGTGATATTTGTCTTTCTCTGTTTGACTTATTTTAACATAGTACCTCTAGGTCAGCCGTGGGCAAACTACGGCCCGCAGGCCGGATCCGGCCCTTTTGAAATGAATAAAACTATTGAAAAAAAAGACTGTACCCTTTTATGTAATGATGTTTACTTTGAATTTATATTAGTTCACACAAACACTCCATCCATGCTTTTGTTCCGGCCCTCTGGTCCAGTTTAAGAACCCATTGTGGCCCTCGAGTCAAAAAGTTTGCCCATTCCTGCTCGAGGTCCATCTATGTTTTTGTAAAAAGGTAAGATTTCCTTCTTTTTTACAGAGCATTCCACTGTATATATGTACCGCACCTTTTTTATCTACTCATCTATTGATGGATACTTGGTTTGCTTCCATATCTTGGCTATTGTAAATCATGCTGCAGTGAACATGGGATGCATATATGCTTTCAAACTGGTGTTTTGGTTTCATCAGATATATTTCCAGAAGTAAAATCGCTGGCTCATAAGGCAATTTCATTTTTAATTTTTTGAGGAATCTCCACACTTTTTTCCACTGAGCCACACCGGCTATAGTTGCTGCACCAGTCTGCATTCCCATCAACAGGGCACAAGAGTTCCCTTTTCTCCACATCCTCACCAGCACTTTTTATTTGTTGATTTATTGATCATAGCCATTCTGATAGGTATAAGGTGGTATTTTATTTTGGTTTTGACTTCCATTTCTCTGATAATTATTGATGCTGACCAACTTTTTATATATTTATTGACTATTTGTATGTCTTCTTTGGAGAAGTATCTACTTATGTCTTCTGCTCACTTTTTCATTGGGTTGTTTGTTTTTCTGGTGTTGAGATGTCTGAGTTCTTTATAAATTTTGGGTATTAACCCCTTATTGGATGTATCATTGCCAAATAACTTCTCCCATCCGGTAGGTTGTCTTTTCCTTTTGTTGATTGTTCCTTTGCTGTGCAAAATTTTTTAATTTGATGTAGTCCCATTTGTTTATTACTTTTTGTTTGTTTACCCAGTCACCATTTCTTTAAATTTTGCTATAATGATTCAGTTGGTGCTCTCATTTTGGGAAATGCATTACCATTACTCTGCCCCAACCACCCCCTATGCTATTTTCCAAGAAATGAACACAAAACAATAACCAGGAGAAGAGCCCAGATCTTTCTCCCATCCTCGCACAGCTGTCACTTACTGGCTGGCATCTTCTCTGTTCTGTGAGAAATAAATGCTGCTGCATCTCTTCTCTTGTTCCACAGTGAGTGTCACGGCGAGTCCAGGTTGTTCCACTTTCGGGGCCTCGGCAGGTTGCTCAGGCTTTCTTCCAGGGGTTAGGTTGTGGGGAATTGAGGAGAGGCTGCTCAGGTCATTGTTCTTGTCCCCTTTGATCTCTTCCTTTAAGCGGCAGTTTCAGTCACTGACGCTATCAATCTAGCACATTTCATAAACAGTAAATTCGTTTTAAAAACCTGCTGCTGAGCAGCCATCTGTCTCCATTTTTGTCAATCTGCTATTATAACAGTGCAACTGTGCCATGAGGTCATCTTTCACGGAAGATTCCTTGTTCTGAAGGCGGACATGTTAAATGTGGAGACAAGAGCTATGGGCCAACTGACAACATTTCCGCCCACTAGCCTTTCATCACTGGAGCTTGGAATTTAAATCTTGTTTTTGACCTAAGGTGATATTGATGGTTTCTATATGTTGCTACGCTTGATTTATATACTTTAAGATTACAGAATGTCCCAACATCCTGATTTATTATTTATTAGGTGGGAATAAGGAAAACAGATGTTAGTACCATTTGAGTACTGCTGGTAGGTAAACTAAGGCACCGAATGCTCACAGTCAGATAGCAAAGGAGGAGAAATGGGAATGTGTCACAGAGCTATGATCTCTTTCTTGAACAACTGAGTCATCTTTCTTTATCTTTTTTTTTTTTTGGTACCATTTAAGCAATTCACAGAACTGCTATATGTGAACATTTTGCTCTCCAGAGGCCAGTCTGAACATAAGCGAGAGAACTGGAATTGGCTCTGAGCTGAATTGTAAGAAGAAGCTGACACCTGCATCCCAAGCCAGTTTTTAATACTTTACATTCTACAATGTATTCTCCTTGCAGCACTTATGACCTCTTTCCACTAATCATTTCTATTAGGGGAAAACATTTTTTAAAACCCTCAACAACATAAAATCCATGAAACCGCCCAAAGATGCAGACAGCACCAGGAGGGATTGTGGGCACTTGAAACCCTTCTGGCGAAGGCGGCTTGTTAACTTATGCTCAGTTCCCACATGCTTGTCTCTAGATGGAACCATTTACAAGAGCTTGGAGTGCATTTTACTGTATTTACCATCAATGATTACCTTTAAAAGCTATTTTGGATGAAAGAAGAAGAATTTAGGTGGGTAGCAGGTTTTCAGAGCTCTTGAAAATTCCATTATTTCCATGACAGTGGCACATCTTATCTGTTTACATAGAGACTTACCTAAAACAAGTCAAATCTAATCTGTAAGCATGGATTTTAAGGAAGAAGCCAACCTGTTGTGCTCATTCCTGCAGCATCCTGGGCTGTTACTGTCTCAATCGGTCCCCTCCACCTTCCTCTGACATTCCCTCTAGTCTCCGTGTTAACCCTCTTTGTAGCTTTCTCATTGCTTTGCTCTTGTTTTGAGCACAGTGCCCCCTTCCTGCTGGAATTAAAAGGGCCACCTTTCCTG
Source organism: Myotis daubentonii (assembly GCF_963259705.1). Taxonomy (NCBI): domain Eukaryota; kingdom Metazoa; phylum Chordata; class Mammalia; order Chiroptera; family Vespertilionidae; genus Myotis; species Myotis daubentonii. The sequence goes on along the minus strand of NC_081841.1, from coordinate 136,756,792 downwards.
TGAACAATCAGTGGATGTCAAGAATAATACTTTTGATTGCCTTATTCTCATTCCTTGTAGTGATGGTTAAATTTAAGTGTTAACTTGGATAGGTTATGACACCCAGTTGTTTGGTCAAACACTAGTCTAGATATATCTGTGAAGGTATTTTTTTAGATGTGATTAACATTTAAGTCGGTAGACAGGTTTCATCCAATCTGTTGAACACTTTAAGACAAAGAGAGTTTTCCCAAAGAAGAAGCAATTTGCCTCAAGATAGCAACATAAAAATTCTGCCTCAGTTTCCAGGCTCCTGGACTGCCCCGCGGTTTTTACATTCAAGACTGCAACATCAACCTGAATTTCCAGAATGTTGAGCTGCCCTATGAATTTTGGGTTTGCCATCTTCCATAATTGCATGAACCATACCTTAAAATAAATACAGGGTGAGGCAAAAGTAGACTTACAGTTGTTTGTATGGAAAATAATATAATAATTAATAAATAATAATACAAGAATTAAATCTGTTTCACATACTCACAATTGTTTTATCCCACCCTGAATCTCTAACTCTATCTCTGTCTCTGCCTTTCTCTTTCTCTCTGTCTCTGTCACTGTCTCTCTCTCCACCTCTTTCTCCATATCTGTCTATCTATCTACCTACCTACCTGCCTACCTAGACACTTCTTATCTATTGGTTCTGTTTCTCTGGAGAACTCTGACTAATACACTTAGTTAATACCAAACTTATTTCTTTCTTTCCAAAGGACCATCAGGTGATTAAAACATTTCAGAGTTTGTCCAGTTGGGACTCTGACTAGGTGTGTGATATTTGTCAAATTATTAATATCCCTGTCTCTGTTACTCAGCATTTATATAGGAATAAAGAGCCTTTCTCCGTTACCCAGAGAGAGGTCCATATGGCATTGTTTTGGGTTCCCATTGTAACTTAAAAGGAAACTTTTTAAAAATAAATCTTTATTGTTGAAAATATGACTTATGTTCCCTTTTCTCCCCATTGACCACCTTCAGCCCACCCCTGTCTTCAGCACCCTATTGTCTATGTCCGTGAGTTATGCATATATGCATACAAGGTCTTTGGTTGATTACCTCCCACCCACCCATTCTCCCCCCACCACCCCTTCCCTCTGAGATTCCTCAATCTGTTCCATGATTCCATGTCTCTGGATTCACTCCGCTCATCAGTTTATTTTGTTACTTAGATTCCACATATGAATGAGATCATGACTGGCTTATTTCACTTAACATGATACTGTCCAGGTCCCTCCATGCTGTCTCAAAGGGTATGAGATTCTTCTTTTTTACTGCTGCATAGTATTCCATGGTATAAATGTACCACAGCTTTTTAACCCACTCATATGATGATGGGCACTTCAGCTGTTTTCAGATCTTAGCTATTGTAAATTGTGCTGCTATGAACATAGGGGTGCATATATTCTTTCTGATTGATGTTTCAGAATTCTTAGGATATCTTCCTAGAAGTGGAATCACTGGGTCAAATGGAAGTTCCATTTTTAATTTTTTGAGGAAGTTACATATTGTTTTCCATAATGGTTGTACCGGTCTGCATTCTCACCGGTGTACTAGGGTTCCCTTTTCTCCACATTCTGACCAGCACTTGTCATTTGTTGATTTGTTAATGGTAGCCATTCTGACAGGTGTGAGGTGATACCTCATTGTCATTTTAATTTGCATCTCTCTGATGATCAGTGAAAGGGAAACTTTCTTTAACAATGTCCAGAGCCCTTGATGTCCAACAAATGGAGGAGGATGTCCTAAATTCCTTGCAGCAGGAACCCACTTAGGTGGCGCAACTGTTAAGGGCCGCTGGCAAAAAGCACTTGGTTTAAATATGTCGGCTGAAACTCAGAGCGAAGGCAGAGCCACACCCTGAGGGTGGACCCAATCCAGAGATTGGATGCCACTCAGTCTGACTTTCCCGCCCAGTGTTAAGGGGATGGATCTCATGATGTCGCCAAAAGCTCAAGGCCCACCCAGATGTGATGTAACTTCCTATAATTTACGCATATAATAAACTCTTTCCGGTGCTGGCGCTCTCTGTCTGTCCCTTGAGTCAGAGGGCAGACACTACACCCAGCCCAAGATTTTAATCTAATTTTGTGTCTGTCTTTTCATTTTTCTTTAATCCCATAAGCACCTCCTACTTAAACGAACAGGTTCACGTCTCTCTCTCCCCATGCGGGATGCAGAGAAGAGACCCCAGCCTGACATACACAACCTTGACTCCAAATGGAATAATGCATCTACAAAAGGAAAAGAGATGGCATCTGCATCGTAAATCTGAAGAGAATCTACAAGAAGTTTCTTCCGGCATCTCATGTCATTGTTGCCATTGAAAACCCCACTGAGGTCAGTGTCATATCGTCTAGGAGCATCAGCCAGTGAGCCACTCCCATTGCTGGACACTTCTCTCCAAGAATCTTCACTAAACATACTGCAGGTAGGCTTCCAGGAGCCAAGATATCTGGTGGTGACTGATTCCAGGCTGACCACCAGCCTCTCACAGAGGTGTCCTACATCAACCTGCCTACCGTCTCTCTGCTCTGTGTAACACACACTCTCTGTGCACTACGTGGATATTGTCATCCTCATGCAATAACAAAGGAGCTCATTCAGTGTGTGATGTGGCCTGGGAGGTTCTGAATGGTACCGTCTCCTGTGAACACTCATGGGAGATTATGCCTGACCTCTGCTTCCACAGAGATCCTGATGAGATTGTACAGGAAGAACAGGCCACTCCTGAAAGCACTGTGACCAAGGAGGAATTTCAGGGTGAATGGACTGCTACTGAACCCAAGGTCTCAGACTGGTCTGAAGGACTGCAGGTGCCCTCTGTGCCTATCCACCAGTTCCCTACTGAAGACTGGAGCTCTCAGCTACCACTGAAGCTTGGCTGCAGCTCCACTGCTCAGGTCACTGAATGGGTAAGAACAACCACTGAGTGGTGTTCAGGTGTTCTTCCTAGATTCTTAAACAGAAAATGGAAATAAGGTTGACAAAAAAGGTACAAAGAGAGTGTTCGCTCTGTTAGGTTGTTAGAAGGATTAAATGAGCATCTGCCACATAGTGAACACTACATGTTTATTAAATTTATTGAGTATCATAGTCTATTGATTTAGTGTTGTGGGCATAAAAAGATGTCCATGTGCACACTACTGTGTGAGGAGAGGCAGGGAGAAATGTGGGATGCCCGTCATGGTGCTCCCAAACCATTGTTTCTAGTTTTTCTGAAGGAATAGAGTTGGTAGCAGTGAAGGAAAGAGCATAAGCATTTGGAGGTAGATAAACCCATCTTCAAATCCTGGTTTCTCCATCTGGTAGCTGTATGCGTCAAAGAAAATGCATTAGTTGCCCTAGCCGGTTTGGCTCAGTGGATAGAGCATGAGCCTGTGGACTGAAGGGTCCGGGTTCAATTCCAGTCAAGAGCACATGCCTGGGTTGCGGGCTTGATCCCAAGTAGGGGCTTGTAGGTAGCTAATCAATGATTTTTCTCTCATCATTGATGTTCTATTTCTCTTTCCTCCCTTCCTCTCTGAAATCAATAAAAATATATTAAAAAAATAAAGCAAATGAATTAGCTTTTTGAGACTCCAGACTTTTTAAGATCCTAGCTCAATAGGGGTGGAGGTCTTTTGTTCTCAGATGAGTCCATGGAGACTTCACTCTGAGGGAGAAGGAACTGGAGGATGCATGCTTTGGTGTTCCACCCTGGCTCACAGCACTGGGAAGCAAGACTTCTGAATACGACACCTTGTCATGCCACTGTAGTCCTCCCCAGTTTTTCCACTGAATTTGTCCCAAAGTGCTTAAGAATGTGGGCTACAGAGACTCGGATAATGGTCTCCTTATTAGAACCTTGGTAAGGAGCTATAAAGCCTGGCGAGTAGACCAACAAATGGTACTGGGGGTGCAGGGCAAGTGGAAAAGAAACAGAACAACTGCCCAAAAAGTCTGACTTGAACAGCTGTGAAAAGTCCCGACTACACACAAGGGTGATGGGTTGGAGGGAAGCTTGGCACCTCTGGGGCATTACTTGGTTGCGGTAGTGGTGGTATCTATTTTTAACCAAAAATAATTAATTAATTAATTAATTAATTAATTAATTAATTGGGATTTTTTTTCTTCTTCTTCTCATATTATAGAGAATTTGCATCCTGGGGGATATTTGACAATGTCTGGAGTGCTTTTTGATTGCTACACCTGGGTAGGGAGTGCTATTGTCCTCCAGATCTGTTAACCATGCTATGCACAGAGCAGCACCACAGCCATGTACAATTTCTAGGCCAAATGTCAATAGTGCTGAGTCGGAGAAACCCGCCCTGGAGGCCCTCCCTGACCTAAAAGGCAGGGAAGCTATCCTAGTATGTACTGCTAGCTTGGTGGCAGTAGAAGCATAGGAGCTGTGTTGCTTCTTCTAGGACAGGAGACTTAAATATATTTTAGATGTTTTCTCCAAGGCCAAGAATTTCATTGAATGCCTAGTGTCGTACTGTGGGTGCTGCCTCACAAAAAACAGATATTAGACCATAGATTTGGAAATGACTTTGAGACTAATTCACCTCATTGCCTCAGCCTCAGCAAGATGGTGAGATAAAGCCAAAATGGATCTCATGACAGTAGAATCGTTTCTGTGACAAAGTGACCATACCTCTGCCGATCAGTTGGTGTTTTCCATGTGGCCTCAAGTTTTATGTCCCTAGGACAAACTCAGAGCTGCCAAGAGCTATGAATTCTCCTTTTTTTTTTTTTTTTTTTGGAGCCTCCTACCATTCCTAACAAAGGGCAAGCCTCAGGAAAGCAATGTTTAATAAAGGAAAGTTACCACCTAGCTTAATGTAGTCCAAGAGGCTGACAACCTGAAAAAAAAAATTAGGACAGGAAGAAGGAAACCATCTTTAGTGATTAATGTTCTAAAATTAGAGTCTGCAGTACTGGTATTGTATTTCCTCAGAATATTAATATGCCCTCACTGGAATACATCATTAAGATTTCACTGGAAAATTAGATAGGGCTAGGGCAGAGTTTCAGGCCGGAAGGATATTTTGAATATCCTAAATGATTAAAATAAACACATTTAAAAATGAATTTATTATGTTCAGGACCAGGTTAGTAACAAGGCAATAACTTTTAGGTCATTTTTATGGTGGCAGATGGGGAAGCCTTAGAGAATTCTTGTGTCCCAAAGAGCTGTTCATCAAAATATTTTCCAGATTCTTTGAACTGCAAGGGAACATAAAGCATGGCACTTCCAATCTACTCTGCGTAAGAGGTTGTGACCTACTCCAGATCACTTAGGTAGTAGCAAAGCCAGGACTAAAACCAATTTCTCAATTGCTAGGCTGTCACCGCGTGCTGCCGTGCCTGCCATTTGTCATGGTGTCTGACATTCTACCACTGACAGGAAAACAGATAAAAGATGATGGCGTTTGGTCAGGCAGACATGGCTGTGCATCCTAGCTTCACTACTCCTTTTCTGTGTGGGTTCCTGAACTTTTCTGAATCTTTTTTTCTTTTTCATCTGGGAGCTGAGAGAATGATTACTGTGAGTAGCTATCTGTGCCATGGAAACGTCTAGGTCTCCTAAAGCTCTTTATTGGGATGCAATTATTACAACGAGTTTTCTCAGACTGTGACTCAGGGAACACTTGTTCTGCAAGATGTGTTCAACTGTTTTCTGTGATTAATGTTGTTAAAGCACAAAATTTAACTGAGCAAATTTAAATATCTAGTTGGCTTTATTGAAGGATTCATGCATCAGGCACCATCCTATCTACTAAATAGAAGGGGGCTCCTAGGAGTTGTACAAAATGGAAGGTTTTTATAGGCAGCAAGAGGATGGGACAAGGGAGTTAAAAAAGTAGGTCCTTTCAGTCAAGGTCACCTTCTTGAATGCTCTTCCCTTAGGAGAAGGTAAGGGGTCTTATCAGGCAGATTGCAATACTAGAATTGACCAGGAAATTCTAAGCTGATTGGTTTAAAATTCCACTCCCCTGAGAGACTGAAATTAAAGTCAGGCTTGGTATTAAGTCATGGTGTGTCCCAGCACCATTGATTTAATTTCTTTTAAGAAGTGTTTCATGGTTAAATAAGTGTTGGAGGAGATACCAGTTAAACCAAGGTAAACAGACATAGACATTCTCAGAGATTTTTTTCTTGTGTCTTACCAAGAGGATATAACATGCAGAATTTCATAAATTTGCACTACCATAGAACTTCTTTTTAGTGGAATATCTCATAACATGTAGGACACTCATTTTCATGGCAGACAGTTTGGGAATTCCAGTAGGTTGATTGCATTTAAGGCCCCACCCCTTGTTTCTGGCTTCAGCAGGGACTTATTTTGGTCAATCAGTTGTTAGCAACTATGATGCAAGCAGAGGCTTGGGAAGTCCTTGTGCTTTGAGGTTGATTCTCTTGCTGCTTTTCAAAATCATGGCCTTAATCATACTCTTCTCTTGCTCCCTGAGTGTATGCTAGGACTAGTCTGCTGAAAGGATGAGAGAGACTTGGGGAGGAGAGTGGATTTGTCACAAATGAGGTCATTTGAGACATGTGTGCCCCAAGCCAAACATCACCAAAAACATGATTCCAACAGCAGCCAGCTGACCTAGAAAACATACAAGTGAATTCAATGAAGATCATGAGAAATATCCAACTTATCACAAACCTGCAGACCTGTGAGCTAAATAAATGATTGTTGTTTCAAGCTATTCAATTTTGAGTAATCTGTTATTCAGTGTTACGCGTGGCAAGAGAAAATTGATACAGACATTGGAATGGAAACTGATATAGAAGTGGAATGTGTATACTCTGGCTCCAACTATCCATTTTATTTCCACACCCAAAACTCATTCCTTTCTCCCAAGATCCCTTAAGATCCCATCTAATCATATTAACAGGCTCAATGTACAGGATCTCAAGATCAAATTTGGCTCCTTGGATGCAGTTCCTCTGAGTTGAAAACCTATGAACCAAAAAGACCAGCTATTTGCCACCAAACTTAGTACATGAGAGCAAGAAAGGACAGGATAATCATGGTAAAAAATCCCATGTTAAAAGAAGAATAGAAAACGCATTCGAGTCATTGGTTTTTACCAGTTCTGAAGTCTAGCCTAGCAAATGCTTTCAGGAGCTCCAGTTCAAAGGAGGGGACTGCGCCTGGCTTAGGCCTCAATTCTGCCCCCTGAGAGTGACTCTCCTGTCCATTATTTCTGTGGCTCTGTGCTCTTCCATCTGAGATGTCTTTACTTTTGCACTCTTCTTGGTCATCTCTGTGTCCTTTGAGCAATTTTTTCAGCCTACTTCATGTATCAGTGTCTCTTACTATCTGCATGTTGATACATTTCTGCACGAAAGAAATGTTAGAGAAATAACGGACCACTGTGTAGGCAAATTTAGATGGTCTAAATTTAGAGGGACCAGAACTTCTTGGTTGAAAATTGAAATTGTTTTTCATCTCTGGTCTCTTCAGTTAGCAAAAGATCCTCAAAGTAAAACATAGCCTGAGGCAATGACCCAATCAAATATTTATATTTAAGAATTTTTATTAATGACTTCTTAAAGAAGTAAAGTAGGACCTAGCAGACCCTCTATAGTAAACAGAAGGACTGCTAGGAATCTTAAGAACATTGTCCCACAGCAACCTGACTTGCATCAAAACAGTGGTTAAGTCTATAGAGAGATTTGGCTCTAAAAGAATCATAGGAGTTACTTTACGCTCATCAGATTTGTAAGAAACCCACAAAAATTTTTAGGGTACTGAGTTGTCAAAAGTTAAAATGAAAGAAAACCCCTGGTTCCCTCATTGCCTCAACTACATATATTGTTCATTCTCCTATGGGGTAGGCCAATCTGTTTTCATAACCATAGCAGAGTGCAAGAGCGTACAAATCTAGTCATGCAAGGGGGCAAGCAGAAACTTAAAGGTGCTTATCCAGCTTCTGCTAACATCTCATTAGACAAAACAGGGTACATGACCAAGTCCAGAGGTGGAGTGGGAAAAGATTGCAAAGTTACATGGAAAGAGTTTTGGATATAAATCATCCATTAAATTGACTAATAACAACCTCCATCTATGATAGGAGTTATTTCTGTGGAAATATAACATTTACTAAGTTAGAAACTTATCTTAGTGCCTCCCTGGACCATGCCTCACTGATGTACTACTCATGGTTTGGCCATCTCAGTTTCTTTGCTTTTTTGGCTGTTTTGTACATTTGTTTGGAATATTTACAAACCCACTTCTATTACTTGCTAGTATCATCTTTTCAAAGTAGGTTCCATATATATTAATTACCTACAGGGTTGAATGGCATCATCTCTTATTTGTCCTAAGTTAATCATCCTACTGGGAAGCATGAACAGCTGATAGAAATGGAGGAAAGAGAAGGAAGAACCTGAGGGATCTAAATTGCTGAAAGTAAAGGTATTTGAAGGTCAATGAAATTGTGAATGCGTATAAATGTGGCTATGTATGTACATTTGCATTATGTGCTATATGTGTATGTGTGACAATTTTTATTAGTGCTCATGGTGGTGGGTATTCCTTCTTAGTTTATTTAAAAATACCATTACAGCCCAGCCGGCATGGCTCAGTGGTTGAGCATCAACCTATGAACCAGGAAGTCAAGGTTCAATTCCCAGTCAGAGCACGTGCCCGGGTTGTGGGCTCAATCCCCAGTGTGGGGCATATAGAAGGCAGCCAATCAATGATTCTCTCTCATCATTGATCTTTCCACCTTTCTTTCCCTCTCCCTTCCTCCATGAAATCAATAAAAAATATTTAAAAATAATAAAAATACCACTACATTTGCCCTGATAAATCAATGAAACAGTGAGATAAGTATTGAAAGGGCAAAGCCACAGGGAAATGAAGGAAATATGAAATAGGAGTCAACTCTTGGGGGCTCCTGCACCCCATCCTGCACTAAAAGGTTTGAGACTTTCCAAGTGGCAGTAATGAACATTTCCTTCTCCCCATATATCCTTTTTTAAACTTGGAGGATGGGGAAATATGGGATAAAACATCCACGTTGCCTTTCCATGAAAGTAATATGAAACAGAGACGCACAAGATAGATTTTATACCTTTGATTCTCTCACCAAAATGCCCCATCCTAATTGGAGATAAAAGGATCAGAGAGAAGATATCTGGTTCTTTCTCTGTCTCAAGAGTGGGCTGTTGTTCTATTTCCTCTGAAACACTTTATATTTGAAAAAACACACCAGGTGAGTCTTTGCCAAGACTCTCTTCCAAGAGGCCTGATTTGAGTTAGGAGCTTTACTGATTATTCACTGATTTCATGAGTCCCTCAAACCTCCCAGTGAGGCCACGGAGTTCTTTGGAAGTCCTAGTTCTAGTCCCATGCCGTCCACCAGGCTCCCGGGACAGCTGGGAGGTTTCCTGTTATGTTTTGTGCAAGCATTTGTTATTCCACTTGATATGTAAGTGGTGACATCTGGGAGGAAATACTTTTCAATTGGCAGGGGAGTGTGAGGCCATGAGGTTGAAACGTTTGCTAGAAGAGTTCTATAACCTTAGACGACTTAGTAAAACCCAGTTAGTGGTTAAAATTACAGAAAGCCGCTCTAACATAGTTGCTACTATTATCCCCATTTCAGAGATTACGTATCAAAGAGATGAAATCACGTGCCTATGATCACTCAATTGTAATGAATCCAGAATAATGCTCTAGAACACCTCATTGTATTGCCTCTACTGCCAGGCCATCTGACCCCTTCCAAGACCCAAAGGCTGGAAGCTTCATTTGCCAGCCCCTCATAGTTAGAATCAGTACAAATATTTGACTCTAGGTTGGCACAGTCTAGATTTCGCTATCTGTCCTCTGCTACCTATAGTTTGATTGCATACCAGACCCAGCACCACAAAGCCTTTCTTTGGTATGCATTGAACCTAAGTTACTTTCATGTGCTCAAAGAACAGATAATTAGACACAAAATCCTACTCAGATATTGCTCAGAAGTGACAATTATCCTCAGTAAAAATGCATAGCACTTCCTACTTGAAACTTGATTTACTGTGATTGTAAGTCATAAAAATGATGCATGATATATTGATTTCATGTAACAATCAATATCTGTTTAATAACAAACAATGATTCATACTGGTTTTTATACATTATCTTTACCTGAAGACAGTTTTACTTCCCAGCCCATTCTTCACATTCTGTCTTAAAAATACTAGAGAAACAAATCCTTACTTTTGTGTAAATACATTCAAAGGCAAAGATTTATTTATTGATGAGCCTCAAATTGACCAATTTTTAGCTTTTTCTTCTAAAAGAAGAATGCTTTTTGAAAAGAGATTGCTACCAGATGTAGTGGATTACATAGCACTTGCTCAGATATGAAAAACAGATGAAATATTCTGGCTTCTGATTCAGTCCTTTTCTTATCTACACTGTTCTTCTTAAGTGAACTTGACAGTATTGTGGGCTGATATGAAGATGCACTACTTTGGTAAACAAGAAAAAAGGTTTTTATCCCCTACAATAGCAAATAAGCATTATAATAGAAATTTCCTTGTGCGGGGGAAGATATTACAATTTTCAACACAATAAATATATTTCCTAGGCAAAAAATGCATTTCATTACATGCAATGTTCTATAGTACATTAACCACTTTTTGCCATGTATGGAAAAATATCATTTTCTACTGTAAAATGTCTGCAATTTATTTTTATGAGTCTGTTTTTCCTATGAAGTAAGAACATTCCATTGCATAGCTCCATACCAATAAATGAACATTATATAAGAGGTGATATGTGCAGTACAAACGTCTGAGCTTTATTGTCTGGATATCTGTACAGTTCTGAGAGCAGGGAAACAATTAAGATTTGGCCCAGAGTAGCTAATTTTATTAATACAACCAGTCTGTAATTACTAAATTTACTGGAGTCCTTTACTTTGATACTCTAGCAACTATAATGGATGTGTATGTTCTCTAAAATAATACTATTGCATGCTCCAGCTGCAATTATAGTTTTTCCTGACAATGTTTCTGCTGGGTTAACACCCCCCACACACATAATTGATACTTTATTTAATCCTTGCATACGCTGTACTTACTTGACCATCATTCAAAATGGCAGTTGCCCAGAGCCATATAGTTTCTTCACAGTTGAGTGTATTTGACCCTGATTACTGTTTATTGGAAATACACCAAATAAGTGAAAAGGAGCTGCAACAAAGAATTCCAGCTCTACATTTTTCCAGTGCTGAGGGTTATTGCCCATCTGCTTTATAAGAGTTGCACAAGTCTTTGCAGCTTAGAGGATTATAATTATTTTGCTTATGTCAAGCTTACACTTGAAATATTTAATGGATATTTTGTAGTGATTATGCTTGTCTTATATTTATTTATTTATTTATATTTATTTAGTTAGTTATTTAGCTATTGTTTAAAGTATTACATGTGTCTCCTTTTCCCCCCATCAATCCCTTCCCGGCCATTCCTACCCCCCAGGACAAGCCCCCACTTGTCCCAGTGTCTGTGGCCATTGGTTATGCTAATATGCATGCATATAAGTCCTTTGGTTGATCTCTTAACCCCTCACTCCCTGCCTTCCTTCTGAGGTTTGACAGTCTGTTTGGTCTTTCTCTGTCTTTGGAACTATTTTTGTTCATCAGTTTATGTTGTTCATTATATTCCACAAATGAGTGAGATCATGTGATATTTATCTTTCTCCTACTGGCTTATTTTGCTTAGCATAATGCTCTCCAGGTCCATCCATGCTGTTGCAAATGATAAAAAGTTCCTTCTTTTTTACAGCAGAGTAGTATTCCATTGTGTAGATGTACCACAGTTTTCTAATCCACTCATTTGCTGATGGGCACTTAGGCTGTTTCCAAATCTTAGCTATTGCAAATTGTGCTGCTATGAACACAGGGGTGCATATATCTTTTCTGATTGGTGTTTCTGGTTTCTTGGGATATATTCCTAGAAGTGGGATCACAGGGTCGAATGAGAGTTCCATTTTTAACTTTTTGAGGAAACTCCATACTGTTTTTCACAGTGGCTGCACCAGTCTGCATTCCCACCAGCAGTGCACAAGTGTTCCTTTTTCTCCACATCCTCGCCAGCACTTGCATTTGTTGATTTGTTGATGATAGCCATTCAGACAGGTGTGAGATGGTACCTCCTTGTTGTTTTGATTTTAAATTATATTTAGAAACATAAACATTGACTATTTATCCCTAAGGACAGGGACAGGCTGATAGTAGGAAAAGGGCTTGACTATTTTGCTTGTTTGGGATGATGTATCTAAAGTACTGTTTTTGAGGAAACCAATGCCTTCAGTCTGCCTGGTTCGGTGTTATGTGCTGTATGCATGCTATCTTATTTAATCATCAGAGCAACCTCATGCAGTAGGTATCTGCATTATTATTTCATGACTCTGGGACTAGTGCCTCACTGTGGTTAGGTAACATGCCTTAAATTCCCAGCCTCAAACATTAATAAGGCCAGTGAATATTGGTGCTGAGACTAGACCCCGATACAAACTGAGCACTTTCTTACACAATATGAGTAATTCCCAAATGTTTGAAATCCATCAAAACACACACATACTGAATCACTTCAAATCAAAAGAGGAAATTTAGAGGTAGTAGAACTAGACACAATATTTTTGGTGAGCAAATATATAAACACATTCAGTATAACTTGTTTAACTCTGAAATGTTCATGTTTGGTGTGCCACACAAAAAAAGTATTTTTTCATAAAAAGTAGTTTATTCAGATAGTGATGACAGACTGATTGAATTATTGTGTAAACCTTTAACCATTTTAATATGAAGTGAGCCAAACTGTAGGATTTTAGGAATCTATCATCTTTTTATTTCCTCAGCTTATAAGAAGAAACTATGAATTTTATGGTACCATAATTCTTATGTTTTGGGGATAAAATATTCTTTATTGAGTCTAATAAGTAAACACGGCAGCCATTTTTAGAAAAGGGATGAAAAAAAATCACAAACTCAAAGTAAAACATCCCAAACCCCAAGAAAAAAAGGCATATCACATTTATTACAATGGCTATTTGTTTAAATAATCTTGTTTTCTACAAATTACTACCAACTTCTTCTGATTTTGTCATTTCATTTTATCATCCTATATAATAAAAGCCTATTATGCAAATTGTTCAACTGGGAGTTCAACTGCTTGCTGTGATGTGCACTGACCACCAGGGGGTGATGTGGAAATATGGCAGGCATCAGCGATGCAGTGCTGGCAGCAGGCTGCAGTGGAAGCGCTGCCGGCCCGGCCCTGATAGGCCCCGATGGGCCCCGACAAGAGTGGGACCGCGGTGGGATGGTGGAGCAGATGAGCAGGTTGGGCCAGGCCAAGGCAGGTGCAAGCAGGGACCCAATCGCCTCACCAATTGCCCCATGGGCAGGATGGTGGAGCAGGTGAGGGGGTGGCACCAGGCTATGGTGGGGTGCCAGGTGGGGCTACGGGGCTGCGAGGCTTGGGGTGCAAGCTGGGGCTGTGAGCCTGAGGGCACAAGCTGGGGCCTGATCCCTGCAGGACACCCATAAGGACCCCACCGGTGCATGAATTCTAGCACCGGGTCTTTAGTCCTTAATAAAAATGAGAGGTTTATCTAAATAGAAACAAACTTTTCTACACGTTCAAATGTTATTTTTGATGTTGTATTTATAAAAAACATTTAAGTACAATATTTTCAAACATAGACCACTGACTTTTCCTTGCTGTAATAGGTAAATGATACCTAAGCCAGCAAGAAGAGTTTTCTTATAATGGAATATTAGTCAGTCTTGAAAAGGAATTAAGTTTTGACACATGCCACAACATAGATTAACCTTGAAGACATTAGGGTAAATGAAGTGAGTGAGACACAGAAGGACAAATATTGTCTGATTCCACTTACATACGAGACATAGAATAGGCAAATTTAAAGAGACACAAAATAAGAATAGAGGTTACAAGGGACTGTATAAGGGTTATTATTTAAGGGCTACATTAAACTTTTGGGGGGATGATGATGAAAAAATTTTAGATATCGAGGTGATTGGTTACATAACATTATAAATGCATTTAATGCTATGGAATTTTACAATTGTGAATGGTGAAGATGAGAAATATGGATATTTTACGATAATAAAAGAAATAGGTAAGAATTCTGCCGAGATTTTACAACTGAGTGACAGAAAATTTAGCCTCTATTGCTGGACCTAATACCTGAATATGTTCCATTCAAAAAATTCAGAAGGTTCATGTGTGGGCTTTAATTCATTTGGTTTACTCAGCCAATAAATATTTATTTTTATTTAAAAGTCACAGTATGTCATGTCAGACTCCGAGGGACTAGATGGATGGGTAAGAAAGGTCTCCTGCCACCAGGACTGGGAGAGACAGCTACATTCGTAAATGATTAAAATACAGTTTAAGGGCTGCAGTAGAAATAGAAGGAATAATAGTGGGAACACAGGGGAGGAGGTTCCTGCGGGGATCAGGGATGCAGAGAAGAGCTGATAATTGATCTGGGTTTGAAGTTTGAGAAGGAATTGGATTGCTCAGATGTATTTCAATATGCACAACATTCTCACATTTCTGCCTTAAGTCTTAGACTAAAGTATGTACAGCCTTTTCAAATATTTAAATTTTTTTTACCCTTGTGTATAAGCAAACTCATCCCTGGAGTCAGAAAAACATCTTAGTTAATTTTCTGTCCTACTTATTAAATATTTATAAGCAAAACCACTTTGAGAAATAACTCCAAGTCAATGAAACATGCTCAAATCCTGTAACAGTATGCAATTTCGTAGGGAGATGAGGCAGAGACAGCTGGCCAATAAGCCCTGAAGAAACAGTCAATGCGGGCTGGCCGTGCAGAGGCAGGAGAAATGACTTCTGCTGGGAGATGGAGAAGCACTTCATGGAGCGGGCAGGTGGGGCAGGAGGTGTTTCCATTTTCCTCTGAAGCCTGTGTAGAATTAGGATGACTAGGTGCAAGTTCACTTCATTTGGATAGAATCGTATGAGCAAAAGCAGAAAGGCAAAAAATATTAGTCTTACGCAGGAAAGCAGTGAAAAAGCGAGCCAGAAAGGCCCGTTGGGGCCAGATTATGAGGCTCTCCAAACCTTTAATGTTCTGCTTATTCTTGGAATCCGAGAAGCATGATTTGTTACTGTGTAGATTTAGGAGAGAAAGGCCAAAGAGTCTTCACATCTCTATCCATGTACAAGGGATAATGGAGAAGAAAGGCCGTGATCCAAAGGCACCGGATGGGCACTGGGCCTGTGGGAGGGGTGGGAGCAGACAGAACTAGAAGCATGACATGATGATAAAAAGAACATGTTCTGGAGTCAGTCAACCCTGGGTTCAATTTCTGTATTCAAAACATACTAACTATGCAAACGTGGTCAAATTACCTACATTTTCTGAGTCTCATTCTCCTTGTGTGAAAATAATAGTAACTTCATATAGGGCTATTCCAAAGACTAGAGGATGGGGTGACAGGCTTCTGTAGACTTCAGATGGCCCTCAGAGACACCAGGGATAGTGCCTTCCTTGGGTAATTTCTAAAGTGCCAGCTGAACACAAATGTCTGTGAAAGAATTTAGGTTTTTCTTTCTGCAAAAATAAGTGATTCACATAATTGAAGTTATAATTTATAATTAATATATCCCTAGATAACTACTATAGTTAGTTTTAAGTATAAATAAAAATACCATAGCTGAAATAGATTTTCCTAGTGCAGACAGTTATCTGTGGGACCTACTCAAATATTTTTGAAAGCTGAATTAAGCATTTCATTCCTCTTAGTTGCCATTTAGGGCTCAGGACCACGTATTTAAAAAATAGTGTCTTGTTGTCAGATCTAATATAAGGCCCCTCCAATTCCTTTTCCTAATCAGAGCTCTTTGTTAGGGTTTTACGCTGTGCAGAGTATGCTTCTGCTAAAGTGACTATGGGCCATACTCAAAAGTATGAATGCAAATTTGAAAACATCCCCCATGCTTTCAATAAGAAATAGTCTAGATGGTGGTAACTTGTGTCCCTTCCAGACTTTATGTCTTTGTAACTAGCTTTTTCTTCTAATTATATTTCAGGTGACCCTCTTAGATTTTCTATTTTACATAATAACATTATCTGTAAATGAGGTCATCTTTTTGACTATTGTATCCTTATTTGTGCCTCCTGATGTAGAGTTAGATGTGCCAGGATGATGGTGGTAGTGGGCATCCACAGATGGAATATTAGTGTTTCAACATTTGATATGACATCGCCATTTAGTTTGAATCCCATAGCACGCTTGTCACATCTTTCCTGTCACCTAGCTCACATTATATAGGAACTTCTGGGAAATGTCTTTTTCTCATTGAGCCTGTGCTCATTAAGGAGAGGGTCTTTCCTTATTCATCTCCATATGCACAGTATTAGCACTGAGCCTGAACCAACGTATGTGTAGATATTTATGGGAGGTACAAAAAGTACCTTAATGTAGCAGGGCTCAATAAAAAGATCTCGAGGACAATAATCCAATAGGAAATTATGAACCTCTTTTTATAACTTCAAAGATCATTCACAGTCAGCTATTTTTCTAAAAAATGTTTTACTTAAAATTAATCAATATCTTAAATACTTGTCTTTTTGGTGATTCTTATATAAGAAAGCAGGAAGGAGATACAATTTAAAGCTCCATTTTACTTGTAATTAAAAGAAAAAGAAGAAGCTCAAATTCTGTTTAGATTGTTGATCCAAGTATGAATCCTTTAATTTTTTTTGTAACTTCCAGCAAACATACAAATAAATAAATCCAGGAATTAATAAGATTAACTAATTGGTTACTTTATAACTGCCCATAATACACAAAACAAAGGTAAATTTTATGTTGATTGTCTTTGGATGCTATTTCTTGGTATTTTCAAACAATTACTCTAATGTTATATGATCGCCTTTTCTTAGTACTCTCACTTCACAATTTTTATATATTCCTGTTTTAAATAATGTTTGGCTCTTAATGTCACTCATGTATTTATTCATTTGTAAATAATGGGATATGAGATGGGCTGAATAATGTGAAAATTTCTTAAGGAAGAATTAAAATATAACAAAGAATAATTTACAAAACCAATACGGTAGAAGTCATATTTATTGAAAAAAATTAATATCTTTGCTATAAAATTTGTAACAGGAATATTTACTGAATGTTTATTTTGATGCATAAACCTGAATATTACATACCAAATACAAGACAGTAGCACTAGTTTTTCCTTTATTTACATTTTATGAAAATTGTTACGCAGTCCATGTTAAAAGAACTTATGATGGAGAATTGTTACATTAGAAAAATAATATTCTTGATAAAGCATTCCCAAGGAGTCCAATCACATTTTCTGCCTCTTCAATAAGGCAAAAGTCCCTGGAATAGCATATAACTTAATTTACAAAATACAATAACTGTTCAGACACATATTCAAGTTTTCTTTTGGTATGATTTTTCCTCACTGTAAAATTACTTTTTTCTCTCTTTTTTCCCCCCTTTTTTTGCTAAAACAGGAACATAGACTTTTAGGAAAATGTCATTGAATGATTTTAGCTATACATTACATATACAACTCTGTAGCCTAGCAACAACCATTGCTACACCATCATTAACTTTAAATATTTTGCTTGGTGAGCTCTTCTCAAATGTAGCATATTTTAAGATTTTGCCATCATTATGATTGTGGAATCACTGTTCGGTTTGCAGAGGAAACAGACCTGTCAGTGTAGAAGCTCTGTTTGTTTAGGGAACTGGTACACAATTACATTTCCACTCACAAGAGAACGCCACAGATGCAACTAAAGTCAGGCTCTGATGGCTCCGCCGAGGTCCTGCCCTGGACAACCCCAACCGCCTGCCCTCGCTGCACAGCCCTGGACGGGTGCAGCAGCTTCATTTCCAGACGTGTGTCAGGTTTGTGTTTCAGAGTTAGGTAGTTTTAATTCCTTCAAAGGCACACAACTTCCATCTTTTCTCCAGCGTTGCTCCCACGCCTGTGAATTCCTGTTTAAACATGCGAGGCAGCCTCATCAAAAGCATTTCAATTTCATTTGCAGATATCTGTTAGAAAAGAAGTAAAGTCTGTGTTAGGAAAGGAACTCATCTTAAAGGTGGCGAGGGGCTGGGATGAGCTTTTTCAGTGCGATAAACAGCATGTGGTTTTACGTGTGGCTGTCAAGTAAGATCCTTATAAAAGGAACTTGAGGAAAGCGCTGAATGTAATTCTCTCATTCTGTGAGCAGCTGGTGGTGTGGGGCATGGGGCAAACAGACAGAAAATTCCAGGTTACCCTTCAGGTGGTGGCACCCTTGCTGGCAGTGCCACGCCTGACTAGCCTCCCTTGATATAAAAGGAGATAGGGGGAGGGACTTAAGAGAGCTCCCAGTAAGTTACCGCCGCTCCCAGAAACCATCGGTGCCCTCACTCTGCTCTGCAATGGCAGCACTTGTATGAAACTCGGTGAGGGCAGTGAGGACATGGTAGGCTTCCTGACACTCTAACTTCTTTCTCTACCTTTAACTTTCACTGGGACCAGAACACAATAAAGGATCAGGAACAGAAATAAAACCCAAAACCTACAGCAATAAATCTTCTTTTTTAAAATATATTTTTATTTATTTCAGAGAGGAAGGGAGAGGAAGAGATAGAAACATCAATGATTGGCTGCCTCCTGCACATTGGACCAAGTCCACAACCCAGGCATGTGCCCTTGACTGGAATCAAACCTGGGACCCTTTGGTCCGCAGGCCAACGCTCTATCCACTGAGCCAAACCAGCTAGGGTAAAAGTCTTGATATCTAGTCATAAAATCTAGGTAGACTTTTTAATTCAATTTTTTCTTCTACCAATTTTTAAATTTCATACTTTTTCATACCAATAATTCATTTCCTCTTAAAAAAAGAGCTAATTAGCCACAATCCTGCTCGAATACAGCCGCTGCTCTTGTTTTCTTGTGCTTGCTTCCTCACTGTGCATGGGGGAGGCTCCTATATAGCGAGGTGACTAAGGCCTTGGGTTCGGGGTCTGACATTTCTGTTTGAATCTTCTATCTACTATTGTTACGCACTAGATGACCCCTACCAAGATAGTTAGTCTCTCTACGCCTCAGCAAGTGGGAGTAACAACATTTCATTAGGATGTGTAAAGACCACTGGCTTAGCATAGATTGAGGCACATAGAAATGTTCGATGAATCAGACCGATTATTATTTTCCATTTGAGAGTCTACACTTTTCATTTAACACTATTAAGACTAATTTTAAAGAGAGATCAAAGAGACCAGGAAGTCAAATCAACTGTTGACTTACTAGTAATATTCACATGGAAAAGATTTCACATGGTGTATTCAATATTTCTGGGCCTATAAAACAAAACTTTAAGTAGTGGTAGCTCTAAAAGTTGAAATCAACTGTACTGTAAAATTTTCGTGTGAATTATTTTGAAATCTGAATATATTTCCCCATAAAACCATGCTAAATGGATAATTAGATTCTCAGATCAACTCACAAAAGCCTACTAAGCAGATGATGAAAGGTTCACAGTGGTTTTGACAAGCGTACTTCAATGAGCACTGTGCAAAACACCTCCACCAGCGTCCTCACTTCATTCAAACAACACTCCTGAGACCTGCGAGGCAGCTGTTACATTCTCCATTTTATAGCTGGGAAACCGGAGTGAATTGCAGAACTGTTTTATGAAAGACAGACTTTGGGGTGAACCTGCTGCATGTGGTTGGGACCTGAGCACTGGCATGCCACTAGCTCTCCCCAGGACTGTAGTCGGCTGCGGGTGAAGACTCACGGGTGCAGCTGTTTCTTTTTAAAATATCAAGCACCTGGGGTACTTATTAAAAAAACAAATGATCTAACCCCTTCTTTGGAGACTCTGATTTAGCTGATCTTAGGGTATGGCCCAGATAATCTAATTTTAACAGTCACCCCAGGTAATTCGGATGTTCAGGCATATTTGGGTTAAGAATGAGAGCTTAAATCAGACAGGCTTGGATTTTAATCTGCACTAGTCCTCTAACAAACCGTGAGACTTTGGACAGGTCATTGAGTAGCTGTAATTCTGTTTCTTGGAGTGTATAATAGAAATAACAATATCCCTCCCAGTGTTATTGAGAGAATTATACATAAAATGTAGCACAATGCCTAGCACAAATACACTTTCTATATATACCATATGTTAATGCTGATAGATGTAACACACTAATATCAAACTTTTTGCGGTAAGTGGTTCAAGATCTGTGTCCCTAGGACACAAGAAATAAGTACAGGGAGATATGCTGCCAAACTCCATTTCTAGTTGGTCTGGGAGGCAGTTTTCCTTCAGCTTTAAGGCAAGTTCTCCTCCAAACAAGCTCCTATGGACGAAAGGGGCCACATGCTCACCTGACAAGCTCAGGAAAGGCCTGCATGGCGGTCTTGCAAACTCAGAGCCCTAAAGTAACCACAAAGGATGGTCTGAAATTAAACTTTAAGTAAAAGCAGTTATCGTGGGTAGTTACATCCTAGGCCTTCTGTCTTTTTGCATCTGTAATAACATACCCTTGAAATGTCTGGGTAACTTGTAACTTCTCTTTTTCTGGGCCCCTTGGGGCACAACCTAATATGCTGGGCGCCAGGACAGATACCACAAATTCCTTCATTATCATGTTAATTGTTCCTGCACCCACCTAAGTATGTGTCTATCATTTTACTTTTTATCCAATCCCAGGGGTTTTCCTGCTTTGCTTTCTCCTGCTTCTCTAGTCCATCACCAATGAATTTCATGTAACCCACCTACATCCCTTTCCTTTGATTGCAATGTATAAATACAAATGTAACCAGTCATTCTCCGGAGCATTATCTCAATTCATTGAAAGTTCTGCTTCCCGGCATATGTCGACAGTTTGGCTCAAATAAACTCACAAAAATTCTATACAGATTTCAATGGTTTTTTTACATTAACACTCTCTTCTTTCTTTGTAGCAGGACAGCACAGGATGGGCAGTCCTTCCTCAGATCAAGCAAAGACTATAGAGAAGCTGGCAGACCAAGGTGACAGCCCGCCCATCATAAGCTTATTTCTAGCATAACTGCCACCTCCCTTAGCCTTGTGCTATTCATTAGGAAGGAAGAAAAAGCTGAATTCTTTTTTTTTTTTCATTCAACTTAGAAGATTCTAAGGATATATATTTTTTTAATCTTTATTGTTCAGATTATTACAAATGTCCCTCTTTTCCCCCTCATAGCTCCCCTCCACCTGGTTCCCACCCCACCCCAGGCCCTCGCCACCCCACTGTCCACAACCATAGGTACTGCATACATGCATATAAGATCTTTGTCCAATCTCTTCCCGCACGCTCCCCATCCCCTTCCCCCTAAGAACTGTCAGTCCACTCCATTTCCATACCCCTGATTCTATTACATTCACCAGTTTATTCTGTTCATCAGATTTTTTATTCATTTGATTTTTAGATTCACTTGTTGATAGATATGTATTTGTTGTCACTTTGTTTTCATAATTTTTTATCTTTATGTTTTTCTTCTTCTTCCTCTTCTTAAAGAATACCCTTCAGCATTTCATATAATACTGGTTTGGTGGTGATAAACTCCTTTAGCTTTTTGTTGTCTGTGAAGCTCTTTATCTGACCTTCAATTCTAAATGATAGCTTTGCTGGGTAGAGTAATCTTGGTTGTAGGTTCTTGCTATTCATCACTTTGAATATTTCTTGCCACTCCCTTCTGGCCTGCATAGTTTCTGTTGAGAAATCAGCTGACAGTCCCTTGTAGATAACTAACTGTTTTTCTCTTGCTGCATTTAAGATTCTCTCTTTGTCTTTTGCCATTGGCATTTTAATTATGATGTGTCTTGGTGTGGTCCTCTTTGGATTCCTCTTATTTGGGGTTCTCTTCGTTTCCTGGACTTGTAAGTCTGTTTATTTCACCAGGTAGGGGAAGTTTTCTGTCATTTTTTTTTCAAATAGGTTTTCAATATCTTACTCTCTCTCTTCTTCTGGCACCCCCATAATTCAGATGTTGGTATGTTTGAAGTTGTCCCAGAGGCTCCTTACACTATCTTCATATTTTTGGATTCTCTTTTCTTTTTGCTTTTCAGGTTGGGTGTTTTTTGCTTCTTCGTATTTCAAATCTTTGACTTGATTCTTGGGATCCTCTAGTCTACTATTGAATCTCTGTATATTATTCTTTATTTCAGTCAGTGTGTGCTTAATTTCTGACTGGTCCTTTTCCATATTTTTGGCATTCTCACTAAGATCCTTGAAGGTCTCATTAAGTTTCTCGGAGGTTTCTAGAAGATTCTTGAGTAACTTGAATCTTAACTGTGGTTTTGAACTCTATATCCAGTAGTTTGCTTTCTTCCATTTCTTTCATTTGTGACATGTTTCTTTATCTCCGAATTTTGGCTGCTTTCCTGTGTTTGTTTCTATGTATTGGCTAGCTGCTAAGTCTCCTTGAGTTGATAGAGTGGCCTTGTGTAGTAAGTGTTGTATAGGGCCCAGTGGCTCAGCTTCCCCAATCACCTGAGGTGGACACTCTTTGTGCACCCCTTTGTGGCCTGTGTGCACAGTCTTGTTGTAGTTAAGCCTTGATTGCTGTTAGTATCATTGGTCTCCAGGCCAATTGGCTGTGAGGACCATCTGTGTCTACAATGGAAGAGCTGTTGTGCAGGAGACTCCCTTATGGGGCAGGACTTGCTTCAGTGGAACTTTGGTGCTCACTGAGTCTGCCCCTTGAGTGTGTCACTTATGGATGTGAAGAGTTGTAATCTGGTATGATCTTGCACTGACCACTGGGTACACTGGCTCTTGGATCTCCAAGGAGGTGCAAAGTCAGCCACTGCCTGGGGCCACCCAGCAAGAGTTACAGAAAGATCTGCAGATTCCTCCTCTTTGTATCAGGCTTGGAAGTGCCCAGATGAGGCCCAAGCTGTGAAGCAAGGCAGGCTGGTGCTGGTGCCGGTCTTGGGCCTTCTTTTGATAGCTTTGGGGCTCCCTCACCCAGCTGCAGCTTGTTTGACAGATTTTAGGTTGAGAAAGGACAGGCCATTTATATGCAAAAGCTGCTGTGCACAGCTTGGATGGGGTTATAAATTGGGTAGAGCGGGGTCTCAGGGAATCTCCAGGGTGAAGCAAACAGCAATGGCTGCCAGTCAGCTCTGCACTGGGGAGGTCCCAGCACAGGAACAATGACCGTTGGGAACACCTCTGTCTGGAAGAAAGCCACCCTCACATTCCTGCCCTGATGCCAGACAGTCCAGTTTCTCCCCATATGTGTCTGGGTCCCCCAGAGTCTCGCCCCGCACTGGAGCTCAAAGCAAGTGGGAGTTTGTATCTCCCTCCTGATTAAAAAAGCGGCACACCTGGGTGCCAGCCCATTCTGCACCTCCGCACCGCCTACCAGTCTCAATGCACTTTCTTCTTTACCTCTCTAGTTGTAGTACTTCCACTCAGCCAGCTTTCCCGAGGTTCTGGATGATAAGTTGTTAGGCATTTTAGTTTTAATTTTGATGTGGTTGTGGGAGGCAGCAAGTACAGGTGTAAAGTTTACCTATGCCGCCATCCTGGTTCTCTCAAAGCTGAATTCTTGAGGGTAAAATAAAGACGTTATTTGAAGATAACATGTATGTTGGAGGCTAGATGGGGTCATCAGGTCAGGCAATGCCACCCAGCAGTCCTGCAGCTGGTTGTAAAATGTGTAAAAACTATCACCCAGAACCTTTTCGTTGCCAAATTCTTCTGAGTAAGGAGAGTGCCAGTAGGGGCTGTGTGGGAGGCAGTCGATCAATGATTCTCTCTCATCATTGATGTTTCTATTTCTCTCTCCCTCTCCCTTCCTCTCTGAAATCAATAAAATATATTTCTTTTCTGAAAAAGATAACATTTGCTTTAATCTTACTACACTCTCATAAAGGAGGGAATAATTTACAAATGAAGAAACTGAGGTCCAGAGAGATTAGGTACCTAATGCAGGGTAACTCAGGGTAAGTGTGGAGCTGGGGTACAGATCCAGGCTCCTTGGCCTTGTTCTGAACCATGGATGCCAATCACAAATACATGCCACCGCGAAGCAGATGGTGACGGAGATAATGGACCTTCCCTGGAATTCCTAACAGGTCAACATGCCGACCCCGTGGTGGGAACTTCCTCAGCTGAATACCGTGATGACCCCTGCAGCAGGAACTTCCTCAACTCATGCCCCGGGCCCCTCACCAAACACCTGTATAAAAAGAAATGCCTCCCTCCCTGTTGGCTTGAATTCACTGGCCCTGCCTTTGGGGCTCATGGATTTTCGCCTGGGGACACAGATTAAACCTTTCCTTTTCTTTCTTTCTGGCTGAATCGACTCTCTTTGTTTCCTGCACCACTAACTTTACAAATACTTGAGTATTTAGGGCCCAGTGGCCCAACATCAACAGAAAAAATTGAAAATGCCTAACTCAAGAGGGTTGTATGCATTCATATGCTAATGAACCCCACAGGAACCTTTCACCAAAACAGCAAGCAGATCATGGGGAATCTTGTTTTCCAGGGTTTTTTGACCTGAGATTAACTAATTTCAACCGCAAAGGCAGCAGAAGAAAGGTAGCTGCCATTTACTGAGTCCTCGCTGTGGACAGAGCACGGAATGAGTGCTTTATGTGCATTATCTCATAGAAAGTTTATTAAACAAGCAAACAAACTCCTCACTTGCTGGGAGAAAGAAACATAGAGGTAAAAGTTTGGATTCTACTCCTGGCATAACCATTAAACAGCTTCACCACCTTGTCTAAATCACAAATCACCTTATCTTTTGTGTGTTTTCTCATTTGCAAGACAAAGAAATGGGGGGGAAAACTCACTGAATGATCTGAAGACTTGGATCTGAGTGCTGGCCCCACCATCTTTGGGCAAGACATTTAAAATTAATCTGCCCACTAGGGTTGGGACAAAGATTTCAAACTGAGAGGATGTAGTAGGTCTTTTGGATACGTTAAGCACAAAACAAATGGCAGCCAGCACTTAGCACTTACTGTGTGCCAGATACTGTCCCGAATGCTGTCTATATATTGTCATTTAATACAGAGGGTAAAATTGAGGCACAGCGATGTTAAATAAGTTGTCCACGGACACACAGTGAAGTAGTGAAACTGGGATTTGAAATGTTTCTGAATTCTTATTTTGAATACCCAATTAGCCATTCCTCAGATTTTGACATAGCTAGAAATTAATATCATGGAAATTAGTGTCCTCAAAAGTAATTAACTCTAAGTTGCTGTTCGTAGTGCACAGTGATAGCCTGACTCTGCCTTGAAGATGTAAATAATGTGGACAGGGATGTGTCACAATTATAGAACAGACCAGCTCAAATGAAAGTCTATCTAATATATCCATTTAATGAGGCTCTCAGCTGAATTCTGGAGTATTTCCTTAAAGATGTTTGTATCTCATGCCAGAAGAAAGTTCAAGGAGAAACTGCTTTCAGGTTAGGTTAATGGTTTTTAAACATTTTCCAAACCCAAACAAAATAACCTTTGTGACATATTCCATTTTGGATTTTCAACACAAATTCAAGAGAAAATTCAATTTGTCCTCCTTTTTTACTTTATGGCCAAAGAATTTTTACTTTACAAATATCTTCACTTATTTCATTTCCATTTTCTGAAATCTCAGTTTCCCACACATCATGCATTTGGTGGTCTAGAAGGTGAGGAAGGTTGTCATAACAGTTTTATTACCCTCATACCCAGCTGGCTTTTGTTTCAAGAAACTAGGGGCTGTGTATTTTCAGCCTTTGATGCTGTCAGAGGGCCCTCCCATCCCCGTGTTGCTTAAAAATTTCTAAGTCTAACATATATTCTTTTAGAAAGGATTAATTTTCTCTAATTTAAAAAAAGAAGAAAAAAGGAAAGATAAAAAGATAATAAGGAATAAAGGCTCCATGTGTCAAAGGGGCTTGTGTGGTTGGTAATTTGTAAGGTCTGCTTGAATTTTTTTCTGATTTGTTGACTCTTACCCAAGTTCACTGCCTCCTTGCCAGGTTTCTAAGCACATGTGTAAATTGACACGAGCAGACCTGAACCAATTTTATTATAAGGATGGTTGGCTCTACATCAAGTAAGGGGAGCCGAGGGACTGGGGGTTCTTATCTGAGGCAGAGAAGGACACCAGCATAGGCTTTGTCAAGGCTGTACTGTCAGAGCAGCTGATTGTAAACCGAGATTTCCTTCCACAGGGTAAACTGACTGGTTGCCTGTAGTGCACAGTTTTCACATCCCTGGGCAAAGCATGGCCTCAGCACACAGATACATTTGCAGAGAGAAATACAGGAAGTGGGTGTTGGGGAGGGAAGGGAGTGGGAGATGGACATAGGAAGGAAGTATGGAAGAAATAAGGAAAGAAGGTAAGTGAGGAATGAGGAACAGAGGAAAAGAAAAGGAAAGAAGAAGGTAAATAGAAGGAAACAATTAGAAGGAGAAAAGAAAAGACCTGAATGGAAAAATGGGAGAAGAAAAAACAAAGAAGGAAGGGGAGAAAGAGGAGAAAGGGAAGAAATGTGGTAAGAAGAGTTAACATGTCCCAGAGGGAAGCCACACGGATAAGCATGGATTCAAGGATATTTCCCGTTAATAAACATGACTCAGTAATTTCACTCTTCTCTAACTCCTATATCACTAAATATTTGTTTGCCCAACTTAGCACTTCATTAGTTCATGTCTGATTCTCAAAATGGTTTGTAGATATTATACCATTTCCTCAAGTAGACCACAAGCTTTTTGAGAGCAGGGTTCTTACATTTCTTTTGTTCTCTGGCCATTCCCTGTTCTTCCTAGTCCCTAGGACAGTGCTGAGTTTCTGAAAAGCAGCGAATTACCTGAGCATTCACTGGATCCCTGGTAACTGCCAATTTCTCTTGCTATAGGTGAGCAACTGTCTTTTTTAAAATATATTTTTACTAGAGGCCCGGTGCACAAACATTTGTGCACTCGGGGGGGGGGGGTCCCTCAGCCCGGCCTGTGCCCTCTCCCAGTCTGGGACCCCTCAGGAGATAACGACCTGCTGGCTTAGGCCTGCTCCCCGGTGGCAGAGGGCAGGCCCAATTCCTAGGTGCAGCCCCTGGTCGGGCTCAGAGCAGGGCTGATTGGGGAGTTGGGGCACCGCCCCCTGTCATGCACAGAGCAGGGAGGATCGGGAGGTTGCAATGCCAACTCAGTCACACTCAGGGTAGGGCCGATTGAGGGGTTGGGGCACCACCCTCTGTCACACTCAAGGCAGGGTCAATGGGGAGGTTGCGGCACCACCCCCTGTCACTCACAGAGCAGGGCCCATCAGGGGGGTTGGGGCTCCGTACCCTGTCACGTACAGAGCAGGGCCGATCAGGGGGTTGAGGAGCTCCCCCCTCCCATCACTCACAGAGTAGGGCCGATAGGGGAGTTGGAGCACCACCCCCTGTCACACACAGAGCAGGGCGGATCAGGGGGTTGGGGCACCGCACCCTGTCACACTCAGGGCAGGGCCGATGGGGAGGTTGCGGCGCCACCACCTGTCACGCACAGAGCAGGGCCAATCAGGGGGTGGGGTGCTGCCCCCGTCACTCACAGAGCAGGGCCCATCAGGGGGGTTGGGGCTCCGGTACCCTGTCACGCACAGAGCAGGGTCGATCAGGGGGTTGATGAGCTCCCCCCTGTCACACACAGAGCAGGGCGGATCAGGGGTTTGGGGCACCGCACCCTGTCACACTCAGGGCAGGGCTGATGGGGAGGTTATGGCTCTACCCCATCACACACAGAGCAGGGCCCGTGGGGGGGGGGGGGGTTGGGGCGCCGCACCCTGTCACACACAGAGCAGGGCCAATCAGGGGGTTGGGGAGCTCCCCCCTATCAGGCACAGAGCAGGGCTGATCAGGGGGTTGGGGCGCCTTCCCTGTCACGAACAGAGCAGGGTGGATAGGGAGGTTGTGGCCCCGCTCCCTGTCACACACAGAGCCGCAGGGCGATCAGGGGGTTTGGGCGCTGCCCCCTGTCACGCTGATCTTGGTGCCGGGAGGCCTCGCGGCTCCGCTGATCCTGGTGCTGAGAGGCATATTACCCTTTTACTATATTGGATAGAGGCCTGGTACATGGGTGGGGGCCGGCTGGTTTGCCCTGAAAGGTGTCCTGGATCAGGGTGGGGGTCCCCACTGGGGTGCCTGGCCAGCCTGGGTGAGGGGATGATGGCTGTTTGCAGCTGGTCACACACCCTTCAGGGTGGGCGTCCCCACTGGGGTGCTTGGCCAGTCTGGGTGAGGGGCTGAGGGCTGTTTTCAGGCTGGCAAGTGACTGAAGCTCCCAACTGCTCCTTTTTTTCTTTTTTCTTTTTTTATTCTGGGCCAGCTTTAGCTCTGAGGCTTGGCTCCAGCTCTTAGGCCTTGGCTGCTAAAAACAGGTATCTGGTTTGTTTGGGCTCTATAATTGAAACACTGTTTCAACTCCAGCTCTGAGATCCCAGCTGGCTGAAAGCAGGTTTCTGGGGTTTTGTTTAGCTTCTATATTTGTAACAATGTTTCAAACTGCAAGCTCAGAGGCCGGCAGTGGCAGGCGGGGAACGTTGAAATCCTCCATCACTGAAGCAAGCAAGCCTCATATTCGCTTCAAGCTACCTGGCTGCCGGCTGCCATCTTGGCTGGCAGTTAATTTGCATATCGCCCTGATTAGCCAATGGGAAGGGTAGTGGATGTACGGCTAATTACCATGTTTCTCTTTTATTAGATAGGATTGATTTCAGAGAGGAAGGGAGAGGGAGAGAGAGATAGAAACCTCAATGATGGGAGAGAATCATTGAATGGCGGCCTCCTGCGTGTCCCTCACTGGGGAATCAAGCCCACAACCGGTCATGTGCCCTGATTAGGAATCAAACCATGACCTTCTGGGTCATAGGTCAAAGCTCAACCACTGAGCCATGCTAGTTGGGCAGCAACTATCTTTTTATTCTTTATGCAGCCAAATGGAAGTATTGTTACTTCCAATGCTTGTCATATGTCATAAATTTTCCTGAGGTGCTGTGATATCTATAAAACACATTCATTATAGCCTGTCTAAGCAACAGAAAACTCATTCAATCATTAATATATTGTGACAGGTAGTTATTTAGGAGAACATACATACTATTAAATATACATACTATTAAAAATTACTCAGGTGGGCAATCTTACCAACACTACTGGGAACATTTCATCTACCCTTTTCCCTAGCCACAGTCTGGGAAAGAATGCTCTCCACTTAAGGCTGATATGAATCTCCTTGAAACTGACCAAATATTTTAGTTTTGTATTTCAAGAGGTATGCTTTTTTTGTGTGTACAGAAATGCAAATGGTTCAACCCTGTGATGGGAAATGTGCATGTGTCCATGCACCACCATACAGTGGTCTCATGCCCAAATGACAGGCCTTTCTAAATCCTCCAGCATCTGCAGCTATGTTATGTCAAGTCTGGTTTTCAGAATCAAAGCTCCCACTCAGTGGGCCTTGGGAAGAGGTTGCAGGTATACACTAGTAGAACGAGCAGCCAGACACACTTGGAGAACTGGGTCTTAGTCTCCAAAAGCATTCACAAGTTGGGGGAGGGGCAGAGGGATCTGTCCCATTGGCCATAAGAAAGGCATGTTCACCTGCTAATGCTCCCCTCCTTGCTCCTTAGGATTGAAGGGTTCCGGGCTGCTGTGGGAGATTCTCTGTATGGATCAGAAACCATTTTCCAGATGGTGCTGCCATCTGAAGAGCTAAGCTGCCTGGGCCCAGGACATGGTTTTTGACTCAGCACAGCTTCAGGGAGCCATGTGCCCCTACTGCCTTTTCCCTGTCTTCCTCGGAATGAATTGCTTATTGGTCATATGTTATTGATACATCAGAGCTGAGTGAATGAGAGTGAGTGGTTTAAAAGCAGCAGAGAAGAGAAAGATATGCAATTATCATTTTCAAGAGCAGGAATAATATTTAACTGGAAAATGGTCCATTATCGGGTTACAGAGTTTTAGGGAGCCTGTGCAATTTACCTGGC
Organism: Myotis daubentonii; assembly: GCF_963259705.1. Taxonomy (NCBI): domain Eukaryota; kingdom Metazoa; phylum Chordata; class Mammalia; order Chiroptera; family Vespertilionidae; genus Myotis; species Myotis daubentonii. The sequence continues at coordinate 136,726,724 of NC_081841.1, read as the reverse complement.
CAGGAGAACTTAAATTAATTCCTGTCTCTCCTTCCATTTCTCATCATTCTTATACCTGTGTGTGGCCGTTGGGGAAATCCTAATAAAAACAAGCTGCAGGCTGGATTGAACCTGTTTTCCTTGCTGTCATCAGCACTGGGATAGGCAGAATCTAAATGTAATTTTGCAACATTTGTGGTGATGGCGATGGTGTCCTATGTGAAGGAAACTGTTGGTCCAAGTGGAGTCTTTAAAAAGCTGTCCTAATGCTCTGGTTTCTCTTCAGACCGCATAAATCTTTCGCCTTTTACTAAAAAGCTGTCCTACTGGAGTCAGCACCCCTCCACCCCATGTTGTGAAGGGCAGGAGGAAGCCACTGCCTAAATGCGACACGGACCAAACCTTGTGTGTGAGGCGGGCGGGGGGGGGGCACCCTGGGGCCCTCGAGGCAGGTGCACCAGGCCGCCGCACTGGACAGCCTCGGCATGAGCGGGCTGGCTGTGGCTCTGGCTCCGGGATTATGAGCCTTTCGCAGCTGGTGCAGGGACAAGGCCCTGGTGGATGCTTAGCCGGCAACCTTTCATTATTTTGTTTTCTGCTTAAAGCCCTGAGGATATGGAATCCCAGCATAGAGCAATAATTTGCTGTCTGGATTAAAAAGTCAATATCCTTTCAGCTTCACTGGGATAGAAAGAATATTTAGTTCAATCACTAGCACCCAGGAGTTTTTAAGTCAGAGCACTTTTTCCACATATTTTTTTACCTTGGGCACGAGAGAAAGGTTTGACAATTCTCCTGAGCATTTCCTTCAGGAGATGGAGGGCTGTCTGGGGGAGACCCTGTGTATTTCGTCATTATCTTGTAAATGAGAGTACCAGTCTGAGATGCAGTGGAATTCCCTTTGACCGATTCCCTTCCTGGAAGGCCCATCATTTGATGACCAGAGACCAGGTACGTGAATGCTCTGCTCTGAGATGTCTGAGGAGACCACACAGGCCTCACCCGACAGACACTCTGTTTTGAGGGTGAGAATAAAACAAGAGCTTCTACTCCACCAAAATAATTAATTATTTATCACCCCCGGTGATTTTACACACGCGCACGTGCACACACAGACACACACGCGCACGCACAAACACACACTTCACAGATGCACAGATCAGCAACCCACACTTGCTGGAGCAGATGGGACAAGCGCCCTGGAATTCATCGATAAAGAACAAGTGGATTCTTTGGCCGTTTCAGCTCACACTAAAACCCAACAGCTTCTCCACAAAAGCTTCCCACTTAGGATTTCCACACGGGGGGAAAGACATCAACAATACAAGGGAAGACAATGGCAGCAATAGGAATAATCTCTTGAGGGCTTATTCTAGGCCAAACACATTGGTGTGAGCAGTATTACATTTAATTCGCCAGGCAAAGGTAGTGGACATATTAAGGAAGAATGGTATTGGTGAAGGAAGAAAAAAAAAGCAACAAAGAAGCCTTTCAAAGCGTTATTTCAACAAAGTGACATCTCCAGCTCTCCCCTCCCATTCATGTGAGCTAAAATGAGCATTTTCTAACACCCCCCTATCCATAGGAGGGGAGCCCACCAAGAAGACACATTATGACTCTGAACTTCAAGAATCCTACAGCCTCCGCATTCCCTTTCACTCTGTTTGGTCTACCCTATCACCAGCTGTGAGAGCATAAAAGGGCATGCATCTCTGTGACTAAAAAATACTTTTTATTCGAGATGACTTCTCTCAAAGGCAAAGAATAAGCCCTATTAGAAAGGTCAAACAGTGGTGGGATCATGAATTGGTAAAATCATTTGAATCAAAGTAAGAACACAGTGTAGTGATGTAATTGATACTGACCATAGTATATTTAGAATGACAATGCGTGCATTTCAGGGTCAGAGGACTGCCGGCTGTGCTCCTGGTCCTACACACCCCGTGCTCTTTGCGGTGCTCTATGGAAGAGCTTCTTATTGCCATTTTTTCTTCCCAGCAGGACGTTTAACAAGCTGCTCAGTGACAGGCCCTGCCTCTCGGTTTGATTCTGTGTCCATCCCTTTCCAGGGCCCCCGCAGGCAGTACTGGTTAATGACATCACTTTATTTCGCCAGGGGCCCTCTCATGGTTCACCGGAATTCCATACATAACTTGAGCTCTTGTGCCCCTTCTCTTCGGGCACACAAACACTGCAGTGGGCCAGGAGTACAGCAATTTGCCAATGGAAGAAACAGCCACAGAGAAATGAGGAGTGATGTCCTGACTCTGGAAGTGACCCTGGAGGGACAAAGCTGACTCAATGGTTATTTCTGTCATTTAGAGAATAATGCTGAAAAACAATCGTTAATACAGTTTTCTTGAGAGTCATACCAGATCTTTATGTTATTTGAGGTGATTTTTCCTCTCTTGTGTGGAGTTCTGTGAGAACATGGTCTAAGGATAATGGCCCATTAGCTACCCTGACCTGATTTCTCCCTTGTTTTGGGAACTTTTCGGACAACCTGCAATTTTAAATCCCTCATATGCTTTTTAAAGTAATTTGGCATCTGATGAAAAAGTCACTGTCATTTTGGATAACTGCTCTTCTTTCTACAAGACAAAAGTGAAAAGAAAACAACAATCTGCCCAAAACCCAGGTCTTGTAGAGGAGAAATGCTGACTGACCTCCATCGGTTCGTGCACCCCTAATGCAGCTCACAGGCCCCCCTGCAACCAGAAACTGACATGTCAATTCCAGCAGTGCAAGTCCCCTCAAGAGAAAGAATTTACCTTGGAGTCCAGCTGCTGCATGTATGACCAAAGATATTCTATATTGGCTCCAAAAGGATGGACATGAAGAAACGTTGATATGATGCCTGAATTAAAGAGACAAATATTGGACATTATTAAGAGGCAAATAAGAGTCTCATCTATGAGATGACATGTCATAATGTCACCTAACTCCAATGATGGTTTTGTCAGGCTAAGTTATTTATGGTCTTGCCATTTCTAACAAGCATTCAGTAACAGCCACTCTGAAGACAGTCACAGTAACATGACAGACAGAACTACCTCATGGATTATAGTAGTTGGAGAAGCTAGAGCCCGAGAGACGATGTAGATGAATAAAGGTATTGCTAAACAAAGGCTCCTGGAAGCATTTCAACTACCAATTTTATGCTTGATTTACCAATATAAAATTGTAGTTATTAGAAGGATAAAATTATCTCTTTTCTTTCCCTCGGTGGACTTTGTTGTGTGAAAAAGGCTCACACAGCTGTGTCAGAAATTACGCTGCCTCAAATTTCCCTGATAATTATAGCTGCTAGTTATGAAAAGTATTTAATCCATATTTCCCCTAACTGCCACTGAAGGAAGCATAAATCCTGTCTGAAGCCTTTGCTATTGCTCCCTGGTTGCTGCTGCTGTTTGAAGGGAGCCCTCTTGCTTTCTCCTCTCTGCTGTAATTTACACGATCATTCAAAAGGTCCAGGAATGGATGGTTTGGTTGGAGTCTGATTATAGATCAGAAGGCTTTAAAATTAAATAAATAAATAAATAAATAAATAAATAAGAAGGCTTTTCTAACGTGAAAAAAATCAACTGTCAACACTGTATTGATAAATGAAAAACTTGATGTTGGTCTCAGGGCTGAAGTACTAGCATTGCCTTTCTACTCTCCCTGCTCTCACATACAAAATCAAAGTAGAGGACATGAGGACTTTGCTTCCATTTGTTAAGAAACCGTGTTTGGATGACACTTGTTTAGTTCTCTGTTAAGCAGGCTTTGAGATGACTTAAATCAGAGGATAAGCCCTCACATTGTTTATTTGGAAGCTTTGATGCTTGAAAGCCAAAGCAAAGGGACGCCCACCTTGTATGAAATGAGGTCAGGGGGAGCCCTAGACAAGAGCTCCTCATTCTTATAGGAGGGCACCCTGTGAATAGCCAGTGACCGTGGGTTGCTCTGGGGTAGGCTCTCATGGTGCCCTGATCGCCTGTGTGATACTTGGAATCTCTGGGATGCCTGCCAGTTTATTCTGAAGCATCTGGATAAGCGCCCTCAAACACCTGTCCTCAGAACCCTGCTTTTAGGTGGGCTGTATTGGTTTGCAGTGAAATGAGGAAGATAGAAATAATTTATTACATTTCTCCATAAAGCTCAAAGCTCACTTTCAGAAGTGGATCTGTTTTTCTTGAGATATTAAAGCCCTACTATTTTATTCTGAGACCACAGTCTTCCTTTTTTTTTTTTTTTTTTGCTAAAATGTCTTTTTATGAAATAATGGTGATGATAAAAGGTAATAATGGTAATATTAATATCTTCAGGTGGCAAATCGCCATTTTTAGTGTACTTAGTTGGCATTGTTTGGTTCCCCTCCTACCGCTGGGTGCATGTGGGAAGGGCCAAGCTGTACATCCATGCCGGCTTTTCCCAGCACCAGGCCTGGGGACAGGTCAGCAGAAGTCCCAAGTCACCCCAAGATGCACCGCCCCTCTCTCACTCCACCAGCTGCCATTTAGGCTCAGTCACTGAAATAGCTGCATGAGGTAGGTTCACAGTGTGTCGCCAGGTAGGGGTGAGTGGTGTTCACCAGACTGTTAGCAGCTCAAACTCGGTGACAGCGCTGGGCCTGAGGCCACTCAGCAAATGTCTCCAGTTATACCAAGTCTTGCTGCCACCCACCGGGTGCTTGCACACCTTTGTGTTGGTGTGGGGTCTCAGGGAGTCATCAGGGGAGGCCAGCAGAGAGTGGGCCTACCCCGATTAGTGCTGTTTAAAGATCATCAGGTCTTGTGGTTTGTCACAGGGCCAATCCCTCCCACTCCTCTCTTTTTGTCTTGTGAACTTATAAACTTTTTTGTTTACCTGATGAGAACAAAATATCAAGTTGTACATTCAGTTTAGTCAGTGCAGTATTCTCTTTGAGTTGAATGAGAAATGGGATCCTACCAGAATATACTTCCCTTCCTCAGGCTGCTTGGAGTTTCATTCCACACTGTGTCACACTGTATAGTTCTGGCTGAGATTAGCTTCCCCTACATCCACACTGGTTGCTAGTCTTCTGGGAAGCCCGGAAAACTGTGGGTCTATCAGCTCACTGGGGTGGGGTGGGGATGGGGGGGGCGGGGGAGGAGCAGCCCTAGGATGTCCAGGAACCTTAGCACTGCCGAGGAACAGCTATCTCTCTAGAAACCAGTGGAGGCCTGACCATAGCCAACTTGAAGTATTCCGGCTTCCTATAGCAGCCCATTCAAAGGCTCTAAGGGAGTAGCAGGAATGATGCTATGTGAAATCTGGGTCTTCCACAAAGCCACAAGGGCACAGTTGTCTGTGAGCAGTGCAGAGTGATAAAGCAACTACGGGAAGTGGAGAGAGGGAAGACTGTGAGTCAGTGGCAGAAGACTGATCAAACACTTGTGGTTTGAGCTGATGGTTCTCAGCACCTTGAGATTCTAAAAAGCTTAAAGTCCAAAAAGGAGTTTGGTCCACTTATTTGGTAAGTACTCTATTTGGGCCTTTCAGTAAATTTCTCCTTGTATCTGAAATGGCCTTGGAACTCCCTTGTTTATCCAGAGAAACTCCATGTATTGTTTCTTCTGACAAGGCACCTATAGCATAAGTAGCCCCTCTCTGTGTTTCTGATTTTAGTATGAATCACATTTCATTGTCATTAACTGCTTTCTTTCTCACTCATCTATGAACTTCTTGAGGTAAGAGATCATCTTGTCACCATTTCTTTGCTAACACAGTTCTTGTCATATGGCAGGCCAATAATGCTCAAAACGTGGTCCCAGAAGTGCCTGCTTCAGTATCACCTTAGATTTTAGTTTCACAACACACAGAAGCTGTGCATGCGTGGCTACAGATTCTGCCTTTTAAACAAGTGCCTAGATCAGCGGTCACCAACCTTACAGACCTCACGGGCCACCAGTGGTTCGCAGACCACTGGTTGGTGACCACTGGCCTAGATAACTCCTTCCCACAATGAGGGTCATTTTTACAGAAAGTTCTTGACAAATGTCTGCTGATTTATTGAGATGGGCATTTGGGTCTGGAAACAAGAGTTAGGTCACCTTTCATGTGAGGTTACAGTAAGAGGACAACTGTCTATGAGGAAGTGAGCCCTCACAAGACACAGAATCCACCATACCTTGATCTTAGACTTCCCAACTTCCAAAATTGTGAGAAATGCATTTGTTGTTTATAAGCCCCCACTCCACTTCCTCCAAAAAGATTTAGGTCAATGACTCATTCTTTATGGTCAGTAGTTTCTAGAGGAGAATACACTCCCCCATTTACTTTTCTCAGGCGCAACCTAAATATAGTCTCAACTCTATTCACTGAAAACATCAAAACATCACCACTCAACCTTTACTAAGTGCATGTGCCTACATTGCATTCTACTTCCTAATACCCAGGTATTAGGGGGAACATTCCAATTCAGATGTAAACTGGTCTGTGCAGATGTGTGAAATCAGACAGTGATGGAAACCATGGTGGTGGTAGGGGGAGAGCTTGATGTAAAGAAGCATCTTGGTTACACATAATATGTATGTCCTGATCTGCAGAGGAGCCGGGCATATGTAAAGGGTGTGCCTGAGCGGGAAGACCTGGAGGATGCAGCCAGGCTCGGGGAAGTTCAGAAGAACAGATGTTTTATAAGAAGAGTTATTAAGAAGGTTTGGACTGTATCTGGATGGGATTTACAATGATGACTGGCAATGACAGGGGGCCCAGGCTGCTGGGATTAGAAATCTATTGTAACAGAACAAATTAAAAAGCAAGAGAAGTTGGAGTGATACAAACCCAGAGTTTGTCTGTCAACATCTCTTCAAAGCTATTTGTCTCTCAATAAAAAAATTTTGACCCATTTTCCTTCAAAACAATAGCCAGTGGTTTCCAGCCAAACACAGCTCCAAAGCTTTGGTGCTAAATCAAAAGTATTGACTCATTTTATCTCACACAAGTTCAATGCATGCCAAAACCAACATGTAGGCCATATGTGAAATGAAGAAAGAGTCATAGCATAGGCACCAGGCAATGTCAGGCTGCTCTAATGTGTCGTGGGATATAAAATGCTACGCTGCTATGCCCCCATAAAAATGCAATTCTTTTAGGTCCAATTATATGTCAACCTGTCTTCACAAGGAATGATTGCAAAATTATCCACAAATCACAATAATAAAGTGGTTTCTAAGGGCCTATCTCCTTTAGTTGAATTGGAACATAGCACTCTGTCCCATTAACTGCCAAGCAGAAAATCTGACAGAAAGTTGGAACTCCCAAGGGAGTTAGGATTCAAATCTGTAAAGCTCCAAATAATGTTACCAATGAAATCCCACTGCTCTTCTGTGATATGTACCTAATTGGTATGGTTAAAGACTCCAATTTTATAAAAATTGTCATTAGAATGTCTAGAAAGAATACATACTTTTGCTCAGATAAATTAGTGTCACAGATCATCACTAATAACTAGGATCACCTGTTGTTGGGAAGTTCTAGCCCTAGTTTTTGGTGTTTTTTTTTTAAATCCTCACTGGAGGATATATTTTTACTGATTTTTATGGAGAGAGAGAGAGAGAGAGAGAGAGAGAGAGAGAGAGAGAGAGAGAGAAACATTGATCTGCCTTCCATATGTTTCCCAACTTGCAGGGATCAAATCTACAACTAGGTATGTACCCTGACTGGGAATTGAACCTGCAACTTATTTTTTTCTTTTGGTGTATGGGATGATGCTCCGCCAATAGAGCCACCTGGCTGTGGCCTGGGCAAGCCTCAGTTTTATGTTCTCTGTAGATGGAAGCCATTTGAGTAGCTTATTTCTCACTCCCTCTTTACCTTATAGGCAATTAAAACAATCAAGATTTGTGCCACTGCATTTTTTTATATAACATTTGTCTGTCTCAAAAGGGTATTGAATTATCTGAATATAGTCACATATAGCATATACTATAGGCATCCAGATGTGATGAAGATTTTGCCAATAAGTATTTCCAATGGAGGGCATGTTTTTGCTGTGCTCCTGGCCTTCCAGACTGACTGAGTAGGCCCAATGTCTTCGATATGGGATCTTCTAAGGGAAGATCCAGGGAAGTTGCTAATAGCATTCCTGACTATAGACATATCAGAAGTCCAGGAAACTCCCAAAAATTCTATTTATAAATATTTGTTGGGGGGGGGGGGAGTAGCTCCAGCACTAGAAACTCTTCTCTTTAACTAGGGCCAGAGTAGTTTGGGACACATATTCTGACATTCTGTCCCTTTCACAGTTCTTATCTAGATCCTAGAACCTGTAGGAGAGGTCTTTATTGTCCAATATTCAGGTATCTACAAAGTATGAATGGCCAAAGTCATTTAGCAGAGGGACTATTTAGAAGACTGTGTAAATAAACTGTGTTCTCCAAGTAGAACATAAAAGGAAAAGCTATCTGAAGTGAGAGGCAGAAAATAAAATAAAGAAAATAGAGGCCCATTCCCATGTTTTTTGAAACTTAAAGTGGTCTGTATTATTCAGACTTAAACAAAGAGGGAAAGTGCACTGCTGGTCATCATGGGCTTTGCTCAGACCCTAAAAGCATCATGGGGGAAAATCACAACTTTGTCACACTGAGCTAAAGAGAAACAGTTGTCAGAGTTTGACATGTTTTCCAATAGAAGAAAAATCCAGTTGCTAAATCCATATGGGTTCATTTTGGGTTCTTGGAACCTGGTAGCACATCAGCATGTCTTATGAAACTGGTGCACGGCATGTTATTACAGCTGTATATCATCAGAGAGAAAAAATAATTGGTTTTCCTTGGAGTATCTCTAAGTTGATGTCATATTCAATAACCCTGTAGTTGAAAAATCTATATATGATGGATGAAGTTTGGACTGTCTTCTGAATTTATTCCTCCTGTGCCAGCTTCTCAAGCCCTGGTGTACCTGTCATTTTGAGGTGAGTGTATGTGGCATTTTGAAAATGCAGCCAGGTGCTCCTCCTGCCAGATAACGACCTAGAGAAGAACAATGTGTCTCATATGTACAGCAGTCTCATTCTTCACTCGTAACCGTGCCAAGGAGGAGCCCACACTAGGCCCAGTGCCAAGGTGCAGCTGGAATCAGTGCTGTGTCTGCAGGAGTGAGAATGGCAGCTGCTCCTTCTCTGGATTTGAGGACGTGGGAGAGTCTTAAACACAGTGGCTTCTAAGGTGGGGTTCCAGGCACGTCACCAACACGTCCTCAGCAAGGACTCCTCCTTGTGAGGATAAGTACCATTGCTGGATCTGCTGCTGATGATATCAAAAGAGAACTTTTAGAGCTTTGTCTCTGGTCCAGACAAAGAAAAAAAAAATTAGTTGTATTTGGTGGGGCAACTGAATGGTTTTTTTAAAATTTTAATTTCTATTTTATTTATTTTTTAAGAGAATCTTTATAAGAGCTTATTTAACCTAAACTGATGATATAGGCTAGGGAGAAAGATTTCAAATGCTTTCTGACTGAATTTTTTTAGGTGAAAAGCAACTTCCTTCTTCTTTTCTCTTCCTCAAGGGGCAGTTTATTTTACTTATTTGGATTAACAGATCCAAATGGGCAGGCTGAGAAGCCTGGATTAGACTGTACTGGAGCAGCCTAGCACTGGTATTGATGTCCGTATATGGGCAGTGTGGGGTCCAGAACAAGTCACCACAAGATGTGCTTCTGTGCTATGCAGATTGTTTGACCTAAAGGCAACATTAGCCACAGGCTCAGGAGGAACTTCTGCCCCAACACTTAGCTACTTAGAAGAAACTGAATTATAGTTTTGGCTCATAAGAGATTATCAGCCATAATCTTTTCAACCCACCTACATGGCAGGGTAAACTTTTATTTACTAAACGTCTGCTCTTCCTATCCTGCGATGACCCTTTGAAGACTCCAAGGTGCATTACATCATCCCTAGCTCAGGATGTCTTATATACCTCAACCCCCCTTTCCATCTGTCAACCTCTCCTGCATGTGGGGTCTCTGATGCTCTCATATGCAAGGTTCCCACACATACATTTGTATTAAATTTGGTTACTTTCTCTTCCTGTAAGTGGGCTGAGTCACCTCTGAAATAGGGTTGCTGTTCACTTGACCCCCCCCCCCCCCCCGCAAAAAACACACACCACACAATCATACAAATCAACAGGTTCAAATCTTTGTTCACTTTAAGAACACTCATGAAACTGCACAGGCCTTCAAGGGTATGCATATCCGCAAAGACACCGAAGGCTGTCACTATACAGAAGATGTGTGCCATTCCATCGTTACAATGGTGGAGTTGGTAGGTGTGCCCAGGCCAAACACTGGGGCTGGACACAGGGTTGGTGGCCCAAAAAGAGTGCTGCATTTTTGCTGCTTAAAAATGCAGAGAGAGCACTGCTGAGTTTATGGGTTTAGATGTAGGTTCTCTGGTCATGGAGCACATCCAGGTGAACAAAGCTCCCAAGATGTGAGGTAGAACTTACAGAGCCCGGGGGTGGACACATGAGTTCTCCCTGCTACAGTGAAAGGCCTCTTACAGAAAAGAGCAGACTGTTCCTAAACCAGAAGAGGAGGCTGCACAGAAGAAAAAGATGCCCCAGAAGAAACTGAAGAAACAAAAACTTATAGCCTGAATTCAGCATGAAATGAATGCTAATGAATGAAAGTAAAAGGGAAAAATTTTTTTTTGTCTGTTATTTTCTCTTGTTAATCTGTCTCATGTCTATTTGATTATTAGACCAGCCAGAAGAACCTTAGGGATAGAGGAGTTTGTTCCTCCCTAAATAGTTGGTCTGTGGCTGGAGCCTCACACTTACCCATGAGGCTGCTGCAGGTGAGGGGTTCCTGGGGCGTCTGACACAGGCCGGCAGAGGCCCCAGCTACACTTCTTTAAATGGACTAAGGGAAATGGGACTTTGGAAACCCAGGAATATAATTCCACGGAAATAAAACTTTCTACCTGTGGGGGCCTCCAGACATGCTTATTCCAGCAGTACCCCAAGAACCCCACTCCCACTAGCAATGGAGAAAGACCACCCATGAACACTTTTCTCTGATAACAAAAGCTCCAAAATATGGCCAGGCAGAAATGTGGGCTGAACTCCATTAATGGCTATCAAACTGCTGCTAGCCTTCAAAGAAACTGTAAGCTAAAATGACAATAGCTATTATGAAATTAGCTATTATGACAATAGCAATTAGGAAAAAAAATGAATAAAGTGAACTAAATAAAGTGAACCTTGATGAAGTTAAAACAAAGATTTTAGCTCAGCACTACCAAAGGCTGAATGGGCCAAGGTGATCCCTAGTTGGTCACCTAAGATTAAAGGCTCCAAACAAGTCTGCTTGGAGTGGAGAAATTTAAAAGACTGTAAGGAAGAGATTGCAACGAGAAACCTGACCAGCAATCTCTGTGGGCAACAGTCAGGCTGGTTAAATGATACCAGATCCACGGTCCCTTGGCTTGACCCCTTGCTGGACTCAAAGCCTTTTTACTCAAGAGTGGGTAAAATGATCAGGAGATTGAAAAGAGGAATTCCCAGAAAGCCTTTATATGGGAATTCCTGAACTGTGGTACAAAAACCCATCGGTGAAGTCCTGACTCAGGCTACAATTAGAATAAAAGAATATGGACATGAAAGGATAAGATTATGAAAATTGAAATTGTAAGAGTGAAATGCTTCCTCTCTCTGGCCTTCAAGTTTGCTAATAGCTCCTGCTGTGCATATGCTAATTAACTAGAGCAGCCCCTCTGTCAGTGAAGAGGTGGGGAAACAAGCACTAACTAATGACTCCAGAACCAACGCAGATCAGCAGGTGTCAATGGGCTGACCAAGAACAAAGGGATTTAGAAATTTTGTGCTTTTCTCCAGCTCCTGGCTTTCTACAGTCCCCACCTACCTCTTCATCACCCATTCTCTCTTCCCCTGATACATAAGATGCCTGAATTTTTAGCTCTCTTATTTGCCCTAGCCGGTTTGGCTCAGTGGGTAGAGCTTTGGCCTGCTAACTGAAAGGTCCCAGGTTCATTCCAGTCAAGGGCACATGCCTAGGTTGTGGCCTCGACCCCCAGTGGGGGACTTTCAGGAGGCAGCCGATCAATGTTATTCTCTCTCATCATGGATGTTTCTATCTCGCTCTCCCTCTTCCTTCTTCTCTGAAATCAATAAAAACATATTTAAAAAAAAAAAAAAGATGGATTTGAGAATTAGTTCTCCCATCTTCTTGAGCTAGGCTTTCGCAATCAATAAACCTTTCCTTGCTCTGAAACTCTGATCTATTGAATTTGGCCTTTCTTTTGAAACACTGGGCACACAAACCTTGTACTGGTATACAATGTTTAAACAGGCTTTATGTTTTAAAAAAAAGTTATGTCTCCTGGCGGGTATGGCTCACTGGTTGAGTGCTGACCTCTGAACTAGGATAGGAGATCACGGTTCAATTCCTGGTCAGGGCACATGCTCAGGTTGCAGACTGGATCCCCAGTAGGGGTCGTAAAGGAGGCAGTCAATCAATGATTCCCTCTCATCATTAATGTTTCTATCTCTTCCCTCTCCCTTCCTCTCTGAAATCAATAAAAACATATTTTAAAAAAGTTATGCCAACTTTGGTTGATTGCATCTCTTTTACTTGATTGCATTACAGAAAAAGACATTGTGTCTCATTGGGGAACCGGGACATAAAGGCCATCAGTTCTTTCTTTGGCTATCAGAAGGAAGGCTCTAGAACAGTGATGGCGAACCTATGACACTATGAACTCATTTTTTCGGTTGATTTTTCATTGTTAAATGTCATTTAAATATATAAAATAAATATCAAAAATATAAGCCTTTGTTTTACTATGGTTGCAAATATCAAAAAATTTCTATATGTGACATGGCACCAGAGTTAAGTTAGGGTTTTTCAAAATGCTGACACGCCGAGCTCAAAAGGTTCGCCATCACTGCTCTACAAAGTAGTAACCTTTGTACCCTCTTGGGTCCAAGGACTTTTAATAATTCTAGAAATGTTAGGTTTGGTGGAGCAATTGAGTTGATATCCTTCCCCAGGGAACTGGCTTTCCAGGTCATTTCACTATAGACATTCCCTTTGCTGAAGACCACATTTCACTTGTGGTGACCACATTCCATTCTCTCCCCTCTGGGTATGCATAAAGAAGTCTCTGCCCAGAAAAATCCCGCCCAAAGTCCTTTAAAAGCTGCTGACTCCCCTCACTGGGTGCTGGAGCCATCCAGGCCCAGCCACCTAGTGTGTGAATGATCAAATAAATTCGTAATCCCTCACCACTCTGGCCTCGTGCTTTCCTCCTTCGGCGACCTAACAAGAAATATTTACTATGTGCCCCAGCTGAAACCTGACAATATATTTGAAAGGATTTACCAACTTTTTGATTAGAAATTTGGCCGAATTGGAAACTAATGCCAGGGCCTGATAAGAAATCTACCTAGGGGGAAAGAAAGCTTCCAAAAATGGGTGGATGAATTTGTCAGTCCTCTGCCAACATTTAGGTGGCGACCCATTTCTTCAGGTATTACAAAATAGCTGTCCTTTTTATTTTCTACAAATGAAGTCTTTACAGGGCCAGAGTTGTGTCTCTAGAAACAACTCAAAGCCTACCAATTCCTTTTTTATTCCCCAAACCTACCCTATTCATCTCAAAAGGCTTACAAATATTGGCTTTATGAAACCAAAGTCCTTCTAGGTGCTCACATTTCTTTCCCTGTACCTTTGAGATGTAAATTCTAAGAACTCTTATCTGGGCCATCTTTTAAAATACAAATTTCAGGGAGGTAATTCTTAATAAAAGAACAGTCATCTGAGCAGATCAATTTAATATACTCAAACTGTTTTTTGTTTTTTTTCTAAATTAGTGACGTTTGTTTTATGGCTAAAAGATCTCTGTGTCTGTATGTTAATGTGTATTATAGCATTTTCTACCTCTGCATGGTATTGTTGACTTATTTTAAAAGAGCTCTATTATATTGCTTAAACAAGCGTTTATATGAAAATTCTTAAAAATATAATAAAAACTAACCCAAGTGCTTTTCAGAATCATGTGATCTGGAAAAATATTTGATATTAAAGTTAGTTTTGAGTTTAATTTGTATGAATAGGCATATCTCTAGAATCATCAGCATTAAATACAACTTTTGTTCTACCTGGGTTTATTAAATAAGTTGATATCTCTGTTGCAAGATTTATCAGCAAAAAAATCGGTTTGATGAAGTTTTCACAAGTAATCTAATCTTAATTGTTAGGAACAAGTAAATTAGATAAATGTAAATAGGATAAAGGTTTTTAGGTGAACTCTTCAGCAATAATTATATTGTTAAAAGTTGTTTCCTAAATCTCTTTGGTAACCTGAAACTATAAAGTTTTGTTAGCTACCTAAATTAAATGATGGATAGTCATTGACTGCCTAGGCCCTAGACCAGCCGTGGGCAAACTACGGCCCGCGGGCTGGATCCGGCTTGTTTGAAATGAATAAAACTAAAAAAAAAAAAGACCATACCCTTTTATGTAATGATGTTTACTTTGAATTTATATTAGTTCACACAAACACTCCATCCATGCTTTTGTTCCGGCCCTTGGGTCCAGTTTAAGAACCCATTGTGGCCCTCGAGTCAAAAAGTTTGCCCACCCCTGCCCTAGACCATTTCCAAATAAAATCGAATAATGAAACATTAATTACTGAACATAGATTTATCTACTTTCTGCTTATTATAGAGGAACTAAAGCTATTTGGGTCTGATATCATTGTAATTAACTAGTTGTTAATAACAGAAAAGGAGCAAAGAGAAGACCAAATATTATAGGCATGTCATTTGGGCAGCTTCGCCAGGAAACTACAACTTCACACATCCCAGGGATCCGATGGAGGGGAGATAGTCACATGCCCAGTAAAGTTGGGGTGACATAGGGAAGGTACTTGTTTGTCAGTCACACCTGAGAACAGGTCATTGGGCAGAATAGGCTTGGCCACTGCAAGGGCTTAACATGTGAAATATTTAATCCCCTAACAAAGGAGTTTGCTCTATTGTGCTCTTGGTTTCTCTTGGCTTTCTTGGGACTCTTGTTGCTTCGGGCATGTTCTCTTGGCTCTCCTACAATCTCCCCCATGGTCCAGGTCATGTGGACCCCACACGCAATGGACTAATGGACTGCAACCAGCCTGATGCTGAACTGGACCCAGCTGCAGCATGGAAAGGAACTCTGGACACTGGCTTTGCTTTTAGCTCTACTGAAACCCCAGCTACACTTCTTCCGTGACTGGAATGGGACTTTAGATAGCCAGGAATGTAATTTTGGAAAAAAAAAAAAAAAAGCTTTTTACCATATCTCACCCGCCTGTGGGAGCCTCCAGAAATGCTTATTCCAGCAGCACCTCAAGAACCCCACTCCCAATAGTAACAGGGAAAGTCCACCCATGCTTTTCTCCAATACCAGGTCCATTAGCAACAATGTCTAGTGACACATTAAAAAATGTGCTATGAGGAAATATATTTTTAGAAAATTTTAAATGTGTTTATAAATGTACCAACCTAAAAACTACTGGTATAACAGATAATACACAATTATTTACTTCTTAGTTTTCACTAGAAATTAAGTTTTTTTAAGGTTATAAATTCTGATATATGTAAATAAAGCTACAGAAATGAAAAATAATAGGGAAAAGAATGGTATACAGGGAAATAGTGTATGTTTTGGCTTTTAGAAAATGGTATGAGATATGAAGATGTATTTTCATTAAGGGAAGTGAAATAATTTTTTCCTGGTTATTTCTGAATGTGTGTGTATGTACTAAAAGGGACACAGAAAGTTTTAGAAAGTTTATGAAAAATAAATGTTGAAAAAGGAAGTTTTATGCGTGGTGAATAAGACTGAAATTTAATCAGGTAAATGAATTTAAATATCACAAGTAAGGTGATACAAACTCAGACTCTGGCTCTCTGAGAAAAGGGCTATTGGTCTGCTGCTGATACCGTGAAAACACAGACAGCCACGATTCTCTGCTTTATCATGATAATTTCTGTTTTATATTGTCTCAATCAGGTCCTTGATTACTTAGGAAAATTGAACCTCCTCAGTAGTAACAACTAAGTTTTGCTAACCATTATGTAAACTTCTGTATTTTCTTCAAAAATTTTCATTGCCACTTTGGTCAAATGGATACATAAGTATCACTTCATAATGACTTATGATCCTATTTTGTCAAATGTTCAAACCTCTTTATATATTTTGGCAAACTTCCCAAAATTTAAATTATAAATAAGAGTATTGACTGGGGAATGATTTTGAGGTGTTCCAGAAGGGCCCCTGGAACACCTCAAAAATCTGTTTTCTCTTCTTATAAAAGAGAAATGTTAAACAAATTAGGCTTATTTCGGTGTGTTGAAATTACATGGGAAGCATTATCAAATAAAAAAAAATAACATTGAGCCTTCTTTATGTTGTATTTATATAAGTTTATGTTATAAATGTTCTAGAAATATATGTAAAATTGCTGAAAATCTGAAATGTCCTGAACCAAAATGTTTGTCATCAAAATTGAGGGACACACTAAACCACTGAACCTCAGTGTCAGATCGTGGCACTTGAGGGACACACTAAACCACTGAACCTCAGTGTCAGATCGTGGCACTCGTGGGCGAGGGCCATGCTGATGTCCTTGTGGCATGGCAACACTCTGCTCCTGAATCACAGAAATCACGATGGGTAAACGGTGACTGTAAATTACATGAACACCTGGGGCTCCGGGAAAGCCAGGACAGCTGCGTGGTTCTAACCGGCTCCCTGGCATCTTCTCCAGTTTTCACTGGTCCATTCCTTCATCCACGGTAGTACATTTGGGCTGGACTTTGTTCAGTTGCCGCTTAGTCCGGGTTAACAATATATTCTTGTTGTTGTGTGAATGTTTTCCTAGAGGAGCAGAAGCTTTCCTCTGCCACAGGGCTGATGTCCTCACAGAGGCAAAGAAACTATTAAACTATTAGAAAAAGTGTTTTCCCACTGGGGTGTACCTTCCAAAATCTCTAGTGAGTGAGGCACCCACTTCACTGAGAAAAACATATGCGCTTTGATGGACAACCTTGCAAACTTCTTGGAATTATCATTGGCCCTATCGCCCTCAATTTTCAGGCAAGTTGATAGAACTAATGGAAAACTAGAATCAGGCAAACCAAGTTTAATTACACAGGATTGAATGGACAGATAAGAAGGGTCATAATTTTACGACTTTTTACTTAAAATATTGCTAATTTCTAAAGTATTGTTTTCCAGATAACAGAAATTTTTCTTCTTTACACCTTTGTTATGTTTCTCTCTAAATGATCCTTCCAGACTTTGCAAACTCAATAATTGAGTAATTTTATTTTCATGGCATATAGCCTCTTCAGTAGTAACAACTAAGTTTTGCCAACCATTATGTAAACTTCTGTATTTCCTTCAAAAATTCAAATATATATATTGCGTATGTTCAACAGGAATCTGTTCTCTTTATAACAGGACACAATTGGAAACTAGATATATTACAGGGCTTTGATTGGAATGTCATATTTGAGAGAGAAATGCCTAAGCTCATATATGACTAGAAAGCTTTAAGGAATTAAGACTGACTTTGAAAGCCAATAAAAACAATCAATTAAAAAAGGTACCAGCTTGAAAAAACAGTCTGGTACCTTGCTAACCGTGGTTCACCGTAGTCTTTCCAGATAAGGAATGAAAGTTGCTTCCTGGGAGATGCAAAGAAAGAAACTCAGGATATTTTGGGAACCCCGAGAAGAAAGGAATTAACCCCAAATCTAGAGTTAGTGTAGGCAAGGTCTGATGGCTAGTATGCAGCTTGGCTTCTTAGCTTCGAGAGAACTTTAAAATTCAATCTGAAGATTCCTTCCAAAAAAGTCCAGCAAAGCCAATTTAAGAGAGGCTATGTGGTTGATTACTATTCTTGCTGGACTTATATCAGGCCAAGTTTATTGAAACTAGACTTACTTTGCAAATAAATTTGTTTCCATTTGGCTATATTTGACAAAAAATGAGGGTCATTTTAGAGAGAAAATTGTTTCAATAGTAACTATAATATACCTCTGTGGATATTAGGTTCTAGCGCTGTTTATTATCTTTTCAGTTAAAAAATTTTTTTTCTGCCTATAAACTAAACTGGATTCTGAGTTTTTATATTTTTCTTAAATATCTGGCTGCAGTCTTCCAAATTAACATTTTCATTTTCCCATCCATTGACTTAGCATCATTGGGTACTGAAATTGCCTGTTTGCCAAGGCCAGGCAAGCTAAAGTGGGACAACTTAAGGTAGACTTCGGAGAAATCATCACAACAATTCATCTATGTACAATCTTTGTTCCTGCTACAGAAAGATCACCACAGACAGTCAAACGTCGGACCAGGAAAATCTATCAGACTGTCACTCCTACGCTCACGCCATATGAAGATGATTCAAAACAGACAACTAGAAATCTCAATCACCTGCCTTCAGGACTCAGAAACTGAGATTATAGTCTGCTCTAAACATGAAACTTTGTTTTTCTTTTGTTTCCATAGAGAGGCCTCTTACTAAACACCTGACTGTTTGCACCATAGGCTTAACCTTGGCAGCCTACTTGCATCACTGCCTCCTGAAATGAGACATAACTGTTTACCTGAACTGAGCTTTCCTCAAGTCTGAGAATGGTTCAATGACATATAGAACAATCTAGCAACCCAACTTCTGCAGTGTCAGACTTCCAGAAAGTTTCAGATAAAAGTCACCCTAAGATGTGCTTCTGTGCTATGCAGATTGTTTTGAGCTAAAGGCAATTTTAGCCACAGGCTCAGGAGAAACTCTGCCCTCAACCCTCTGTGCCTAGAAGAATTTGAATTAGAGGACTTACCCTTAATAGATTATTAGTGATAACCTTTCAACCCACCTTCATGGCAAGGCAAACTTTTATTCACTAAACATCTGCTCTTTCTTCATTCTGCCATGACCCTTTGAGTCCCCCAAGACGTATTTCCACATCCCTAGCTCAGGATGTCTTATATGCCTCAATCCCCCTTCCCATGCCAACCTCTCTCTCCTGCATGTGGCGTCTCTGACTCTCCCAGGTAAGCAGGGTTCCCATTCACGTGTATGAATTAAGTTTGGTTATTTCCCTTGCTAATATGCCTCATGTCTATTTGATTATTAGACCAGCCAGTAGAGCCCTGAGGATAGAGGAAAGTTTGTTCTTCCCCCACAGCAGCAGTATCGGTCTGGCCTCAGGACATGGCCTCTCTTGAGCCTGGAAATCTGGCTTGGTTTGGTATTTTTGGACTGGACACAACCTGGCCTCTAGTTAGAAGCGATGTGTCACGATTTTGAAATTCAGATGCATAACATGTGGGATGCAAATTAATCTGTCTTCCTGTACTCAGTTTGATGTCGGACAACTAATATACATGGTTAGAGAAGAGCAAACCCCCATTGATTTGTACATTCCTAACTTGAAATGTATGCAATGTAATCTCGATAAAGCAAATCTCACCTCTGCCCAGAAGGCAACGCTGTTTAAATTGTTAACATGTTGGAGGTGAATTGCTTGAATATTTTTAATTGAATTACCTAAGAATTACTTTAAAAAAAAAAGCACCAGACGAGGAAAACAGAATATCCTTACCAATTAGTAGAGCTTCTTTCTCTGATTTTAAGCCTTGACTTCTTTTCTCAATGTTGTTCTCTCGGTCTTGGTTGACCAAAGCGACTGTCAACACATTGATTTCCTATAAAATTAAAAAACAGATATTTATGTAGATTCTGTGCATTTCAGTAAAAGCACCAGGTCCCTTAAACTCTAAAAAAGAGGTCATCACTTACATTTATAACTGTAGATCAATTTTTATAAGTAATTGCTCTATTTGCCCAGCGGTAGAAAATAATTCTAGAACTTAGTCTCCTGACTACAGCTCCCAGATAACCAAGTAATTCTCTGCAAAAATGGCAATTTGGTGCAAATTATCTTAGGTTTTTGTCCATGTTCTTATTTACTAACTATTACCAAAAATGATATTTGACTGTATCAACTTTAACAAGTT
This sequence comes from Myotis daubentonii, assembly GCF_963259705.1. Classification (NCBI taxonomy): domain Eukaryota; kingdom Metazoa; phylum Chordata; class Mammalia; order Chiroptera; family Vespertilionidae; genus Myotis; species Myotis daubentonii. The sequence goes on along the minus strand of NC_081841.1, from coordinate 136,706,705 downwards.
TTATTTCAAATATGACAAATTTTCTGAAAAGCATACACAGGCTGATTTATAATTATATGCCAGTGTGTGTGTGTGTGTGTGTGTGTGTGTGTGTGTCTGTGTGTGTGTGTGTGAACAGGGCCCATTGGGAAAGGGAGATAGAGTTGTTAGGAGTGTTTAAGTTGAGTATATATCCTTATACACAACTGCAAACAGTAGATAAAGAAAATGTTGGGCAATTCTTTTCTTTGGAAACTAAAAATGAAGAATTGTACAACAAACTAATAACACATGCAATATTGAGGCTTGGCTATCTTTAGTTCTTTCTATAGTCTTTTTTATTTAAAATCAGAGAAGAAAAATTTAACTCATCCTTTCAGACTTTATATTAGGACTCAAAATAGAGAGTGATTTAACAGAAAGTCAAGTTTAATTATCAGAGACTGCATATATGGGGCTGTAGAATCATTAGGGTAGTTGAATCCTGTTGGGGGGAAATTTCTTACTGATAGATAGGTCTCAAGGAAGAATTAGTATATTGAGCAAAGAGTTAAGGATGGTGTTCTAATAGATAGTAGGGGATCTGCCAGAGGACATGGGATAGGTAGGTAGGAAGGAAGGAGAACTTAGAAAGTCTGGGCAAATGGTTTGGCAGGTGTTACCAGGACTGGAACTGGCTATAGGATATTTAGCTACTTACTGCAAATTAACAGAATTGGCCAGGTAAAAGAATACAGGAGATTGTTGGGAATAATGTTGAGCATATAAAGAACACAAGTCCCATCTGAAGGCATTCAAATAAAAAAGAGAAGGAAAAAAATAACCCTCAGTGCATGCCAATTAATATAGATCTGTGAGCTGACTTTAATTTATGATCTACTACTTTGTAAATCAGGGATAATCATAAATTCCCAGGAAAGAAGGTCCTGTTGAAAACTGCAGTTACTAAAGCACCATTTGTTGAGCATGTTGGAGGCTTCTCTAAAGGTCACACTTACCTGCTGAAGACTGCGTGATCGGGTCTGAGTGAAAGGTGAAGATCGGTAAGATAAAGGACGGGGGAACCAGTGCTGTGACAGGTCACAGGGAAGGTTTTGGTTGACTAGAGGGTACCAACTGGGGCCTGAGGCTGGTGGTAGGAATGTGCCCATGAGGACAGGGGTCAGAAAGTTTTGGGGAATGGGCTAAGGAAAGTGTGGAGCCAGAGGAACATAAAAGATCTTTAGAGAAGAAAAATGTCTGGTAGCAAATGGACAGTTGCCAAAACCCCTCGCAGTAGGGACAGATGCACCATAATAGTGAACACTAAAGTAGCCCATTCTCAAAGACATTAGAGGACACACCAGTTTATGCTTCATATTTAATTCTGGAGAAAACATGGTCCAATTCTTAAGTCCTATCTTAAGAGTTTCCTGTTCTCTACATAGGATGTTCTAACTTATCTAGTTAGTAATTGGGCAACACATTTTACTGGGACATTGGATCATGAGTTAGCAAGGCTTGTCCCTTTTTTAAAAATTCACTGTCCTTATTACTTCCTCCCATCCCAAATCTTGAGACAGTGGAAGGAACATGAGAATGGGAAAGGTTCATTATTAGAAATAAAAAAATTATGAAGATCCTTTATATTTATCCCATTAAAATCCTTTTCTAATAGATCTAATATGCCCTGAAGAATGATATATCTACTAGATGTTCTGGAAAAGGTTCCAGATGCAGAGAAACTGAAAACTGGGCATGGATAAGAGTGGAGGGGGCTGGAGGGAAGGGAGGTTACTAAGAATAAATTGTTAATGGTGTCCAAAGTACACAGAGGGAAAGAACTTTGGGATTGGGGTATCAAGAGTTTCCTTGCAGTGAGGTCAATAGGATTATGAAATAGAATTCTAAGAAAAGTGGTAAAAACATCATTCACCTACAGACTGAGAAGCACTCAAGACTAGAAATGCACAATAGGTAACAGCTCTGCACTGGGGAGAAGAATGGACAAGATTATCTAGTAAGTCTTCTCTCTTACCTTTGACTGTAATTTCTGTGACAGCTAGAAGAAATCATTAAAGGGCTGGAAGAGGTTTTCAATAACTAGAAACTAGATTTCATGGCTTTTTTTTTTTTTAAGACTTCTTAAAGAGTTAGCTACTTGAAGTCAGAAATTTCCCCTCGGAAGTGTCCTTACCAATTACTTTGAGAAATGATACTTTTTAGGAAAACTCTTTCTCAATAATTTACTGAGCTAGAATTGTACTTTGTTGTTGTTTTGTTTTTGTCCCTCTCTACCCACCCAAGCCCCCAAGAACCAAGAATAATGGTTTCCCGATACAATAAAATCCTTTCATTATTCCCTTCATTTCATTACTCCTGTGGCCTCCTTAACTTTGGTGTGGTTTGCTCTCTACTGCAAAGCTTTTTGAACATGTGGTGTCTACCCACTGTGTCTACTGCCTCATCACTTGAAATCTCAGCTTTCTCATCAGTCACACCAGGAAACTATCCTTTAAAAGATTTTCAGTGACTCCTGTATTTTCTCAGCCTTCTTACCATGTGATACTTGACGTTAGCACCTCTTAACCATCTGCATCACTTGCTTCTGCTACATAAGATGTCCTGGTCTTTTTCTTCCTAATTTTTTTTTAGCCTTCACTGGCTTTTTCACTCCCTCTGCTGGCCCAGCATACATGGAGAAGGTAGCTTTCTTCTTCTTATGCTCTAACTTTGGTACTTGCCCAAGGGCAGTCACCAACTTTTCTTCTCTTTTCCCTTTTATCAGAATTCTTTTACTTTCATGGGTTCAATTATCATCACAACAACTTTTTAACTGTGTCTTATCATCACCTGACCATGGGGCTTGTCTGCTTGAATCGATCACTGCCCAGTTCAAATTCAAAGTGAGAGTGGGTAGGGGAGACAGACTTTAGCTGTGGCTCTTTCGCTAGGAACTGGCTGACCTTGGGCAAGCCCTCTCCTTCTTAATTGCACTTCCACACACAGTACAAGCCCCGTATCTCTCAGAGGCATTTATTCCAAGCTACTTGCAAGGTTTCCTTATCTCAGCACATTTCCTTTGTCACTTATGTAGCAGTTGATCACTTACATGGTTAGACAGAACTGACTTTCACTGGAGTGTGTTTTTTCAACAAAACCAGCAATTCCTTTAGGGCAGTCACAATACCTGACAAGGCGAAGCAGCATGGCCAAGTGGAGCTGTGTTCTGATTCTGTTGCTGTTCTTTATGTGTCAGGTAGGGCATCTCTTAACTCCCTCTTATGTAAGACATGCATAATAACCTATGCCTGTCTACTACCCAGAGCTACTGTGAGGACCAAATGTCAAACGTGAGATGGTGCTTTTGAAAATTGTAAGTATCTATGAATATACTGTGGCATCATTATTACCAATATTATTCACAGGACTGACTGGATAATAAGAGCTGCATAATACATACTTGGGGTACAGAATCCATGTAAAAAGTATGTATTAAACTTTGACTGCAATCATCTATACCAATAAAAGGGTAATATACTAATTAGACCAGGAGACCTCCCAGGAGACCTTCCTGACGTCCTTCCGGACAAAGCCATGGTGGCAGAGGCAGTTAGGGGCAATCAGGCTGGCAGGGGAGGGCAGGTGGGGGCGAGCAGGCTGGCAGGGGGCAGTTGGGGGTGAGCAGGCTGACAAGGGGGGAAGTTGGGGACAAGCAAGCAGGGGGGGGCAGTTGGGGGTGATCAGGCCAGCAGGCAAAGTGATTAGGGGCAATCAGGCAGGCAGGCAGGTGAGCAGTTAGGAGCCAGTGGTCCCAGACTGTGAGAGGCAGTTTAGGCCCGATCCTGCAGGGATCCCTGTAGGATCGGGCATAAACCAGCAGTCGGACATCCCCCGAGGGGTCCCAAATTGGAGAGGGTGCAGGCCGGGCTGAGGGACACTCTTGTGCATGAATTTTGTGCACTGGGCCACTAGTCTATATATATAAAAGGCTAATATGTAAAGTGTCCCCTAGGGATTTTGACCAGGAGACCGGGAGTTTGATCACTCGCTATGATGTGTGCTGACCACCAGAGGGCGGCATGGAACGAAGGAAAGCCCTGGCCGGCAGCTGGAAGGCCCCTATCAGCCCTGATCGCTGGCCAGGCCTACGGACCCTACCCATGCATGAAATTCATGCACCGTGCCTCCAGTATAAAATACATATGCAAAAATATACACACAAACTGTGGTAGTGTTCAAACAGTGCATATTTTCTATTTTCTACATGTTCTGTGGCAATGCTGTTGTACAGCTATCCTTATAATTTAAAAAGAAATAAGAAGAAGCCAATGACATACAGATGTCATTTTAAAGAGCTACAGGTAAGCATAGAGTGTAGCTGACTACTTCATTGAATAACATACTGAGCGACACTCCACTCCACACACACAGTAAATAAGGACACTACAATGTGATTTCCTCTGTGGGCCTCCAAGGGCTACAGCTACTAGTGCAAGGTGAGTGGGACCGTTGTCAGGATCTGCATGGTGAGGATTCACCAGCTCACCTCCCACTCTGCCAACACCATCACACGGCTCTTCTCATTCCTTCTCTACTTTCCTTGTTCCACAGCCTCATTTTTGCTGTTTGCTTCTAAATCCTGCTCTTAAATATTACACTCCACAAAACCAGGGGCATTGTAGCCACAGTCAACATGCCAATCAGCTATTTCAATATCCTTTACTCATTTTTTTTTTTTGTCAAGGTACCAAAAGCAATCCACCAAGTGCTTTGCCAGTCTCCACTAAGATATTGCCCATAAGATTAGAACTGTGGTTGGGAAGGAAGGAAATAGCGATACCTCTCACACTTCTCTTCCAGAGCCAGTGACTAGCATGTAGCAGTCGCCCAGTGGCTGATAAATGAAAGAGTGACCCACAAAAGAAAGTCCTGAAATAGTGAAGAAATGATGGATTTAGAAACAGTAGAATGGTCTTAACTGCCACCGATTTGCTGTAATCTCGTTTCCCTATTTTTATTTGTAGAAATAGATGATCTACAATGTCTTTTTGCTCTAAAGTTCCATGCCTGCTCTGTTCCCTCTTTCCTGAGTTGGAGCTTCCCTTCAGAGTAAAGCAGCTAACTTGGTACAGACAGTATGTACTTATCCTGGCTTTCAATGCAAAAAAAAAAAAAAAAAAAAAAAAAAAAAAAAAAATTAGAAGGGTAAGAGGAGGCAGAGGGAGAAAAATAACAAAAATGCAGATGGATGAGAGAATGGTTGATGAGAATGAGTGATGAGTAAGCTTCAAAATTTCTTATGGTTTCAGGGAAAATAAGAATTTGCCAATCCCCAAGTGCAAACAGGATCTCAGGACTTTTCTGTGGGTAAGAACTCCCAGGGCCCCACTAATACCAGTGGCCGAAGTGTAGTAGCGCCAGTTCAGAGGGTTCTGGGCTCCCACCCATCCGTGCCCTTTCCCCAGAAGCCTTTGATACTTAGGGCCTGCATGAGGGAGGCAGGAGAACCAACAGGCTTCCACCTGAGAGAGGCCATTTGAAAGCAGACATGTGGGACTCCTGCTCTCAGCCAAGATTTAGCAACTCATCACAATGCAACCACATTCTACACGCTGAGATGTCCTGCCTCACTGGGGTTCAGTTGCTGGCCATGTAGCATATATTCTTAGATAACTCCAAAACGGTGTTTTCTAAGATTTCCAATTGCACAGATTGGAATAGTTACAGGTCATAAAGGAGAAGCCTTTCAAGAAAGAGGTGTGGTTTAGGTGCCAGAGATCCCAGATGCAGCGCTTCTCCCGGCGGCCTTCCTTTCAGGGCATCCTTGGTTATATCCATCGAATAAAAACTTATGTAGTGCTTACTATGCACAAGTAGTATTAGAAGAACTTTGCAAATATGAACTCATTTAATCCTCACTACAGCTCCATGAGGTCATTACTACTGCTTTCCCATTTTACAGATGAGGAAATTGAGACACAGTGATGCTGAAGGCCACAAACTAGGAAGAAGCAGACTCTGGACTTAACCAATGCTTTCTCCTTACAGATGCTTTACTGTGCTACGTCACCTCTCTTGACTGCACTCCGAGCACCTATGATCCTTGCAAACTGAAAGTGCTGATTAAGCACTGGGACCAAATCCCCTCCTGTCCTGACCATTCAGAAGCCTGCAGGGGTTTCAGGCAGGACCAGTGAGCAGTTTGCACGGTTATGAATGCAAAGGCGAGCAAGGCAGGCAGCCAGGAGGGGCCTGGCTGAGGAGCAGTGTTGGTAGGGATGGGTCAGCTCTGTGCTGCTATTAGGTGGTGACAGTCTTCCTTTGTACAAATGTGTCTTGTAATCATGGTCTTTGCAACAGGGAAGGGATTCAGAGGCAGAGTGCCCGGACAATGAAGAAGATGCAGCACACTGCTCTCCTGGTTGGGAAGATGTCGGGGAGGAAAGCCAAGATCAATGCAGCACTTCAGAGACCAAGTGTGGGTCACGTGCAGGACTGACTGAGCTGATGAAGAGGCTCAGGAAGAGGGCCCATCCTATATAATAAAAGCCTAATATGCTAAGTGTCCAGTCGACCGGTTGGCAGTTCAACCAATCGAAGCATAATATGTTAATGATATGCTAAGGCTGCTCAACTGTTTGCTATGATATGCACTGACCACCAGGGGGCATACAGTCAACGAGTTACTATGACATGCACTGACCACCAGGGGACAGACCACCAGGGGCAGACACTCTGACCAGTAGGTTAGCTTGCTGCTGGGGTCCAGCTGATCAAGACTGGATGAGATGGGCTAGACATGCTCCGGAGCCCTCCCATGGTCCCTTCCTGGCTGGCCAACCCCCTGTGTCTCTCCCCAGTCCTGATCATGCACTGGTGAGGTTCCTTGGCCTGGCCTGCGCCCTCTTGCAATCCAGGACCACTCCGGGATCTTGGAGAGCCAGTTTCGGCCCCATCTCACCGGCCAGGCCAAGGGACCCACTGGTGCATGAATTCGTGCACTGGGCCTCTAGTGTGGTAATATGGCTGAACCACTGAGGTGAAGGGATAAGCAAGAACAAAGGGGTACAGAAGCCATTCTAAAGGAAGAATAGACCAATTCTCTGTGTGTGAAGTAGATGGAAAAAAGGAAAGTGAATTAAAAAAAAAATTTAGAAAAATCTGGATGACTAGCAGAATAATGATACCAGAATTAAAGATCGTAAAGAATGAGAAGTACTGGCTCCAATATTTCAGAAATATTGGCTGTGAGGCCTTGGAAAGGTAGTGAGTGGGAAATACAGGGAAGCGTCAGGACACCTGGGCTGGGAGTCACTTTGTAGCCTGTCTTCTGCCTCTCTCTGTCCTGCATGGTCCCAATGCACATCTGTTGTTCCTGTCACGTCCAGAAGTGCCCCTGCCTGGACTGTATGTGATGGCTCTGCCTGTAATCATCCCTCTACACAGGAAAAATGTCCTCAGCACCTAGCCTACTCTCCTGCACATGCTAAATCTGCAACTGATACTTTTTGAAAGAACTGTAGACCTTTGAGAATGTTTATTGAATTATATCAAGTGATTCTGTTACTACATAGAGAGGATAAGTTTCATAGGTGAAATAGACTGGCCTTGGAGATTTGGTCAGTATCCTTGGCCTGTAGTGATTTATTAAAAGTTGGTAAGGAATATATAGAGTGGTTAGTGAAAAAACTATACAATCACTATGGGTATTTTACATCATTTTGGTCCCTAAAATGCATTTATGATTGTGTCATATTAAAGGAAAATAATTTCTTTACTATCTTAGATTAAAGAAGGTAAAAAGTTAATTTTGAATTTGTATCTATTATTAATGCTTTCAATATGTCTTTAATTTAATATTAACTTTTTTGAAAACCACAATATAAGCTTATAAACTTTTCCCTTTCCTTTCTTTTCCAAAATTTAAGACAATTCTCTAGTTAAAACTTTAATTCTTAGTAATAACCTTTCTGGGTTTTCTCATTGTAAATATATATATATATATATATATATATATATATATATATATATATATATATTCAATGTGGAAAATTTACAAAACATAAAAAGAAAATAAAAATAACTGAAATTCTACTACCCAGATATAAACACTATTAATATTTAAATATTTACCTTTTATACAGTTTACAGTTGTTTGTATGGAAAGCAATACAATAATCAATAAATAATAATATAAAAATAAACTCTGTTTTGCATACTCACAATTGTAAACTTACTTTTGCCCCACCCTATATTTCATATATAACCCACCACACTTAAACTGTGGTCTCAAGCTGGCAATTAAATGACTTTCTTTTGGCATAGTTCTGTGACAGCTATGTTAAATAAAATCCATCTAAAAATAGAAAAAAAATGTCTTTGTATCCCAGTAACTCCATTCATGATTTAAAGTGTAGGTTGTAGTATTTTATTTTTAGTTGTATTATATGCCACTGTAGATGTTACTCAATGAAAAAATACACTGGATCTCAAAAACATCTGTGTGTTTCTCACCACTACGTAAGTGTCATCCACATTGCCATATCTATGCAAGTCCACTCCGTTCATAGCCTGAAAAAGTGCTGACATGAAAAATCTCCTCTACCAATAAAAATGAAGCAGCAACAGAAGAAAATAAAGTGAAATACTTTTAAATGTATTTATGTGCATCCAGAATTAGTCGGTTTGATTTATCTTATATGATACTGACTCTATTGCTGGTGAAGATTAATTGTATTACGGTGCTCTTGGCATGTTATTTTCCCAGTCCATTTCTCAGTATGATGTTTCTTATTTTTCTCTGCTACACAGCACCCACTATCATAATTTTCAGCTGCAGAGTTTACATTACTAATGGTAATATTAAAATTTAGAGTCTTTTTGACTTTTGTAGTGGTAAACTGGGTCATGAGAATAGATGGGATGCAATCTGATAAATGAGAAAGAGAGACATTTAATTATTATTAAAGTAAAATCAAATTTTACAAGGTTTGTAGGGCATGCTCTAAGATCTCAGTAAATATTAAATATTCTCCCCTTCCCAACAAAAAAAAAATCCAATTCTCTCTCCTCACTGCCTTCTTGCAGATGCCGTGTGTGATAAATGTTCCAAGAACTGTGTGTTCTGGATTGCCGATGCATGGTGCCTGATGAATGAGGAATTTGAGGTCCTAAGTAGGAAACAGTATGACTAATGACAACGATGGTAATACTAATAGATAGGCTTACTGGGTGTTTGGTAGATACCAGGTTCTGGTACTTGTATCCATATTTTGCAAATGAAAAAGTTGAGGCACAAATAAGCTTCCTAAGCTAACGTACCTAAAATGTGGTGATTCCAAGACTGGGCCCCAGGCAGTCAGACTCTGGAGCTATTAGTCTTTACTGCGTGTGTCTGAGGGAATCACAACCTTTTTACTTTGTTCAAGCCCCTGATCCCAACCAAGTCTTCTTCCTTATGGAGAGAACTGAAGCCAATCTTTGTGGAGTTTCCTTTTCAGTATATGCTGTCTCTCCAATGGGCTGTTGCCCCATGAGGATAGTGACTGGGCTGTGATTGGATGTGCTCCCTAAGTCCATGTGGACGTGGATGGACATAGTTAGGAGTGGCTCATGTCAGTCATGCATACTCTCCAAATGAATGTGATTTCTTATGAACCAGAGCCTTAAAATTAGTAATTGTATATTTTTCTTATTGGGTTAAGTAGCAACAAAGTTCAACATTTAGACTGAATAAGATCTCAGTTCAGTATGATCTGATTAGAATTTATTCAGCCTCCATCACTCTTCATTCATTAAATATTTATTGAGCACCTACTATAGAATAGGCTAGACCCGTGGTTGGCAAACTGCGGCTCGCGAGCCACATGCGGCTCTTTGGCCCCTTGAGTGTGGCTCTTCCTAAGCCTTAGGAGTACCCTAATTAAGTTAATAACAATGTACCTACCTATATAGTGTAAGTTTAAAAAATTTGGCTCTCAAAAGAAATTTCAATCGTTGTACTGTTGATATTTGGCTCTGTTGACTAATGAGTTTGCCGACCACTGGCTAGACAACAAAATTCTAAAGTGATTAATAGTGGTTTCTGCTCTCAAAGAAAGTAAAAGTCTAGAGGATGGATAGGATGTAAAAAAATATTAAAATACAGTGAGATAAAAGCTATGACAAGGGTTGGCCTCAGGTGCTATAGAAGCCCAGAGCAGCACCTACCCTGGACTGGGGCGGAGAGTGGGCAGCAGTTACTCCCTGTGTGGTCCACAGACTGGTAGCATCAGTCTCATCTGGGAGCTTAGTAGCCAGGCCTTCCCCATCTTAAACTCTAGGGTGGAGCCCAGCAATCTGTGTTTTAAGAAGCTCTCTGATTCTGTTCCTTACTAAAGTTTGAGAAGTATTGCCTTTGAAAATGTAACACTCACAGGTACATAACAATTAGTCAAGAACACATACATCAAATTAAAATCTGTAAAATAAGAAAGTTGGATGAGGTGACCTCTGTCACCTCTATTCTAACTTTCATAGTATGTAGAATTAATGCACAGCAAAATGAACTAGAATGAAATGTGCTTATCTTCAAGATCCCCTGCAGATCATATACAGAAGGAGTGTTTGCATCACTTACCTAACCAGGCCAAACATACTGGCAGAGCTGTCTGAAGCTGCTAGAAGTTCTATGTCAATTCATCATCAAGCTAATGTATGACAAGTGTACCCATCTGCATAGGCTTATCACTGTGTGAGATTCTGTAAGGCACACATACACAACACCTCCCCAAGGCACTTAGATCTGAGCTGAAGATAGACCTATCATAACTGGGCTGTTTAGAATGTCTGCAATGATGATAAATACTGTGGGGATATGGAGGAAATGGTAATTGTTTGGGCTGATCTTACTCTAGAATAAGGCCCCAAGAAATAGGAATTGAGCTGGGCTTAAAAACAGGTGGAATTTGCATTGCACGCAAAAAGGATGACATGATAGATGGGAAGTGGAATTATCAATAAAAAAATCTAATTACTTAGAATTTTTAATGAATGGTGCAGTTAGCTGAATTCGACCTGTTGACTAAAGCCATTTATTCAACATAACCAGGCCAACAGTTATTCTGTCCTTACCCGGAGGGACAATTTGAATATTGTTATATAAAATAGCCAGGAACAATATGTAAGCTCCCAGCTGGGAGACGTACTGTGCCCGTGTTCGTGGGCATGTGTGTGTGTTAGTGTAGCGAGGGAGTGGGGGTTACACCTACCCAATTCAGGGGCTTCACCCAGCCTGCACTTGCAGACCTTTCTCATAGTTTTAAGTCATCACTCCCAAAGCTGGCAGGCAAAGAAATTGCCTGTGAAAATTAGATTCTGGAAGTCTCATAAACATAAGTGCTCATCAGCACACACTGAACAGTCTGGAAATTGCCCAAAGAAAGCCACTCTGTAATCTCATGGGGAAGCTGACATAATAAACGCGATAGCGGTGCTGAGCATCACAGCCACAAATCTCCTCCACAAGGCCAATGCCAGGGTCGGGAAGTCTGAGGCATGTGGAATTTTCTTGATAAAAAATAATCAAATGAACAGAAATCTGGAAGTAGCTATTAATGGTTCCGACACTGGTCAGCCTTTCCAGGGGAACCTGCAGCGTTTTCGGAGCAGGACTACCAGAGACCTGGCGAGGGACTGCTTGTTGTCTCCCTGGGACTCTCACATGGCCACACGGCTGCGGCCCGGACAGAGGGCGACTGCCTCGGCTCTGATGCTGGCACAGCTCAGAACTGCAGACCCATTTCTTCAGGAAAACCCTACTGTCTCTCTAGAACAAGCATGTCAAACTCAAAGGCTAACACGGGCCAAATAAACAAGGTTTAAGTTTATGTGGGCCGCAGAAAACCAAAAGCTTCCATTTTCATAGAAACGTAGGTTTATTTTGAAAAGTATAGTATTTAAAAAAAAAAAGAACAAGAGCAATGATAAAATTAATGTTTTTTTCCTGACACTTGGCATCTCTTCTCTGCTACTATCTTTCCTACTTTGGGGGAAATCTTGTTCGCAGTGATTACTTTCAAAACTGACCCAAGGTGAATGTCAGTAATTCTGGATCTGACAGGAGACTTATTTCCTTTCATAATTGTAAATAACCGCTCACACCGTTATATGGGCTGGGCCGCAAAAATATTTGTTGTGGGCCGCATGGGGCCTGCGGGCCATGAGTTTGACATGTTTGCTCTAGAAAGAACAGAAGACATGCAGGCCTTTTGCTTTTGAGAACAACTTTTCTTCAGTTTTATTTTCCCTCTGTGTGAATTAGGAACACATGGAGGGGACTTACACCAGGTGTGGTTTGCTCAAGTTCTGAGGTTTCGTGATGACCTAAATTAGATTTAAGTGTGAGGACAGCAACCTTCTTGGAGGTTTGATTACGATGTCATTACAGGCGGCCGCAAACAAACATGGTGTCTGGTGCCAGGGTGAGCGGCTGGGCTGGTTTCTGATCTTTAATCCTGGTGTCCCTCTGGGCCCAGTGGGCAGGGAGGTGAAGCTGGCGGACCCACCTGTTAGACCCTGCGGAGGGAGGGCTCATGGAGAAGCGGCCCCAGCAGAGCTGGGACGATTTTTGAGGCTGAATGATTAGAACACCTTTCACTTTATTGTGGGTGTTTGCATATATTTATTTTGAAGTCTAACCTTTGTAGTTTCCCCCAGGAAGCCTACTAATATTTTATTTGCAGATTAACACCTGAGCTTTTAGCTTCAAATTTGAGAACCTTACTTTTGGCTCCAGTTTGCACTACGTGTTTATACTGGGGCAGGAGATTTCCCTAGGAGAGTGGCCGAGGTGCAGAGACGGTGAAAGCCCTCGCTCCTTGACCTGCTAGGGTTGACCTGGAAGTGCTGGCGGGCCCAGCACAGAGCAAGCCAGAAAACCCTTCCTGCTGCCCTCTTGCCTGCCCTCGCCCTTTTCTTCTTTCTCACCTTCCACCTACTTTCCTACTTTGTCATCTTCCTACACATTTCCTCAAAGAAATGCCACAGCTCAGTGCATTATGTGGCAACATGATGGATGAGCTCTGGCGACGAGCAGCGTGCGGAAACTGCCTGCCCTTTGCAGCATTGCCTGGTCTCCCAGGAGAGCCAGGCGCTGAGCTGAGCCCCCGAGGAAGGCCAGGGGCACAGCAGGTGAGCGGAGCAAGGCAGGGCCAGCCCTGGCTGCTACATTTCATACCTCTCCCCTCCCGGGCTCCCCTGTGGTCGGCAGAAACCAGGCGTGTGGAAGTCACTGTAGAATGTTTAATATTGTAAACGACAACAAGCACCATCCAGAAAGCCCTATGGCTCCTGAGTAAACTTACGGAACTATCAAGAGCAGGTTCACCTACTGGTGAGTCTTTGTTCCTTGCTGTTTTCTAATCTTTAATCCTCCTGACACAGCTCCTGACGCTCCCCTACTGTCTTCCAGGGGCACTAGGAGAAAATTCTGCTTCTGTCCACCTTTTGGGTTCTTGGCTTTTTAAGTAAATGCTCCTAAACTTTTTTCCTGTTCACTTTTGATCAACATACCAGGCAGTGCTAAGCTGTATCTCTTGGGAGGCAGGGATGCTGTGACTGAGACTTCCAGGTTTATTCGACTTTAAAATTATTCCTTGCACTCAAGGCACATCTGTATGTTTTATGTATGCCTCTCTTGTTGATGCTTTAGAGCTTGCATGCATTTTCTTGGCCATCTTAGAAATAAAACTTTAATGTTCGTTTGGGGCTAGAACTCGTTTTGTTCTTTTACTTGCTAACTCTTTCATATATTCTCTTGAGAGGGAAGACAAGCCCCATTTGGGTCTCGGCGGCCTGGGTCACTGAGCCTTGGTCTGGGATGCCCCAGGACACAGGCTCCACAATCCCCGGACCAACAAGGAGACTGATCTGCAGTTCCCAGCACAAAATCCTAAATGGCACATCTCCGCATTGTTCTAAATTATTTACCACGTATATATAATTCGCCTTTTTCTTCAGAATTCAAATATTCTTGGGAGTTATTTTCCTGTCCTGTGGAGGAACTCAGAATCCTCTCTATGTAGTACTACCCCAGACATTATTGGCTGTTTATTTCATCCCTTACCAGGTAGGGGCTGCGCTTGGATCTTTTAAAAGAAGCAGTGGATCTCCCTCTATTTCTAAATCCCAATCCAGTGGAAGGGCTTCTCCATTTAAAAAGTGCTTAAATGCCCGGCCAGTGTGGCTCAGTGGTTGAGCATCTACCTATGAACCAGGGGGTCACAGTTCGATTCCTGGTCAGGGCATGAGCCTGGGTTGTTGCCTCAAACTTCAGTGTGGGACGTGCAGGAGACAGCTGAGCAATGATTCTCTCTCATCATTGATATTTCTCTCTTTCTCACCCTCTCCCTTTCTCTCTCTCTAAAATCAATATCCTATACAATAAAACCCTAATATGCAAATTGACCAAAGGGCAGAATGTCTGGTTGCTATGACGCACTCTGACCACCAATGGGCAGACGCTCAACACAGGAGCTGCCCCCTAATGGTCAGTGCACTCCCACAGGGGGAGCACTGCTCAGCCAGAAGCTGGGCTCACTGCTGGTGAGCGCAGTGGCAGTGGCAGGGAGTGAGCCTAGACCAGCAGGCAGACATCCCCCAAGGGGTCCTGGACTGCGAGAGGGTGCAGGCCAGGCTGAGGAACCCTCCTCCCCCCAGTGCACGAATGTCGTGCACCAGGCCTCTAGTATATGTATAAAGTGCTTAAATGGTGTATGAATTAGCTAATGCATTGTTAAAGAATATTCATTGCATACTATCTGTGACAGCAAAAACAAATAATATTTTAAAGTCCCATGGAAAGGACTGATTAAATAAACTGCAAACTGCAGCACATCTGTGGCATGAAGTATTAGGCATTCATTAAAAAATCATATTAAGAAAACGAGAAAATGCTCATGATTTATTAGGGAAAAAGTCTAGGCTATAAAACTTCCCATATGATATGCTGTAAATTTGGTAAAAAATATATATATATATATTTGCACAAAGACAAAGATGAAGGAAATACAAAGAAATGGAAGCACTGATTTTTAAGAGGTAAGACTGCAGATGTTTCTTTTTCTTTATATTTTTCTGCACTTTCCAAATTTTTCACCCCCAAACATGGTACTGTTAGGATAAGAGCATTTATTCGTATGTATATTGGATCCATAAAAATTACAATCATCCATTCTAATTGATTGCTTTTGCTTCTGCATCAGGTAGGATTATCATGAACCATTTGGGGGAAGTAGTCTGCAAAATGGAACACGCTCGTCTCAATCTTAGCTTTAGCCCTATAGGTACCAGGTTCATGCAGACCATCTCCCAGGGAGCTGGCATTTGCGTCTCCTCCTGCTTTTCTTAAACCTGGCCTAGGGGAAAAAGGTATTTTCACTTCTCTAAGCCCAACCAGTCAGCTTTATTAAACATGCACTCATCCTGTTACATGCTCCAAATTCACTAATGGCAAGCAGGCCTTACCAACTCCTGTGCTGACACTAAGGGCAGCCTGTAGCCCCAGGTTCCAGCTGTGGAAACACACTGTCAGCAAGCAGGGAGGCTCCGGGTGCGGACACTGGTCCTGAGTGTTTACTGGAAACCAGAGCACTAACCATGAAGCCAGCCCCTGCCTCCGCTTCACGCAGCTTCCTCGCTTCCTGCGGGAAAGTGGGGCCCAGCAGGGTCTCCCCTAGTCATCAACCTTTTCAAGGGGCTGGGCTGGGGTGTGAGTGGGTTTTTCAGATGCGATTTTGGGTCTCACAGCAGAAAACATGGTTAACCAGCGGGAAAAGCCCAGCTGGTGGGGGCAGATTTAGAGAGTGGAGGTGGGGAAGGAAGCATCAGTGGCAAAAAGCAATAATTTACAGGAGCTGTAACTTGAGAAAAGGCCAACTTCGAGGTATGAGCATTTAATATGGTAACAGGGTCGTATACTACAGGGTAAAGGAAATATTAGTCCATGAAAAGTCTACCCTATTGATTTCAGACATGCACAAAGCAAGGGTAACCTCAGGCATTGACAGACACGAATCCGTCCTCCCCTGAAGGAAGACACAGTGGCTTTTCAGAGGGTCTTATACCCTACACACCCGCACATTGCACCCAACTCCCATCAGACTCTCCTCTCCACAGAGCCAGTCCTTCCAATAAAGGTCTTGTCTGCAGAGAGTTTTTGGAAACATGCAAACAAGCCCATTATTCCCACTGTATAACCGTCAGGGACAGTGAGTCCCGATGGAACGAAACAGTGGACAAGTTTTGGTTAGGACAGTGAGGCAGCTTCACCTGGGGCAGGAACCCCAAATCTCTAGAGCCCCGCACAGCACCAGGCACGCGGGAGGCTGGAGCGATAGCAATACCTAGCATGTACTGCTCACATTGCCCTGTACGCACCACTCACATCAGCCCTATGAGGCAGGTGTGAGTATTACTTCACTTTAGAAATGAAAAAACGGTGGATCAGTGGATCGCTCAGGGTCACCCAGACAGTAACTGGCAGAGCCAGGACTGAAACCAGGTCACTTGGCTCTCAGATCTGTTCTGAAACTTACACTCTGTCCTCTCCTTCAATGGATACTTATTGATTTACTGAGCACAGTTGTATGGCAGGCTGTGTGGGAGTACAAGCTGAGGGACTCGGTAGAGGCCGGGGACAGAAGGAGATGGTGAGAAGAGAGACAGGCAGGGGCTGGAAGCACTGTGACATTGCAGCCTCGCACCACAGTGTCTGCCGGCTCATCCTCCGCCCTCTCTCCTGCTCCCTCCTGCTCCCTCTGATAGAGCCTGTGGGATCGGGAGCAGCAGGTGCGAATCCTGACAGGAGGTGTTCCTTACTGTCTCCTCTACTCCTCTTACAGTTCAAGGTCGGGTCTCCCAAGAGCAGGGGGCAGGTGGTCACGGGAGGAAAGGATAGAGCCTGAGTGGTGTTTGCCCTTTAAGGATGTGGTCCTATTTCCTGGTGGGGATTTTTCTTTTTCTTTCTCACCTTGTTTAATACATTCGTATGTATTCTTAGCTCACGTGCTTACCTGCCTAAAACAGTGATTTTTCAACCTTTTTCATCTCATGGCATATGTAAACTAATTACTGAAATTCTGCAGCACACTAAAAAATATATGTTTTGCAGATCTGACAAAAATAGGTATAACCTTGATTCATTCATGTTGTGTTGGCTGTTGTCTTTTCTTTTCTTTCTTTCATTTTTTTTTTTTTTTGACAATCTAAGGGAAACGAGGTCAGTGTCCCTGACTGAAAAGCCAGGTATTGAATATTTTAAAAATCCTCACGGCACACCAGTTGTAAATCACTGGACTACAGGATGAAAGCCACGTTTGAAACGGCAAAACACTGGCACTTGCGGGTTCTGCCACACACACCATTAAACTGCGTGGCTGACAGGAGCTTGCTGCTGCTGCGTGCTAAAGCTGAGGAATGCTCCTCACACAGCATTTCTCCCGCGTATGCCTCACTCACATCTTCACTCCGCCAGGTTTAAAGACATCTCTCGTGGAGGCAAAGTGAAAAACTGAAATCTTTTCTCTTTTGTGTGTTTATTGTGGGGCAGAAAGGGTGTTTAATGGACAGTGGTAACCTTCCTCTTTAAAGACTGCAAGTGATTTCTCTGACCGCAGTGTGTGGCCTGAATTGTGCAAGTAGGGAATATGGGGTGGCAGCTCTCCTGCAGCAGAAACAGTGCAGGGGGAGAGAGAATTCACGGGAATCTCTTAGACCAGACCGGCCTGTACACTGAAGGCCGAGGCTGTCACTTCACCTGACCCCTCCCACTTGTTCCTACATTCCTCGCGTCCGCTCCCTTCCCTCCACTTTTGCACCAAACATACACACATTAGGGTCACGGATGGAGGTGCCTCTGGGAGGAAGGTCACCAAAAAAGATGCCAGATGGGGACTTTATCTTTTCTTAATTTAAGATTTTGATATCCATTATGCATAATTGCCAGGGACCAGGCTACGTATTCAGCACTTCTGGGGATTGGAAGACTGCTCAGTGATGGAGATGCAACAACAACACATAGCTTTGCTTTTAAGGGAAAAAAAAATTGGATCTGGAATAACTGAACTCAGGAACTGTGGTAAAGGCTAGTTTTAAACTTGGGTCCACTTAAAAGGTTGAACCGCCCACTGTCATGAATATGTCCAGTTCCACACACAAAGAAGACCCTGTGTAAAATCAGAGAGTGCAGTCCTCTTGCGAGCAAGGCCTTTGCGGCTGATCTCAGTGTCTGGCTCTCACAATTTTGGAGTAGTCTTCCCCTTTTCTTATGGGCACGGGCTTCCAAAAGATCTGTCATGTGGGGACAAAGGTGGGCCTCCTGAGGGTGCCTCTGTGTGGGGACCTCAAAAACACCAAACAAGGTGGTCAGATACTGTGGTTGCTCAATAAAATGTAAAAACAATAGAAAAGCAATATCTAGATTAGCTGGCATCCTGTAAGCTTCCCAACTCTCTAGCCAGCTGTTCTCAACCTGTGGGTCGTGACCCCTTTGGCGGTTGAACGACCCTTTCACAGGGGTCGCCTAAGACCATCCTGCATATCAGATGTTAACATTACGATTCATAACAGTAGCAACATTACAGTTATGAAGTAGCAACGAAAATAATTTTATGGTTGGGTCACAACATGAGGAACTGTATTTAAAGGGCCAGAAGGTTGAGGACCACTGCTCTAGACTAAGGCAAAGGTTGTTTGTAAATTGCAGGACTCAACATGTCATGTAGAGGCTCCCTCCAGGACAACTAATGGATTCCACAAGTGAGCATCTGCCACACTGATGTTCTGAACGCTAACGACTCTGTGAGTCTGAAGCTGCCTGCCAGACTTCATGGCACAGCGATTGACACACAGAATGCCCCGGAAACGAATGTGAGAGATGCAGACTGAGATTTATGGGCATGTTAATTACAGCATTGTTTATAATAGTTAAAAAATGGGAAGTTAAATGCCTAACTCATAGGTGCATAGTTCTATTATTTCATATCTACATTATTCAGCTATTAAGAATCTTGTCTTCGAAGAACATTTGGTGACAAGGAAAAAACTTATGATACAATGAGAAATCAAAAAGGTACAAACTTGAAGACAATGGTAATATTTATTTATTCATTTATTTATGGCTTTTCCCTCTGGTCATATACATGCACATGGCAGAAACGAACTAAAATAAAATATTCATAGTGGTTATCTTTGAGTAATGAGAAACTAAATTACTTCTCTTTATCTCTGTATTCTTTTCTGTAATTTTTTAAGTTTCATACAAAGTTTTCCTTTCTACTTGTACAATAGTATAGTTTTTAAAAACCAATTGTCAACTCTCACAAGAATACCCAGCTATACTGGCACCAATCTACTGTGTAATTATTATTAATAAATGATAATATAGTGAATCCCTACCCTCACATGTGAATAATTATGCACACAAAAAACATCTATTTGTCTCAGTCAATAACCTCTGGGCCAGAGGCTTTAAGCCTTAAGATCTGCATTAAAATGTATCTTGTCAAAGTACTGCCTACTACTAGTATATTAAATACCGTTGAGTACATACCCCGGGCCAGGTGTTTATCTATGTGCATTCATTTAAGACACTTAAGGATGAGGACGGTGAAGTTCAAAAAAGATGAAATAACTTGCCATGGTCATAAGGCTGTTTAGTGATCAAAATAGACTCAAACCCTCTCCTCTCAGCCTGGTTTGAAAGCCTTGTCTCATTCGACCACCACAGGGCTGGTGGAAACTTCAGATGACACCGAGACTTCATTTCAGACATTTAAAAATATCCTCACACAATATTTTGGTAGCATCCCCAGTGTGTGGCCCAAATAAGTGATTTTTGTTTCTTTTCTTTCACATAACCCTAGAGGAGGTGCTAGGGAAACTGTGCAAAGGAGACAACATTACAGACAAGAAAGAGGACACATGAACAATTCACCTACTGGGAACCCCTGAGAAAACAGGTTGTAAATGTAGCCTGGGCCTCTGAACAGAGACTGGCAGGTGCTGCTGGTTCTGAGGCTCCACAAGTATCTCACCTGCTATTGGTCAAGGTGCTGCTCCTCCCTCCTACCGACCTGAACCCCATCTCTCAGCAGTCAGGTCTTTGGGTTGGTTACAAAGCCCACACCATGGACCCAAAAGAGCTATTTTTAAAATCTAAAAATGTTCCTTTAAAAAGGCCAAAGCCCTCAAAGATGATCTCCTTTAACTTTTCCCATCTATGTATATAAAAGCCTAAGTGACCATCTGACTGGTAGCTATGATACACAATGACCACCAGGAGGCATATGCTCTGACCAGTAGCTATGATGCACAATGACTACCAGGGGGCAGATGCTCCAACCGATAGCTATGATGTGCACTGACCACCAGGGGGCAGATGCTCAACGCAGCAGCTGCCGAGCTGCAGTGACTTGGCAGCTGCAGTTACTTGGCAGCTGTGGTTCTTGGGTGACACACCCAGAACCAGAGAGGAGGGAGCCTGATTTGGGGGTGGGTCACCGAAGAACCGCCCTCTCGCAATTCAGGACCTCTTGGGGGATATCGGGAAGCCAGTTTTCGGCCCGATCCCCACAGGCCAGGCCAAGGGATTCGTGCACCAGGCCTCTAGTTTAATAATAAATGCCTTTCAACATTCCTCAAAACAGAGCCTCAGGGCTAGATATGTGTCATCTAATTTCATTCAATCAGCATACAAGATTATAGTGGTAACAACATCCTGCTCAGGTAGAACCTCACAATGACCAGGTGCTTCCACATCCGTTAGCTCCTTTGCTTCTCACACTAAGCCTCAAGGAAGGAAAGACAGGCAATATTACCTACATTTTACGGACCGAGGAGTTAAGGCGGACTGCCGCTTTCTCTGGCCCATTGGATTACCCAGCAGCTTCCTTGGAAGGCACAGAGAGCCTGGCTCGGGGGAGTGCATACCAAGCTGGGGTTGAGAATATGGCAGCAGTGTGTCCCTGAAGCCAGGATCCTGAAGAAGATTTTTAGGGTAAGAATGGGGGTAATGAAACACTGAGGTGGGAAGACATCTCTACTTAGGGCACAGTGTCTCCTATGGGGATCTCCGAATGAATGGCTTCCTCCTCAAGCTTCCTATTTTCTCAGTTCTATCCATTCGTCAAAGTCAAACACAAATGCCACAGACCCATGAAGCATTCTTCATTATCCAGCACAAAGTAACCTCAGTACTAACACCTTAAGGTTTTCACGTTCTTCAGCTCATTACAACATCATGATACGTTTTTGAGGTTTTGTCATTCATTTTACAAATGCGGAAAAGGAAGCTCAGAGATTTAAGTAACTTGTCAAATTGACACAGGTAACAAGCAGCAAAGTCCAAATTTCAAACTACATCATGTCATAGTGGCCTCACCTTCCTGTACACTTACCCCATCTTATATATTGCCCATGTGTTCCTTAACTCCTCAACTGCTTCACAAGTTCTTTGAGGGCAGACAGCAAGCCTTACAATTCTTTTTGTTTAAAAAAATGTTTAATCCTCATCTGAGTGTGTGTGTGTGTGTGTGTGTGTGTGTGTGTGTGTGTGTGAATATATACATAGAGAGAGAGAGTGGAAGGGAGGGAGGGAAGGAGGGGGAGAGAGATAGAGATAGAGATAGATAGAGATATAGAGATAGATATTGATGTGAGAGAGACACATAGATTTGTTGCCTCTTCCACGTGCCCTGACTGGGGCTGGGGATCTAACCTGCAACCCAGGTATATGCTCTTGACTGGGAATTGAACCCAAAGACCTTTGATGTGCAAGGCAACTCTCTAACCACTGAGCACACCAGCCAGGGACTAACAATTTTTTGTAAACTACTCCCTCCCCGGTACCTAGCAGAGCTCCATGTACACAGTAAGGTCTCAATAAGCATCACATGTTAACTATCTGTTTGGTGGAAACAGTAATTAATAAGAGGGAATTTCTGGTACTCTGCATGTCAGGCTCTCTGCTGTATAAAATTAAAACAAGAGGAAACATGAAATGAATCATTTCTCCCAGCTCTAGCTAATCAGGCATTGATTACCATGTCTGATTCTGTGGTATGTGAAAATAACTGCTTAGTAAGCATTTTCTGTGATGAGGGTAATCAGATACATATAGATATCAGAGATATTTTTTAAAAGACAAAAAAAAAACCCACACAAGACCATCAAACATATGGAGAGACAATGATCTACATGGTATAATATTGCACCTGAGACTGAAGAACTTCCAAGGCAAAGAGAGCACTTAATAATTTGGGGCAATTTAAGGAACACTAAGAGAGGCAGTCAGGCTGCTAACTGGGGCCTTGTACCATGATGCCTGTATCAAGAAGACAGATGCATCATGCTACTGTTGTGGGTCTGACACAGAAGAGGGGTACACTTTTCCGGGCTTTTATGGGAGAAATGGTTTGCCCTGATACCTCCTCAACATAGCGATCATTTCATTACCATCTGCATTGACAGGCAAATTGAATAAATATACATGCAATGTCTTATTAACCTGTTGGGTCTCATTCTATCTGGCCTCCCAACACATCATTAGTTTATAGCTTTGGAAATATAAAGGGCTCAAACAAATTCATTGAGATTAGAATTTTTATGGTAGAGATTAGGTCAGGTACTTCTACGTTGGCATCCTGTAACCTGAGCTACCAATAGCAGTGCCTATCTACTATATTTGATTGTCAAGGCAAGGACGGTGATCTTAATAAGCCACGGAGAGGCAGGAGTTCTGATTTCCTTTGTGTTATAAATACAATGCCACATTCCCATGAGCATTCAACCAACATCAATTAAAAAAGAAGAACAAATACCAGGTTTAGGGTACCTACATTTGTATCCTCATGGCTGTGGCCATTGGTCTCCACCAATTCCTTGGTACCTTTTAACTGCAAATTCAAGAAAAACAAACACAACACACCAAGTGAATAAGCAAGCATATCTATTAAGTGTATATCATCTTATTAACTCTGGTTCGTCTGAGGTTGCACTTTATAAAACTTCCAAGGAGGGAAAACACAGATGGGCCCATAATTCTAATGAGTCTTCCTTGGGTCAGTTTGAGACCAATATTTTATGAAACTTGACGGCTGGCAAAAATAAATGGATCTTGTTCATTATTTTTTAAATAACAAGATTTGAAAGCAATCCCATAGGCATAAAATGTACAAAAATTGGTTCTTAAGAATAAAAAATGATTTCATTTTCCAGTTGCATTGCTATTAATTTAAGCCCTGCAGTGCTTGCAAGCTGCCACCAGCAAAATGATGTGATAGCAACGGTGACTGGTGAAGGGTGGTTGGTTGAATAGGCCACGGAGCGACTGCCATGTCCTCTGTGAACACGTTTCAATGGCTGACATGGTGTCTGGAGGCCTAAAAGAAGATGGTTTGCTTCTTTTCATAAAGGAAGAACTGGGAAGACAGCTCCTTGGTCACCGAGGCATTAGCAGAAAAGCTATTTTGGACAGTGAACATTTGAAAACACTACTCCCTAGACTCTCTCTCTCAGAGGATTATGAGAAATCAGCTGTTACCAGAGTTCTGGAACCTTTAATTGGCATTTTACCCTAGCCTGACTCAAAGCAGACATATGGAGGCAGAGAGCAAGGGCAAAGGGTGAGCAGGCCTTGCAGCTGTTGCCAGTATTTCTTCCTGGCTTATTATGCTTCGAAGCAGCACCTTCTGTGCCATTTTTAATGCCTGAAATAAAGAATTCATGGTGAGAAATAAATGCTTAAAGTTTGAAAGAAAATAAATGCATATATACCATCTCTGTGCTTGATTCGAACACTGGTTTTCATGGCTACTTGTATACATTAAAATGAAAGCTTCATTATATTTTTAAGGCAATCTCAAACTCTAAGCAAGAAAGACATATGTTCTTTGTGCCAAGAGAGGGGCTTTGCCAAAGCAATGGCGACTGGAAGACAGTGAGTATGGGGAAGCTGGTTATGGCTCATGTCCACATCTCTCCCATTTATGAAAAAAACTGCCCACGATGCTTCAGGGCCACATCATTGATGTCTGTACATATAACAAGTATAAGGGAGCATGGGCAATGGGTGACCTATATGAAAAGAAAAGGGCGCGCAGTGATAAAGTGCCATCTATTGTCAGTGGGCACAAAAGGACTTTAAAAACCCCTCTACATTTTCCTATCTTACGTTTTCTTATTGTAGGTGTTCCTCACCTTCCTCCTCTCTTTGCTCATCCCACCTTAGGGCTGTAACTTGTGCCACTGTTAGAGTGGAGTTAGCTCAGAGTGTTTTGTTATTTTCAGCCGAAGTATAGGACTGTGCTGTTAAAGTGCTTCACCTTTGCAAGCTTAATGCCATAAATGTGCCCTTCTCCCCTTTAAGTCAATTCCATCTTCCTCCTCCGTGTTCTCATTATCTCTGCCCTAGCTTCGTCCACTACACATTTGCTCTCATCTCTCCCTGTTCACCAGCATTGCCGCTTCCCTACTCTCCTCTGCCAGGACTGATGACCACAGGTCATGCCTCCCTCCTGCAGGTTCCCCTCTCCCGACAGCTGAAGCCCTCGCTGGCCTGCTCCTTGGTGTATGAGTCTTGCTAACAAGACTCCCTGTTCTCCTCGCTGCTCCCTCCTCCAGATGGTGGGATCCAATACCGTGTCTCATGGGACTTGGGTCTTTTGAACAAGCTCCAGGTATTAAGCCAGTGGGGCCTGGAGGGACCTGGAGATGCTGCATCTTAGCAAACAGAGAACTCAAGGAATGAGCCTGCCTTCCCTGGAGGGGTGGGGTCGCCGATGGTAAGGTGCCCTCACAACCTAGTCTTTCTTTTCAGGGTCCCCAACAAGTGGCAGTCACTTTGAATAGCAAAATTCCAAGTCTTCTGGGAAGGGTCCATCTCTCTCCCTCTCTCTCTCTCTCTCTCTCTCTCTCTCTCTCTCTCTCTCTCTCTCTCTCTTTCTCTGTATGTGTGTGTGCAAAAGCAAGACTCCAGACCCAAACAATCAAAAGCTCTAGCAGTGAGGCCATTTATCTAGGCCTTACCTATGCAGGCACTGAAAAGGTGTTCATACATGTAGTTACCCTACACAAGTCCAAAGAAAGTCTTGGAAGGCAATGCTCATGGAGGTACATGTGCATTTTAAGTGTATGTCTCTGGGAGTGGTGGGTGGCTGCAAGATGAAAGGAACATGCCCACTGCATGCCACCATTAGCAGGGGTGACAGGAGCACCAGGAGAGGGGCTGTCAAGAAAACAGCTGGTGGTAGGGGTAGGACCCAATGCATTTGGCTGCTGTGGGCCTGCTTAGATTTAAATATTCTCAGTGCCTTTGCTTAAAAAGAGCCACCCCATTTAAATAGTACAGCAGATTTAAAAATGCGTTCTTTCCAGTAGTATTTCATAGGTTTCTAATGATGTTAGTGGCTCTGAATCTTCTCCACATTCCCATCTATTTCTTAAGTAATGGAGAGTGAAGTGTGATGCCTCACCAGTGACTGTGTCTGTGCTTTAATGATGCAAACCCTACAAGAATATAGCAATACTCTGAAAAACCGGGGTTCAGACTTCAAATCACATAAAGGATTTGAGTCACTCAGGGAGGGACTGCACATGTGCAAGCACAGGAATATAAACCACAAAGGTGAGAGCTGTCTGTTTGATCGGGAGCAAGTTTGAACCAAATCAGCTCCACTTGGCTGGGAGTCTCAAGACTGCAAAGACAGAAAGGTCCATGACTGCAGGTCTCCGAGACAGTCGGCCATGTGAATTTAGTAAACAGTATTTTTCAGCTCCATCTAACTTATCCAAAATTGTACAAACTTAGCCTCAGTCTAAGTTACTTAATCTATACTAGTAATAAAAATGTATGCACATTGTCTGGGATGCCGTCACAGTAACAGTAATGACCGAACAGCAGGCTGCGTGGGGCGACAAGGCCAGCAGGGGGGTTAGTGAGGGATGATCAAACGACTGAGCAGCAGGCTGCATGGGACGACCAGGTTGGCAGGGGGGACAGTTGGGGGTGACCAGGCCAGCAGGGGAGGGCTGTTGGTGAGGACCAGGCTGGCAGGGGGTGCAGTAAGGGGAGATCAGGCTGGCAGGGGGGGCAGTTGGGGGTGACTAGGCTGGCAGGGGGTGAAGCTGGGGGTGACCAGGCCTGCATAGGGGGACAGTTGGGGGCAATCAGGCCGGCAGAGGGAGGTGGTTAGGGGTGATCAGGCTGGCAGGGGTGGCAGTTAGGGGTGATCAGGCAGGCAGGTGAGCAGTTAGGAGCCAGCGATCCCAGATTGTGAGAGAGATGTCTGACTGCCGGTTTAGGCCTGATGCCAGGGATCAGCAGTTGGACATCCCCCGAGGGGTTCCAGATTGGAGAGGATGCAGGCTGGGCTGAGGGGAAACCCGCCCCATGCATGAATTTGTGCATCAGGCCTCTAGTATATCTATAATAATCTATAATAATAAAAACATACTATGCTAATTAGACTGGACATCCTTCCGTCCTTCTGGACGAAGCTGCGGTAGTGGGGGCTGAGGCAGAAGTGGCCGCCGAGGTGGCGGGGGCTGAGCCCCTTGCACAAATTTCGTGTATCTGGCCTCTAGTCCACACTAATAAGAGAGAAACATGCGAATTGGTGTCACTTTGCTATGCCCACAAGCCAATCAGATGAGTATGCAAATTAACCCAACAAAGATGGCAGGTTAATTTGCATACGCAGGCGTGGAGTGAAGACTGAAGACTAAAGAGGCTTGGAGCAGCGCAGAAGCCAAGCCTTGCTGTGTCCAGAGGGGGAGAAGCCTAGCCTCAAGGCTTGGCTTCTCTGCTCTGGCCAGACCAAAGGCCTGGGTCCCAGGTCCGGAAAACCAGTGCCAGCAGCCAGGGGAAGGAAGGTCTATTGCACGAATCTTCGTGCAACGGGCTTCTAGTATTAATTATAAAAGAGAATGATTTGTGTTACAAAGCATTTTCCTCCAAAGCTATAGAAGCTTATAAAGTGTCCAACACCTTCACTTTTCCCTCACAAATCACTTATACTTTTAGGGGAAAGTAACTAAAAATATATTTTCTTGACCTCAAACCAGTAAAAATAAACATCTGTAAAGTGACTGAGTCACGGCTGAGTAGGGTCACACTCTTCCAACTTCATATTTAAAAAATGTCACTTTTGCAGTTACTTATATTATACAAATAATGTTTTCATAGATCACCGTAAGTTAAAAATTTAAAACAACTGAAATTTGGTTAGGGTTGGAGTTACTCTGTGTGAGCTCCCCTCCCAGTTACATGCATTACGTCACAGGCAGCAAGTGCAGGCCCGACTAGGGAAGCATTCCAACAGCTCCTCCCCCACTCCCACCCCCATCCCTGCTCTTCCCATGTGGATGCTGGGCTGGACTCACTCTGTGCCGAGCCATCCATCTTACCCGCTGTAAGACTGCACTTTCAAATCCACTTATCATTGTCAGGCCACACTTTGCTATCACAGGAAGCCAGGATGAAACGATCAGATTTACAAACTTCATATAAAAGGTTTGCTGCTCACCGTGGTGAGATCGGTGGCCTGGTGCACAGGGAAGGTATTTCTTTAATGTTGCCATGAATCAGTCCTTCTTATGCACACGTCTGCAGGCGTGCCAGGGGTATGCTAAACTCATTTTCCTCACTATTAGACTTAAGAGGAAACTAGCTGCTTGCTAGGAAATATATCTGCACTGCCAATATTTTAAACCTTTACCAAAATTCATTTATCTTCTGGAAGAAACTCTCCCACATAGCTGGTGGGCTATGATAATCTAAATAGGAACCTATGAGTGACAACAGAGGTGCTGGGAATGAGATTATAAATTCCACAGAGCAAAGCCCGGGGAGGCTGGCCGGGCAGGGGGCAGGCTAATTGCACCGCAGGTTCACTTCCGTCATGCTTGCGCACCCAGCGCCCAGGGGACGCATGTCCATGCCTGAACCCGTCCCCAGGCAGAGCTGCTGCGGCCACTTACTTGCTCCTGGAGGACTTTGAGTAACGCCTGTGTGTGCGACTGCTCTTCCTTTGCTTGTTCCAGTTCTGACTTTTTGTTGTTTAACTCTTCCTGGATGGTCAGCAATTGCTGTGAGATGGAAGGATATGTAGGGTGAGTAGGACTGAAGGCCAGTGACTGTAAGACATTCAGAATATCCACTGGAGACCATGAGGAGATTTGTACAAGTCTCGGAGCTTAGTCCGTACTTCACTTAAC
Organism: Myotis daubentonii; assembly: GCF_963259705.1. Lineage (NCBI taxonomy): Eukaryota > Metazoa > Chordata > Mammalia > Chiroptera > Vespertilionidae > Myotis > Myotis daubentonii. The sequence continues at coordinate 136,678,493 of NC_081841.1, read as the reverse complement.
TTCTGTGTGTGTTCCTCTGCCCGCAACTGAGTGTAGCAAGTCTTGTAGTTTAGGGACACACAAGGCTGTTTGTGACATTGCTGCACAATGAAGCAAGTTTGTTGTAGTATTTGTAAGGCACCATTATATTCCTTTTAACAAATGCATATTTGTGAAAACATGTAGAATAGTGTTAATAAACAACATATTGAAGAAGTAATATATATATATAATCGGTCATCTTGTCCAAGATGACTTCATTTTACTTACGACAGTAAAGCTACTTCACCGGTGGCTGGGGCCACGAAGGATCCTTTTACTTTCCCTGTTATGACAGTGATGTTTTATTAAATCAGCAGGACTGAAGTCCAAACTGCAATCAATATATCAGCCGAGAAAACTGCTGATATAAGCTGTCAAAACACTAAGCTATGGCCTATGCTGCTATTTTTAAGCCGGGCCGCTGAGGGGGATTTTGGTAAACCTTTCCTTGCCCTCTCAACTGTAACTGGTGGAGGCTCGCCTGTCTGCCAAGCACAGCGCTGCCCAGCACTAATTCTTTGGAACGGGTTGTATATTAATACACACACGGGCTGGGACACATTCAAGAGCTTCAGAACAGGCTCTGGAAACAGCTAGGTCTGTTCAAAGCCTCCTGACAACAGAGGGCTAGTTTAAAGAGACAGAAGCGCATTTCTTCTGCTCCTGTCCACAGAAGATGCTTCCCTAATGCTGTGAACATACGAGTGTTTCCCTGCCTCTTTGGGCCCCTGACAAACTGGCTGCAGAGCTTCCCAGCCAGCTCTTCACGGAAAGGCCTGGATAAACACTGGCACTGGGCTTCTGGTGGGGAAACCCACCAACTGGAAGGATTAAAAGATTTCCTTCAAAACCACTCCTTTCGGGGCATGTTGGGGGAGTAAGCGCTCAGAAAAACACACTGCGTTCCCTTGGGTTGGCTTGCTCTGTTCCTACTCTGGCACCCGATACAAGCTGAAGAACCTCCCTTGGTCCTCAAGCATAAACAGTGATTCCCTTGCAATTTTGTAATAACTCAGTGCCTCCTATTTCACCAGCTGCTCGCAGGTGAGGTAAAACACATCCCACACTGGCTCCCTGAACACTCCATGTGATTTATGCATCGATTGATTAAGGTACAGAAACCAGGGAGCCCGTCTTGTACTTCGGCACTGTGACAAGTACCTAAGATGACAGTTTACAAACAGTGAGGAATGACTCTGTTCCTTCATTCTCATTCATGACTCGTCCAGTTCTGAGGGGATCTCGTGCTCACTTTGATGATGTCAAGTAAATGTGTTTTGTTTTTCTTTAATCCTCACCTGAGCACATGCTTAGAGAGAGGAAGGGAGAGAGAGAAGCACGCGTGTGAGAGAGAAACATCAACTGATTGCCTTTCATACGCTCCCTGACTGGGGATCAAACCCTCAATCCAGGTATGTGCCCTGACCAGGAATCAAACCAGCAACCTTTCAGTGCACATGACCAACTGAGCCACTCTGACCAAGCGATGCCAAGTAAATTTTTACATCATTAGATAATTTCAAATCTAATCCTTAAACCTCCCTTAAAAATGAACCGAAATGAAGGGCAGGAAATTATCTTCAAAGGCAGGTTGCTTATGTGTGTTCCCTGAGCACTTGGAATAGCAAAATTTAGAGCAACCTCTGTCCAACAGAAGGGCTTGGCTACATTAATGATGGCACATCTGTACAATGGAAAACTATGCAGCCATTAAAAATGAAGCTGCACAGCCTGGCCAGAGTGGCTCAGTGGTTGAGCATTAACCTATGAATCAGGAGGTCATGGTTTGATTCCCGGTCAGGGCACATGCCTGGGTCTCGGGCTCCATCCCTGGTAACGGGTGTGCAGGAGGCAGTTGATCAATGATTCTCTCTCATCATTGATGTTTCTATTTTTCTCTTCCTCTTTGAAATCAGTACAACTATATATTTTTTAAAAATGAAGATTTTTAAAATGTCTCAGGACATAGAGGAAGTGCATCAAGCATTGTTCTCTGAACAAAAATTTCAGGTTTCTAAAAGTTTTCACTGAACTGCAACATATTCACAGAAAAGGATCAGGATACCATTTCTGGGCGAGTGGGTTTAAGGATGTTTCTGTTAATTTTTGCTTGTAATTTTCTGCTATGTCTCTATGGAGCATATACTGCTTGAGTAACGAGAAAAAAATCAAAAGAACTTGATTAAGGTTGGGGAAAGGACAAAGAAAGGAATACTACTTGGGTTTAACTCTCAGCTATTATTACCAATGCTGTGAATAAAGAAGAGGGAAAGTGAGAATCCCATTAAAGTCTGCTATGTCATTTACGCATTTATAACATTCTTCATTCTATTAAATCACACACACAATGTCATGGGGATGTAATGAACAGCATAGGGAATATAATATTGTTAAAATGCCAGTATAAATGTAGCTAACACTAATAGACTACATTTAAAATAGCTAAGATGGTCAATTTTATGTTATACAAACTGTACCATAGTTAAAAATTAGAAATTTTAAAAAGTAAATACACACACACCCTTTCCCTTTATGTCACTGCCCATTTTTAAGCTTCCCTCCTATCTCATTTCTTGATATCACACTTTTTAAATAAAATGTCTTCTTTCTTATTCCTACCTCCTTTTATTCTCATATGTAGATAACCACTATCAATAGTTTCTACTTTTTTATTCAAATATGTTTTTCTAAAATATATAATGTTCTTATTTGAGTATGCATTTTTATGTAATTGACAGTGTCACATTTACTTACTAAGCACTATGTTTTTAAGGTCCGTCCATTTTAATATGTACACAGGGTGGAGCAAAAGTAGGTCTATATTTGTAAGTCTACAAAACACAGAGTTTATTCTTGTATTATTATTTATTAACTAGAGGCCCAGTACACCACAGTCGTGCACTGGGGAGGGGATCCCCGAGCCTGGCCTGCACCCTCTCGCAGCCCAGGACCCCTTGGGGGATGTTAGGCTGCTGGTTTAGGACATCCCTTGAGGTGTCATTAGTGCTGCTGTGGAGGTGGGAGAGGCTCCTGCCACTGCTGCTGTGCTTGCCAGCCGTGAACCCTGCTTCTGGCTGAGCAGCGCTCCCCCTGTGGGAGTGCACTGAAACCAGGGGGCAGCTCCTGCATTGAGCATCTGCCCCCGGTGGTCAGTGCATGTCATAGCAAACTGTCATTCTGCCGTTTGGTCAATTTGCATATTAGCCTTTTATTATATAGGATTATTGTATTATTTTCCATACAAACAACTGTAAACCTACTTTTGCCCTGCCCTGTATAAATAATCTATTGCTGCTGATGCTGCATAATATTCTTTGGAGTGCATTCTCCCAATTATACCTAATGTACTCTCCCAGCGAAGGCCACTCCGATTATCTTCATTTCTCCCTCCTCTACACAAGGCTACAAAGGAACATGCTGGTGCACGTTCCCTAATGGGCCTAGGGAGGATCCCTTGCTATGTTTCCAGCCACAGAACTGCTGGTCCATAGGGTGTGCCTAAGGAGTTACTTAGCCAAAGCTACTCTACAGAATGGCTTCACCATTCTACCCACCCACTGGCAGTATATAAGAGTTACTGTGTCCCACATCCACACAAATGCTTAACATTATCCAACTTCTTAATATTTGTCAGTCTAATAATATAAAGATTCTTCATCTTTTAAAAGTTTTGTGCTTCTCTGACTCCTTGTGATTTTAAGCATCTTAGCTGCTGAAGTTTATTTATACTTTTAAAAAAAAATGTTTTCCTCACTAAAGGATATACTTTTTTAAAACTGATTTTAGAGACAGGAAGGGAGAGAGAGGGAGAAAGAAAGAGAGAGTGAGAGTCATCACCAGGTTGCCTCCAGTACAGGTCCAAATTGGAGATTGAAGCTGTAACCCAGGTCTGTGTCCTAACCAGAAATTGAACCTGCCATGCCATTCTTCGATGCATGGAATGGTGCTCCAACCAACTGAGCCACACCTATTTATACTTCCTAAAAGAATAGTCAAGGAATGTGGTTTTTAAAGGTGGGGGGCCTTAAAATGCTGATTCCTGGGCCACATAGAAGACCAATTAACTCAGAATATCTAGAGCTGTGACCCAAACAACTATGCTTTAAAAAAACACACACAAAAAAGCTTCACATATAATTTCATTTATATGTGGAATCTAAAACCTCAAATAAACAAAAAAACAAAACAGAAACAAACTCGTAGGTGGGAAAAACAAATTGATGGTAGCCAGATGGGAAGGAGGTTGGAGAGATGGTGGAAAAGGTGAAGGGATTAAGAAGTACAAATTGGAAATTACAAAACATTCACAGGGATGTAGAATACAGCATAAGGAATACAGTCAGTAATCTACACTAATAAAAGAGAAACATGCAAATCGGTGTCACTCTGCTACACCCACCAGCCAATCAGGATGAGTATGCAAATTAATCCAACAAAGATGGAGGTGAATTTGCATACACAGGCACAGAGCTAAGACTGAAGACGACTGAAGATGGCGGCGGCCATGGAGCTGGAGCAAGCAGGAGGCTTGGGTTGCTCCCAGTGACGGAGGAAGTCAAGCTTCCATCCTGCCCTGGGCTCCACTTAAGGAGGGGCTGGGGGCCTGGGTCACCAGGGGCGACCCATGCTTCCAGCTGGTCCTGGCCTCTGCTCAAGGAGGAGCTGGAAAAAAAAAAAGGAGGAGCTGGGAGTAGTCAGAGTGAAGAAGCCAAGCCTCACTGCTGAGGCCAGACTAAAGGCCTAGGTCCCAGGTGCCAGAGAAAAACCAGTGCCAGCAGCCAGGGGAAGGAAGGACTATTGTGCGAATCTTCGTGCAATGGGCCACTAGTATTCTAATAACTATGTATAGTGTGAGAAGGGTACTAGATATATCAGGGTGATCACTTCATAAGTGATGTAAATGTTTCATCCCTATTTTGTACACCTGAAACTAATATAATCCTATCTAATACTAAACAAACATGGTAATTAACCATACCTCCAACACGCTTCCCATTGGCTAATCAGGGTGATATGCAAATTAACTGCCAACCAAGATGGCAGCCAGCAGCCAGGCAGCTGAAGCGAATAGGAGGCTTGCTTGCTCCAGTGATGGAGGAAGCCAAGGATCCCTGCCTGCCGCTGCTGGCCTCTGAGCTGCACTCTAAGAAACAATGTTGCAATTATAGAAGCTAAACAAACCCCAGAAACCTGCTTTCAGCCATGCGTGGCCTCAGAGCTGGAGCTGCAACAGTGTTTCAATTATAGAAGCCAAACCAACCCAGATACCTGCTTTCAGCAGCCGAGGTCTCAGAGCTGGAGCCGAGACTCAGAGCTAAAGCTGGCTCTCAGTTCCAGTGACAGCCATAGAAGGTAAATAAATCCCAGAGAAAAAAAAAGAAAAGAAAAAAAGGAGAGATTGGGAGCTTCAGTCACCCGCCAGCCTGAAAACGGCCCTCAGCCCCTCACCCAGGCTGGCCAGGCACCCAAGTGGGGACCCCCACCCTGAAGAGGGTGTGACCAGCCTCAAACAGCCATCAGCCCCTCACCCAGGCTGGCCAGGCACCCAAGCGGGACCCCCACCCTGATCCAGGACACCCTTCAGGGCAAACCAGGCCTCCCCACCCATGCACCAGGCCTCTATCCTATATAGTAAAAGGGTAATATGCAAACTGACCCTAACAGCAGAATGACTGGTCACTATGACACACACTGACCACCAGGGGCCAGACGCTCAATGCAGGAGCTGCCCTCTGGTTGTCAGGGTGCTCTCACATGGGAGGATCTCTGCTCAGCCACAAGCCAGGCTGATGGCTGCCAGTACAGCGGTGGTGGTGGGAGCCTCTCCTGCCTCCTCAGCAGCACTAAGGATGTCCGACTGCAGTTTAGGCCTGCTCCCCGCTGACAAGTGGACATCCCCCGAGGGCTGCCAGGCTGCCAGAGGGATGTCTGATTTCCATCTTAGGCCTAATCCCCCGGGGAGCGGGCCTAAGCCAGCAGGTGGTCATCCCCTGAGGAATCCCAGACTGCGAGAGGGCACAGGCCAGGCTGAGGGACTCCCATCCCCCCCAAGTGCACAAATTTTTGTGCACCTGGCCTCTAGTATTATATGTCATCTGTAACTGGAAGATGAATTAATTTTAAAAATATTGACAAAGCAAATAACAAAAACCCTTCACAGATAATTCTAAGGTGCAAATGGGATGAAAACCCATTTCCTTTCATGCTTATTTATCCCTCTTTCTACTACAATGTGAGTTTCATCCGTAATACCCTACTCAAACTGTTCTCACTGAAGTAGCCAATGCTTTTCTAATTGCCAACTAAAGGCCAAGTTCTGTTTTTTCTCTCAATACACGCTCTCTTCAGGTGATCCTTTTCACACCCATGGCTTCAAGTACACATCTCATCCACTTATGCTTCACAAAACTGACTATATAGTCTCCACCTCACTCCTACCACTCACTAGACCAGGGGTGGGTAACCCCTGGCACGCATGCCAAACATGGCACGCCAGGAACTTTTGCTGGCATGCAAAATCTCTCTTATAGTCTTCCATTTACAATTTTTTTTCATAATATTGACTTTTTTATTTTTCAGAGAAATTCAGTGTAGGTGCATCTTAGATACATAAATAATTGTACATAAAAAGTTATCTTAAAGATCATAGACATGGATTGACAAGAGAGGGGAAGAGCAATTTCTATGCTTCTGCCTTAACTCTCCCTGCCTTCCTAGATCCGACCAGTGTTTTGGTTTCATCCACATACGTTTGTGAATCTTTGTTCTCAGTGATGAATTTTGTTAAGTCTCGTAATAGGAGTAGCCTGATGGATGAAAGTAGTAGCTCGTGCATATCTCTGAAGGTCACAAAATATAAACCTGATGTAAAACCTCTGTCATCAGTGATGCAGCAGCAAAAGTCCCACAGATAATATCAAACAGAGTCATAAAGTTTTCTGTCGGACTAGCAGTATACATGTATACATTAAAAAATAAATGTATTTTTCATCATCATATACTGTGTTTTTGTCACTCAAATGAATTTTATTATTCTTCAAGGTTCTTCACATACATACACCTTAAGAGATATCAAGTAGGCATCACATGTTCTCAAAAAATTAGGGTTGGCACGCAGAAGAATTTTGAGTCAGAGATTGTGCTGTTTTTGACACGCACTCACAAAACTGTTGCCCACCCCTGCACTAGACACTTATTGTTTCAAACCAGGCCTATTATCACCATCTCTCCACCCTGGCTTTACTCTATTACTGGGGTATCTAGAATTAAAACCTTGAAGTTAAACCCTGCTTCTTCATTGCCTTCACAGCCTCTCAGCCTCTCTGCCTTCTCTTGGTTGTCATGGTAAAGGTGACCATGGATCTGCTCCTTCCCTGTCATCCACTCCACACTCCTGGGAGAAGTGACCATCTAGGAATTAAAGTGCTCCCATTCCTGAAAAATACTGTTGGTTCCCCAACCTCTACTGGATAAAATCCAAACTACTGACCTTCTTGTCCTTCCCCAGAAATACCGGTCCTTTCATCACTCTCTGACATGCTCACTACTCAGAATCAGGCCTGCAAGTTTCCAATTCATTTTTTAAGCCAACTTAAAGAATGCATTTGAGCTAACACCAACCTATATGCGGACTTCATACAATAGAAAAGAGGCCCACTCTCTAGGGAGACACAATTTCCCACAAGAGCACATGGCTAAGTAAGGAGGTTGGGCTTGATTTCAGTCCCACTTGCCCATTTGGCCTGGTGCACTCCTCCAGGACAGAACTTGCATAACTCTGTGCAGTATGTGTGGGTTCCTCCTCAATAAAGACCTGTCCAACCACCCAAGCCAAGTTAGTTGCTCTAACATCTATACTCCCAAAGCACTTACTATGGTGTATTACATTTCATAGATAATTCCCAGCCAGATTACACCATCCAATAAATAGGTTCAGAATTTGGTTATCTCTCACACATAGTAGGTGATGAATGAGTGAACCTCTAACACATAGTAGGTGATGAATGAGTGAAGAGATGAATGAATACTTGCTCTGGTTTCTCCCACTTCTATAGGATTAAGCCATGATCTATAGCAAAAACAACACAAAACAGAAAACTGCACACACAGACAAAAACCAAAACAACCACAATAACAAAAACCACCTGAGAATCTATTACTGGATAATTTATTATTCTAGACATATGGACATATGAAACTTTCAGAGGAAAATAGCATTTAAGACATTTTGATTCATTACTCTGGCAGTTCCAGATGTCTTTCTTAATATAAAGGGGAATATTTCTTAAAAGGCTAAGAAAATCCAGTCAATGAATTTATCATTATGTAATTTCTTCCCCATGTTCCACCATAAAAAATTAATAAAAATAACAAAACCACCACTGGAAGAAAAATAAAATAAATACCCCTAGACTGTTTTCTGCATTCTTCAAAATTAATGCTTTCTTTTGTTTATGAAGCATAAACTTGTGAAACTAATATTTATGTATTCAAAACAGTGGCAATTCAAAACTGCTCTTCTTCACTTGACTAGATGTCCTATAAAAGCAACGTGATAATCCACAACTAGATAACTGAAGTCAGTCTTTCTGGTCCCCTTCCAGTTGAAATTTATGAGCCTGTAAAATATTCTTTCTAGTTTGAATTTTTAAGTACCAAAAGTGCCTCACAGAAGTTCACAGGCAGCTAAAACTTAATCAGAAGTGTCTCTCGGCTGGATTGGCTGACTGCAGCATGATTTTAATTTAACATTGGAGAGTATGGCATTAAACAGATGCACTATTGCATTTTTTTGGTAGTTACAATTGAGTGTGTTCCAATTAGACAATTATCCATATGCCAATCAAGTTCAAACACTCTGGTGGACAATAACAGGTAAATAGATGTGGTACCTGATACATCTTGATATTTCCAGGCCACTGACTTAATAGGATCATTTGTAATGCTCTTTGGGGATGCAGACTTCAGTGTGTGCTGGGTCTTTCTCTCTGACAAATTCAAAGAGCATTACAAATGTTATTTGGAGCCCCAGAACAAGTGAGGTCACATTTCCATTTTTACAGATGGGTGCATCATAGGCACACAGAGGTTGTCACATATGCAAAGCCACACTGGGAGAGACCACATGCACAGCTCCATTTCCTGCTTCAAACTATGATTTCTACCCTGGCAACACTGCACTGTCACTTTGAAATGGAAATCAGGACACGCGAAACTAAAAATCCTCCTAGCTACAACTTCTTTTTTTTTTTTTTTTTTTTTTTTGACATGCTTGCTTTATTTATTTTTTTTTTAATTAAATCTTTATTGTTCAGATTATTACATTTGTTCCTCTTTTTTCCCCCCCATAACTCCCCTCCTCCCAGTTCCCGCCCCACCCTCCACCCTCACTCCCCACCCACTGTCCTCATCCATAGGTGCACGATTTTTGTCCAGTCTCTTCCCGAATCTCCCACACCCCTTTCCCCCCCAAGAATAGTCAGTCCATTCCCTTTCTATGTCCCTGATTCTATTATAATCAACAGTTCATTCTGTTCATCAGATTATTAATTCACTTGATTCTTAGATTCACTTGTTGATAGATGCATATTTGTTGTTCATAATTTGTATCTTTACCTTTTTCTTCCTCTTCCTCTTCTTAAAGGATACCTTTCAGCATTTCATATAATCCTGGTTTGGTGGTGATGAACTCCTTTAGCTTTTCCTTATCTGTGAAGCTCTTTATCTGACCTTCAATTCTGAATGATAGCTTTGCTGGATAAAGTAATCTTGGTTGTAGGTTCTTGGTATTCATCACTTTGAATATTTCTTGCCACTCCCTTCTGGCCTGCAAAGTTTGTGTTGAGAAATCAGCTGACAGTCGTATGGGTATTCCCTTGTAGGTAACTCGGTTTCTTTCTCTTGCTGCTTTTAAGATTCTCTCTTTGTCTTTTGCTCTTGGCATTTTAATTATGATGTGTCTTTGTGTGGTCCTCTTTGGATTCCTTTTGTTTGGGGTTCTCCGTGCTTCTTGGACCTGTAAGTCCATTTCTTTCACCAGGTGGGGGAAGTTTTCTGTCATTATTTCTTCAAATAGGTTTTCAATATCTTGCTCTCTCTCATCTTCTGGCACCCCTATAATTCTGATGTTGGTACGCTTGAAGCTGTCCCAGAGGCTCCTTACACTATCCTCGCATTTTTGGATTCTTTTTTCATTTTGCTTTTCTGGTTTGATGTTTTTTGCTTCCTCGCATTTCAAATCATTGACTTGATTCTTGCGCTCCTCTGGTCTGCTGTCGGGTGTCTGTATAATATTCGTTATTTCAGTCCGTGTGTGCTTAATTTCTAGTTGGTTCCCCAATATAAGATCGAGGGTCTTATTAGTTTTCGTGTAGAGCTCATTAAGTTTATCGGCAGCTTCTAAACAGTTCTTGAGAGACCTTAAAAGTGTGGTTCTGAACTCTATTTCTTCCATTGACAATTTTGTCCTGTTTCTTTGTCTCCGCATTTTGTTATGCTTCCTTGGTGCACCCCCTAGTGGTCTTTGTTCGCAGTCTTATAGATAAATCTTGATTGTTGTAGCTAATCCCAGGGAGGGTTTGACCTCCAGGCCAAGTGGCTATGAGAATCAGCTGTGTCAGCAGTGAGAGAACTTCTGTCCTCTAGGGAGGTGCTAATCTAGCCTTTGCCTGAGGCTATCCGGCAAATGCCTCTGTGCAGGGCTTGGGCGGGGCGGGTCGCACAGGATCAACAGGGTGGGCCGGAGAGAGCAGTTATGGCGGCTCTCAGTCCTGTCCCCAGGGGCTCTGCCTCTCTGAGTCCCAGCACCCGCTGCAAAGCTCGGAGAGAAAGCTGCACTCGCTCTGACTGAAGCCAGACAGTCCCGCTTCTCCCGTTTGAGTCTGGGTCCCTAAAGACTCGCCTGGATCTGGTGCTCAGAGTCTGCGACTCCCTCCTGATTGAAAACGCCAACCGCGCCCTCCGCCGCCAGCCCGCTCCGCGCACTCCGCACCTCAGAATTTGACTTCACCACTGCGCCTCCTCTGAGTGTCCGTGTGCGTTTCTCTTTCCTCCTAGTTGTAGGACTTCCACTCAGCCAGCGTTCCTGTGGTTCTGGGTGGTGTCCCTTCCGTTTTTTGGTTACACTTTTGAAGTAGTTGTTCAAAGCAGCAAACTCCGGCGTTAACCTATGCCGCCATCTTGGTTCTCCGACCTAGCTACAACTTCTGCCTAGGTGTTCACCATGTCCTTGAAGGGCTGGGGGCTGTTGGCAACATGCTTTTGTGTATACATCTGAGTGGTGTGGTGGATTTAAAACTGTAACACCATCCCTCCTTGCCTTTTTTCCCCTTAAATTTTATAATTTTATTACCAAGGTGAAGTTTTAATATAGCTAACAGAATACAGAAGGTTAGATCTCATGAAAATCACAGACTAAAGTGAAAATACTCTATATGAAATATACCAGCAGCATCTCATTATAAGCTGACATCCACAGAATTGTGATAACTCGGGAATCTTTGGCAGGACTGATGGGTGGCAGGGGGATGGAGGTGGTGGTTGGCATAAATTAGAGCGGACCCCTAAATGGAACACTGATTTTTGTGTCATGCCTGGTGGTGGAGAAGTACCTTTTCTAAATTTAGGTCAGAGGCAGGTAAGGTGAACTCCTGCTATCAGGTAGCTATATACCGATCATGACTGACACCTTCCTACACACACAGACACATGTGTGTGCATGTATGAATGCATGCTTTTTTTCTTCCCGTCTTCCCCTCGCTTCAGGATTTCCCCAGTGCTTGGCTCTGTGTTCAGTTCTTTTAAAAGAATCCGTTGATATTCATTCATTCACCAATTCATTTGATCAATCAATAATCCATTTATTCCTCAATCAACACTGATCGACTAGTACACAGTGCTGGGCTAGATCATGTGGGAGATGCCAAGGAAGCAGACACTAAGCAGCCTGTCCTCTCGATGCTGCTCCGGGGAATGCTATTAGGCACACTGCAACTAATTTAAGGTGGCACAAGGTGCCAAGAATGACTATAACCAGGGGAGTTTCCATAGCAGATTTTGGGGGATCAATGTAGGTGTTAGGAAAATGGGCTCAGGAGATCCATTTTGAACCAGCACTTGTTCTACTTGTTAGAAACGAGCCACTGAATCTGCACGCACAAAAGTCTGGAAACAGGAACCCATGGAGTGTCATCAAGTTAATGTGCTTTTGGTTGCTTCAGTTTTAATAAATGTTATTCCGTCTCCAAGACTTTGCTATAAATCAGATGCCCTACTCAGTGGGCTGTGCATGTAAGGCCAGTAGACTATCACCTGAGAAAACGAGGTCCAGGGACATCCAAAGAGAACGGTCTGCCCAAGGCCATGGCGGGTGTGACTGTGTCCGGTGGACTGTTTCATATCCATGCTGTGCCATATTAACTATAATCAAAGGTCTGTGTGGCGATGCCCTGTCTATGCACCTGGCCTCCACCCTGAGTTCTCCACATGTTTCAGCCTGCCACCTGAGCCCCATTGTGGCCAGCGCTGCAGTCTTGTCCCCTTTTCTTGCTGTACAGGGAGAGGATACATCCATTAATCCTGCCTCCCTTGGTGAGATCCTGCTACCCAAACACACAGCATACAGCTGCTTCTTTGCTCCCCGGCACTCTCACGGCCGCCACCACCTCAGCCCTGCTCTGGCTCTCAGAGACCTCAGAGCCACTCGGGCCAGTGAGCCTTAGGTCCTGTCCTGCCCATGAGATCTGCCTGTGCCTGTTTGACATCGACTACCATCAATCCCCAGCCAGCTCGGATTGTTAGGGAAAGTTTGAGGTGTAAAAAAATCAAGTACTATTATTATAACTTAAGAGCAAGGCTTTGCCTAAAGGCAAACACATCTAACGGAGGCGGGGGAAGGACAGTCATTTACCACCTGGAACTACAAGGTTCGCTTTTCTCCTTGGGGGAAAAGAGATGGAATTGGACTAGCTTAAATTTTCTTGTCACAGGAGGTGGTAAGGCTACTCAAGATCTATTCTAGTTTAAAATGTCATCTGCTTCCACCTGGGGATGAAACTGCACTTCAATTTAGGGCGAGATACAAGGGTAACCAAGCTCGCGGACCGGTTTATCATTCCTGGCGCCTGCCTCTGCCTCCAGCGCTGAGACCCCTGGGGGAGACACATCTCTGGGAGAGAACTCCACATTCAGATGACTGATAACAGGAACACTGGATCGTAGAAATGAAATTGTGCTCAGAGCCTAATATCCTATTACACCAGGCTATACATATTTAATTCCTTGGGTCTTTCCTCATAAATCAATTCCTTCCGGCCTTTAATCTCGTCAATATCTTTTCTGATACTGAATTTTAAATGCCATTCTCATTGCTAGGCAGAAAGGCAATCTCTTGCTCGTGCTGGGATGAGGCTTCCTCTACAGCCTGGAGCTTGGCCCTGTGCCCTGACCCTGCTGTTAAGAGCCTAAAGTCAGCCAGAGCCCACAGCCCAAGCGCAGGCCTGACTGGGCTTGTCCCCTGGGGTCATGCCTTTTAGTGCCCTGGGAGCCTGGGCAGCTCTGGAGACTGGCGCAAAGGCAGAAATCAGTGTTTTCAAGGGTCTGAGATCTCAAGATGGGTGCCTGCTCCCACACACGCAAGGATTCTTTGGATTTAGATCATTCGAGCTGGTTTTAGGGACAGTGTCTCCAACCCTTACATATATGCCTACATTTCCACATAAGATCTGAAATCAACAATGACAGTACACTTACTGCAAAGACCAAGAACTAGAACTTGAGCTACTTCAATTCATTCCACAGGACCTCTTAGAGAATGCTTACATTTATTTTATTTTTTTAAAAATATATTTTATTGATTTTTTACAGAGAAGAAGGGAGAGGGATAGAGAGTTTGAAACATCGATGAGAGAGAAACATCGATCAACTGCCTCCTGCACACCCCCTCCTAGGGATGTGCCCACAACCAAGGTACATGCCCTTGACCAGAATCGAACCTGGGACCCTTCAGTCCATAGGACGACGCTCTATCCACTGAGCCAAACCGGTTAGGGTGAGAATGCTTACATTTAAAACTTAAACTAGTGAAACATTGTGAGAAACATGAGTTGTATTATTTTTGGTTGGTACGTGCAAATTTTCATATGTAAAATATTTTTACTAAATTTTAATATTTAAAAAATGGAAATGTATTCTTTTAAAATTGTTAATATTTTGCTTTGAAACAAAAGAACAAATCAAGAAAATGTATCAGTGGTACAATTAGTAGTTGTACTGGCTTTATTAAAATTCACTTACTGGATAATTATTTACATACTGTGTTATATTAAATATAATCAAAGGATCAAAGTTCAAACTGTTAGGTAGATTACAAAAACTATTGAGTAGATAGTTGTGATTTTTTTTTTCATTTCGCTGTACTATTTTATTTATTCTTTATAGGCATAATTATATGTGAATTTTAATATAAGAAACATTTTGCTTCCTGAATTTCTTTCTTGGCTAATATTATTATTACTAGAGGTTGATGCATGAAATTCATGCAAGGGTAGGCCTTCCTTCCTCTGGCTGCCAGCACCGGCTTCCCTCTGGCACCAGGGACCCCGGCTTCCCTCGCAGCCCCGGCCTCGTCCGGAAGGTTGTCTGGGGACGTTCGGTCTAATTAGCATATTATGCTTTTATTATTATAGATTTTCATTTCATGATTATTACTGCAAATAATTTTGTTATTTAGAGGAGGAGGACATTTACAAAAGGATCCTCTCTGAGTGTCAAATTGCACTAAGCACACCACTGGCAGGAAGCCTAGTGTCTGAGCAGGAGGAGGAGATCATGACCTTGGCCTTCTGAGTTGGGGAGGGGGGGAACTCTTTCAGTAGACATAGCCTTAGATACCACTTATTTAACGCGGATATCCTACTGGGAGGGACTTGTGAAAGACGGGTGCTTTTTAGCAGTTGTAAAATCCAGTGGTGTCACTAGTCATGATGGACCATCTCCTGATAAGGCAACATTATTACAAAAAATACATATAGCCAAGGATTGTCCAAAAGGAAAAATCAACAACAAAAAAGCCACAAGTCATTATTTCAAAGGTTCACATGACTTGCTGTGTGACCTTGAACAAGCCACCTTACTGCTCCGGTCTCCTCTTTTTCCTCACAATTGTCTCCTGAGAATAATGCATCATTTGCAAAGCAATGCACCAACTTCTTGAGTGCTGACCACAGGGGAAAAAGCTGCAAAAGTGGTTTGGAATGCTCTAAAACCCATTTTCACTTCTTCAGCTGATTTTTCAAAATGGTGTAATTTGCAGGGTCATTTCAGCTTCCTGTTTTTTGGGTTTTTTTTTTCCCCCCATTTTCTTCACATGTTAAATAAAGTTAACAATATTCGCCAGTGGGGTATTGTGAGACTGAAGAACATCAATTAAGTAGGTGAGGCTCCTTGGATGGCAAAGGGTACCAAGTTAAAGGAAACTGCTGTCATTATCCTCTTTGCAAAAAAGGAGAGAGTAAGAGCCAGCGAGGTTAAGTGACTTTCCACTGGCATGAGCAGGCACTACTGGGGATTAATATTCAGAGAGAAAAAGGTCTGGTGTTGAGCCCCACCCTCTGGTTGCCTTCCTTCTGCCAATTTTCAAAGCACAGGGCCAGCCAGCTTGAATTAACACCATTCATGCAATTCTCAGGAGATAAGTGTCAAATGCCTTGCTGAAGGAGGTATATGTATCAGTGATAGTCTCTCCATTGGCTGTGCTGGCAAGTCCAGTGCAAATGATTATCCAATTTGCTGGGATTTATTTATTTTTATCACTTTCTTTTTTGCAACTACATGAGGTAGTCATCACCCCAGCCTCTGGGCACATGTACAGCTGGTAATGTAGAAATTTAAAATATTAACATGCTTTCCAGCCAGGTTGGCCCATTTGCTTCAAACAAGAACCTGATTGAACAGCTGGGCCTTGTACTGTGGCCCAAAGGCCAATAGACATTTGTTGGGTTTATAACTCAGTCACGATCAGAGCTTATAGCTAGAAAACCCTTTTTGGATGGCTTTTGACCAAAATCCTGTGGCCATCTTTGAAGGTGCCTTACACAAAGTGACCTGGGCCTTGTTCCGGAGGCTCCTGGAGGGCCAAACCATGCTCATTCTAGCATCATTAATAGCAGCTATTACCACCATCACTAACTTCTTGACTGCAGTTTTAGGAAAGCAGCTTTTGATGTAATGGTTATAGAATAAGAATGCGTTGGGGTCTGAGATATTTTGGTTGAATCCTAGTGGTGAGAAAGTTCTAATGATCAAACATGTTCTGCAGATAAACAGATACAATATAGCTGAAGGTTGTGTCTCTACATCAGCCACAGATGTCTCAGGATGGAAACTCTATATTGTCCAGCTAGAAGGCCTTCATCACCTATGTTACCTGACTCCTAATTAACTGTAGAACTTTAGGGAAGCTAACTGAGTGATTACAATATTCCCAATTGTCGTAGCATAATTGGGAATATTCTCTGCTAGGGGCTGTACCCCCGTGGAAGCTGGGTATTGGAAGACCGTATGAGCAGTTGTAGGCATATAGGAGAGACTTTATTGCAGACCAAGTAGCCATCAGACAAAACAGCTCTTCAAAGTAGCCCCACAAAGCAGCCGGCTGGTCAGTAACACATCTTTATACCAACTTAGACAAAAGAGGCTTCTTGTCAAATAGTGACATCAGTATTTGGGTTATAGAAAGGTACGCCTGCTCAGTGCACACAGTAAAAATGCTGTGTCATTGTCTTTGCACATGCGTATGGCAAATTGGCCTTGACCATTTAAGGTACTCTGATTACGGCTCCCACACCAATTTTTCTTTCTTTTTATTTTTTAAAAATATATTTTATTGATTTTTTTTTTTTACAGAGAGGAAGGGAGAGGGATAGAGAGCTAGAAACATCTATGAGAGAGAAACATCAATCATCTGCCTCCTGCACACCCCCCACTGGGGATGTGCCCGCAACCAAGGTACATGGCCCTTGACTGGAATCGAACCCGGGACCCCTTCAGTCCGCAGGCCGGCGCTCTATCCATTGAGCCAAACCGGTCAGGGCCAATTTTTCTTTCTTAATACAAGTTCACATTGTTATGAGTAGGAGATGCCAACATTTAAGGGCAGAGTGAGAAGAGCCCTGAACTGATTGCCGCTGGATCCTTAGGTGTCTCTGGAGCAAGCTCTGCAAATACATGGGCGCAGACACCTATCCCAGGAGAGGTGCAAGGCAGGCCACACCTGCTCGTTCCCCCAAAGTCTCCCAGTTACTTTAACGCACTTAGGTTGGTCTGGAACCTCATGGTTTAGGAGTTTCAGAGTAATCAAAACCTCCTGGAGATCCAAGTTTCACCTGTTCCCTACGCCAAGCCCTGGATAGACAGGTGAGGGCTGCGGCAAGTTGCTTCCCTGAATGGCTTCACTCCTCTGCAGGCAGGTGTTCCCTGTGGCAGCTACGTAGCCTCTAGCCCAGTGGTTCTCAACCTGCGGGTCGCGACCCCTTTGGGGGTCGAATGACCCTTTCACAGGGGTCGCCTAAGACCATCAGAAAACACATATATAATTGCATATTGTTTTGTGATTAATCACTATGCTTTAATTATGTTCAATTTGTAACAATGAAAATACATCCTGCATATCAGATATTTACATTACGATTCATTAACAGTAGCAAAATCACAGTTATGAAGTAGCAATGAAAATAATTTTATGGCTGGGGGTCACCACAACATGAGGAACTGTATTAAAGGGTCGTGGCATTAGGAAGGTTGAGAACCAGCTCTAGCCTATCTCAGTTTTGCCCTGTCTCTGAGCTGCAGATTGTCTTTAAGAAAGAAAAACAATAGCAGCAGCAGCAGCAACGAAAGAAAACCTCTACAAATAGTGCCATTGCAGATGGTCTTAATATCTGGGGCTGAGATCTATTTGGTAAAATAAAATACAGTACCACCCAGCCTGCACAGATCTCAAAAGTGCAGACAGAAAATTACCATTTTTAAACCAGTCTAATCTTCTCTGCTTCAGAAACATTAAATATGGAAGGCATTAAAGTAGTGAGCTGAATTACCCAGGCCCTTTACAATAAATGGTGTCAGGATGGCCATGAATGATAACAGCAAAAGAAAAAAAAGAAAAGAAAAAAGAAAGGCTCCCAAGCTATAAAAATTAGAGCTGTTAGAGCTGTAGCTTTATGCTTAATGGCCATATCCATTTACCCTGTGATGAAGTGTTCCTCCAACCTCAGCAATCCCCCCACTCGTGATCAGCAATTGCATGCGTTTTAAATTACATGTGCAAGTCTACCCATGTCCTTTTAATGAAAATTTCAATCACAGGTTTTGCTGAATTCAGCTGAAAGGCCAGCTCCTAAGGATGATGGCACAGATGAGATCATCATCTGTGATATGTAGCTAGTTCAATAGGGAATAATTCCAAGGTTAGTGTTGGCTTTTAATTTTTCAAAAGGAAAGACTAGGGAAACCACAATTTTAGGGCCTGCTAATAGACTTTGAACAGCAATCTTTTTAATTTTTTGTTTTCAGATGACAATTTGAAAATGTAAATTACTATACAAAGCAAGTGATATAAAGCAGTTACATTCTAGTCCAAGTAATTGTATTGGGATTAAAAGGATTATATCAGGATTACTCTGGGAGGGTTAAAAAAAATCAATTGTTTTGTCACTGAGCTCACTATGGATAGTCTTTAACAGGGTAAGTTCTCTTGTATTGCAAGTTGATTAAAACCTCATTTTCTTTTGGTTGTTTTAAATCATGAATGGATATTCTGTAGCCAATTAAAATGATTGTACTAATCTGCTTTAACATGTTGTAATGGAATACATTTTATTAATAGACATTTGTAATGTTGAACCAACCTTGCATTCTTGGAATAAATCCAATTTGTGGTTTACACGATACCAGAATAAAATAGCTTTTTAAAAAAGAATTTTAAATCTATATTCATAAGTGAGAGTGACTTGTAATCACCTCCCCCCTTTTTTTACTGCCCTTGTCCTGTTTTGGTATCAAGTATACTAGCCTTATGAATGAGCTGGGACATGTTTCTTTCTTTTCTATTCTCTGAATGACTTTGAGTCTTACTTTGATGAAAATTTTAAGGTACTAATTTTATTTTTAAATGAGATTATTGAGGCTTTCCATTTCTTCCTGATTTAATTTTGATAAGGTATTTTTTTCCTATAGGATATCATGTGCCTATATCACCTAAGTTTAAAAGCTTGTCATAGAGCTATTCCTGATATTCTAACATCTCTTTAATCTGTCACATCTGTAGTTATACCTCACTTTCATTTTTTATTTCTTTTTTCCATTTTAATTGATTTTAGAAAGGAAGGGAGAGGGAGAGAGAGATAGAAACATCAATAATGAGAGAGAATCATTGATTGACTGCCTCCTGCACACCCTCTACTAGGGATCAAGCCCACAACCTGGGCCTGTGCCCCGACCTCGAATCGAACCGTGACTGCCTGGTTCATAGGTTGATGCTCAACCACTGAGCCACACTGGCCAGGCCTCATTTTCATTTTTAATATTTTTTATTACATCCTCTTTTTTGTGATCAATGTTGACAAAGATTTTCAATTTTATTAGTCTTTTCAAATAAATAACACCTGGCTGTGTTGATCTTCTCTACTGTATGGCTGTTTGCTATTTTAGTAATTTCTATTCTTATCTTTATTTGTCCTTCCTTCTTTGTGTTTATTCTCTTTTAATAAGATGCTTTCTCTAATTTTTCCTCCTCTTAAAGCAAACATTTAAATTTTTAAATTTTTCCTCTAAGTTCTGTTTTAGTTGAATCTCACAAATTTTGATATGTTGTATTTTTATTATCAATTACTCCTAAATATTTTAAAATTACAATTCTCTGGGTTCAGATGTACATTTTTAAATGTCCAAATATATAGGATTATTTTAGTTGTCATTTCTTTCACTGATTTCTAAAATTTCTTTTGTGATCAGAAAATATGAAAACACTCCTTCAAAATGACTGAGACTCGCTTTCAAGTCTAGCATGGGATTACTCTCTGTAAATGTTTTAGGTATATTTGATAAGTGCAGTTTTCTATACATATTCTACTCACCAAGCTTATGGAGGTTGAGTTGTATGGAAATGATTCATCGACTACAGACATTGGCAGCAACAGCAAGTGGAAGGGAACAGCAGAACAGCTTAGAAAAGTGTCCTCGCTCCGACATCTTCAGGGTCCTTGCACTGGAGTGTGATTGGCATGTTCCCCATTGCCCTTAATGTCTCAATTAGTGACCTATTCTCACTTTCAACATCAGGAAAACCAATTAGAAAGAAGTTGTAAGCACTGTATTGTCTGGTTTGGAGACTCCTCACCCACCCTTTCTACACCTTGGTTCGTTGACAAGCGTGGTGCTGGTTCGTTGACAAGCGTGGTGCAAATGAAAACATCATTAAGGCTCGTAAAGCATCTGGATAGTAGAAAGATGTTCTGAAGAGAAACACTGTTGACTGCACATACACATAGTCTACAAAATTGAAAACACCACAGCTTAATTCCCGATGGTGCAGTCATTCTTTGGAGTCCTAGGGCCTCGGGGGTTGCTCTGAATAAGGTCGGCGACTAATACTCTCTAGGATCTTTAATACCAGCAGAGAGCATTTGTGACCTTTACAAATAGAATGACCTCATCAATCCTTAAACTTCTACACAGTCTGCCAGAAAGCTAGTTACTCTCAGTAAGATGAGGTAATTATTTACTTGGGCCTAAATAGGGAAAGCAGTGAAGATTAAGAATTAGGGAAGTTGGTTTAGACTTTCAGTCTTAGAATAAAATGTGTATAGTAACTCAACAATTTGTTCTTTTCTTCATTCCTTTATTCAGATAGCAGTTGGATACAAAGTACTAAATTAGCCACAAAAGACTGGTCTTAGATGTCAGAATCAGTTTCAAGTCCAACATCAGAAGAAAAAAGAAACTAATTTATTTAACATGTCAGGGGGAAATCATAGCCACTGTGTCTCAACTCATGTTTTCAGGGAGAGAGGAGACAGATACAGATGAATGTAAAAGGAAAAGATTCTCAGAATGCAAACAGAGTATGAACTTGAGGGCCAGGAATCAGGAGCTCTGGGCAGCGAGATGAGGCTGGAAGGGTGAGGGGCTTAGCTCAGAGACTTAACCTCACTATTTGATTAAAATTAGGAAATAAATGTTAGGGCCCACTCATGGCCCTCCTGGTTTTAACAGCCTGTATATTGCAGTCCGCATGCTGTAACAACAGTGATAAAATTGAGCCCAGGTGCAGTCCAAATTTTATATCTAAAGCAGACTCCTCATTATTGCATTCTATCACGCTTTCTTACTGCGAGTGCACCGTGTAGCCAAAGCAAGGCATGGGTTTCACATGAGTAATGGCCAGAAATTGTGGGTTTAAAATCAAGCAAGTTGGTCACCAGCTGGGCAGAGAAGCTGGCTGGAGGGCCCAGTGTAATCAGAGGAGTCCTAAGGACCCAGGAGGGAAGGGCCAGGCCTGGGAGTGCTCCTGCAGTGACCTGGCGAGTCTCTGAGATCAGTCTGAGTTCATGTTATCAGGTGTAGGGTGGAGACACTACTTTAGGAACTCCTGTTTTTCCCTTTCCCCCAAATGATAAGTAGGAGGATTCCTGCAGGGGGAGGGGGAGGTTATGTTTGTAAAGAGAAACTCGGCATGCCAGCTTTTTATGGACTTTACAGCTAGATCGCTATCCAAATCTTCCTGAAACAAACTGAGCAGCACTGGAGATAAATACAAACCACGAGGGAAGAAACATAAACCCAGGAGAAGAGAGGACAAGGCGCACAGAGAATCACAGAGGGATAGACCTGCAGGGTACCACTCTGCTACATGGTGGGAATGACTCACTCAGGACAGGAGGTAAATCATGGGCGAGAGGCTGCCTATCTGATACTGTGAGTGAGAGACGCCCCCCCCCCTCCCGTCTTGCCACTGAAACCCCTCTGACTGTAATGCCTGGGTAATACCTGGCTTAAATCAATTAAATTAGTGCTGGTGGTAGAAGACATAAAAAATGGAATGTATATGCACAAAGACACCGCAGAATAAATTAAGAGAACAAAAGGAAGAAGAAAAAGAGATAATAAAGCTTTGAAAAGTCACTCTGCTCTTCCTGCATTTAAAAGCATTACTTGCAACACCCCTTCCTTGGAAACCTACAATCAGAGTTCAAGTATATTGTCTCCTTTTCTATAGTCTCCAGCACTTCCAGCAAATACAGCTGTTGTGGCTGTTTACTCAGTGGTGTGTGTGTGTGTGTGTGTGTGAGAGAGAGAGAGAGAGAGAGAGAGAGAGAGAGAGAGAGAGAGAGAGAGAGAAATTAGAGGAGGAAGGAGAAGGAGAGAGAGGCACAGAGACACACAGAGATGAAACAGAAACCACAAAAACATGGCGAGGTAACAGCCAAACTGAGGAAGTAGCATCCAGAAAAGGACTCCCTGAGGCAGGGGCTTTGCAATGATCCACAGAGTGAGGTGGGTGGTCTGTAAAGTGAGGACCAGATTGGGCACTAACTTTGTTTAGGTTTCCCTTGACGACTATTCAGCATGCTTTGTTAACAGGGGAGAAAACATAGTCTTTAACTACCCATCTAACAATATCTTGGAACTGAATTCCCCATTCCACACTGTGGGTACAGTTCCAGAAACTTTAAGTGCTAAGCTTGGCTATTCCCCTGGTCAATATTTGAAAATGATTACCCCTATATGTGCCTGTGAACCTAGAGAAAAAGAGCGAAAGGATACATGTCAATGTTAACTATAGTTTTACCTGGGTAGTGACACTGGGAATGATTTGTTTCCTTTTATATGCTTCTTTTATGTTTCCAAGTTTTCTGCATTGGTATACATTCTTTTATAAAAAGGAAAATAAAACAAAAATTAAAATGACAAACCTAGATCCAGAAAAACTGCAACTCCCACCTACGTTTCTCTTCCTCTCTGTTTATTCTCTTACTCAGATAAGGAGGGCTTTTTTCTCCGACTCGTTCTTCTCCTTTCAGATTGTTTCCACGTTGTATTCTCTCACCCCCACCACCAGCCTCCCTGCTTTCTCTTCACAGCCTTCATTTCTGATGAGAAGAAAATTGGCTGGTCTTTCTAATCCTCATGCTTCCTCCCCTAACCAGCTGCATGGAGAAAGCCCTGCAGCACGAATCCCTCCCAACTGCAGCCCACTGTGAGAGATGGATAATTACATCAGTCTGGCTGCGAGCGTGGCACCTGCTGTATACAGGCGGCGGTGTGTACGCCTGTGGTCAGGGCTGCAGCGTGGATGGGGCTGCGGCTTTGCACTGGCAGACTATACCGAATGAAGTCAAGGCCAGGCCACAAGGATTCATTTTAGTGTCCGTGGCTGGAGGGAGACACAACAGTGGTCAGACAGAGTAAAAGGCCAGTATGCGTCTGCAGCAAAAGCCTGTTTTGATTTATAGCATTTAAGAAAAGATCCATTTCACTATAAATCTGGCACTCGTGGTGTGATATGGCCTACAAGGCAGGAGGCAATTTCCAAACGAGGGGGTGGAGAGGAGGGTCACGCAAAGGTCATCCAACCACCGCAGCTGGTGTGTTGGGAACAGCAGAGCTCCTTTGTCCTGGGAATGGCTGCAAGTCTATGGGAGACACTGCAGACTTCAGGGAGGAACAGCGAAAGGTAGAAGCCTGAAGATTTGAATGTGTGCAGGGCAATGCCACTGGTTCTCCCCCTGGCTCCTACATAGATTCTCTGCTAGCCTCATTATTTTTAGAAGGGACAATTACTAATGAGGAGGGATTTAATGATCAAATTAATCAATGGCAGTGCAGGATAACAAATAATGAGATGAAGACTCCCGTAATTAAGTTTTATTAGGGCTTCTCCTTTCATTCCCAGAAGTGAAGAGTTTTATTTCTACAGTCCAAATTAATAAGTAAAAGCCACATATATGTTACTTTCTTTTTGCTAGCTCTCACTCCACTAATGTAAAGACCAAGTTAGGGGCTATGACATGGAATCAGAAAACAGGCAATGGCTTTTGTCAATAATATTTCCAGCAACTGACAAGCACGGGAAGGACAGAGCGGCCTGTCTCTCCTGCTCTGGTGATGACAGCATTCTGAGCACCGTGTCCAGAGTACCAGCGTAAGCTGCAGAAAATTACAGGGTAACAGGGAGAGCACCGGGGGCTGGGATGTGCCAATCACCACGTGCATTTGTACAACAGCTTTTCAAAATGCATGCACATACATAACCTCACTTTATTGCAACAAGTTTGGTCTGAGGTTGGCAGGACCCATTCTCCAGAGGAAGGACCCTAGGTCCAGACAGCTGACTCTCAGAAAGCTGTACAGAAAACACCTTTTCCTTCTACTGGTGCACTGTTTTCATTTCCTTGAGCAAAAGCCTGGCACCCCTTGGGTGGCTTATCTCGTTCCTTATCGCGTGATCTCTGTTCAACGAAAACAGCCAGACGCCCAGTGGCCCCTTCTTTGTGAAACTGCTAAAACACTTAGAGAGGCTCCCTTCCTAGTACTTTTACCTTTGTACCTTGGGCAGAGTCCAATGGGAATGTGCTTTAAACTCCAAACCCCTTAGCAGATGTCAGGTGCGATCATTTCAAGCAGGTAGACTTTTGTAATGTAAAGCCCTGGGCCCGGAATTAAAGAATTGGTTTCTATTTCTGGTTCCAAATGCACCAACCGTGCCTTCGATAGTCTCACACTGCAGTGGGATATACGCTTTCTTCAGATGTGCCAGAGAATGCAATCTGCAGATCTCAGAAATGCACAGGCTGCCGGCAGGAACTCTGCAAATGGCTTCGGCCGCCTGATGAATGGTGCCGCTGAATTATAAATGAGGATTATCGTCACCATCTTGTGTGCTGCTAGTCTAAGGCAACATCCCAAGGTGCTTGGCTGAAGAATGGGTAGGAAATGAAACAACAAACTCCAGGGTAGTTCAGTGAAAGGAAAAGAAGTCCACAGTGGATCCCAAATTTGGCAGCTACTATGAACCCTGATGGCCAGTCATTAACCTTTTTAAAGCCACATCATCTGACAGATGTGCATTTAATGACTATTCTGATTATACTAAAATGTCAAAGAACTTCTAATACGAATGTGGGTTGTTTTTGATTTAAAAAGAAACTTCAGCCCTAGCTGGTTTGGCTCAGTGGATAGAATATTGGCCTGCAGACCAAAGGGTCCCGGGTTCGATTCTGGTCAAGGATAGTACCTTGGTTGCAGGCTGTTCCACGGCCTAGACCCTGATCAGGGTTACTGCAGGAGGCAACCAACTGATGTGTTTTTCTCACATTGATGTTTCTCTCTGTCCACTCTCCCTAAAAATCAATGGGAAAATAACCCCAGGTGAGGATTAACAACAACTAAAAATAAATAAAACAATAAAAAGAAACTTCATCTGGGTCATTGAAATAAACATAGGGTCTGTTACTGCAGTTGTAGCTTGTGTTATTCCAGATTTTTTGTATGTTCATGATATTTATAGTCACACCTATTTTTGAACTTTTGAACTTTGTAAAACAAATGTTTTCCTACTTACACAGGAAAATCTAAAAGAAAGCCCCTTTCTCTACACGGCAATAATGTGATTCTCCTGCCCTGTCCAGCGATACTGAATTATTTTCTGCACTGATGTATGTTTCATATATTAACAATATTATGATAATGCTGTTATATGCTTCTTCCCCAGTGAGTAATCAACCAGATAATCATGGATATGCTATTCTCTTCCAACTGAACAATTCTGAGCTTCCTGAGGGAAGAGTCCTACTTAGAGGGCAGATCCTCATAATACATCCCACGGATTCCAAGCTAATCAATCTTTCATTTTTCACATTATGCATCTAGTTCATTTATCTAAATATTTTGCAAAAGATCTGAAAATTGATTTATCATTGTAAAAATGTTGAGTCTAATCTTTTGGACAATTTTTTTTCTCTTCTTATCCTTCCATATTTGTGTAATTTTCCTTAAAACAAACAAAAAACTCTAGAGGAAGAACTGCTCTTCCCCTGCCTTTCCCTGACCTCTGCATGTACTCACCCCTCCTTCACTCTTTCTACTCTTCTCCTCTTTGCACACCCTGCTGCACTTAGGCTTGCCTGCCTTGGTACTGTCAGTTTTGTTTTGTTTTTTTATTCCCTGCCTTCTTTTCTTCTAGGTCAAAACATCAAAACAGAATGGAAAACAGTTAACCATGTCACTATTATTATTATTATTATTATTATTATTATACTAGAGACCCAGTGCATGAAATTCATGCACTGGGGGAGGGGCATGTCCCTCAGCCCAGCCTGCACCCTCTCCAATCTGGGACCCCTCGGGGGATGTCCGACTGCATCCGGGGTAGTCGGACATCCGTCTCACAATTCAGGGCTGCTGGCTCCCAACCACTCACCTGCCTGCTTGCCCCTAACTGCTTCTGCCTGGCAGCCTGATCACACCCTAACCACTCCCCTGCCAGCCTGATCGACACCTAACTGCTCCCCTTCTGGCCCGGTCGCCCCCAACTGCCCTCCCCTGCCAGCCCAGTTGCCCCTAACTGCCCTCCCCTGTAGGCCTGGTCCCCCCCAAATGACCCCCCCCCGACGGCCTGGTAGCCCCAACTGCCCTCCCCTGCAGGCCTGGCTGCTCCCAACTGCCCTCCCCTGCCCTCTCCTCCTCTTGTGGTGTCCATCTTGTGGCCACATGGGGGCAACCATCTTGTGACCACACAGGGCAGCCATCTTGTGAGGGTGTGATGGTCAATTTGCATATTACCTCTTTATTATATAGGATATTGCAGCCTCTTCATGTCACCTTTCCTGGACTGTCTTCCTTTCCTCCTCCCTCAAACTCGTCTAATCTGTGTGTCTGCCTCCTCATCCCCAGGCAGCTATCTTTAGTCCCCATGTTCCTTTCTCTTAGACATTTGGAAAGCATGCTTACCATTCCTCCTCTCCCTGTCTGCTTCTGGACAGCCAGAATAACCTGTAATACACCTCCCCTGCCCTCCCTGGCCCACATGGCAACCAAGAATTCATTCCAGGGCTGCATTACAGCTAAAAGCCCCTAGAAGGGCTTTTGTTTAGAACATCAGACATATCCCATGGGTGTTTGCATTTTGTTTCCTTCCTCCAGAGACTCTATTAAAATGCCTGTCAATGAATAAACTTTA
The DNA here is from genome assembly GCF_963259705.1 of Myotis daubentonii. NCBI lineage: Eukaryota > Metazoa > Chordata > Mammalia > Chiroptera > Vespertilionidae > Myotis > Myotis daubentonii. Next base: position 136,651,237 of record NC_081841.1, on the reverse strand, counting down.
GGCAGCAAAGGGAATGGGAAGGGAGTTCTAGGGAGTTCCTAGTGTAGGGCAGTTCTGGCTTTTGTGCCAATCAGTCCTCATTCACGGGAGAGAGACCACGTGGAACACGTGGAGAGACAGACACCTGGGCTCAGCAGGGAGCCAGCCACGCCTTTCATTCCCCAATACAAACAGACGACCAGGTCCCCTCCCATGAGAGAAAACCTGTGGCATGAGAGAGACAGACTGAGATATAAAAACCAAACAGCCAATCCTGGAATACACAGAAATGATTCAGGAACAAAGAGAATTTTTTAAAATTCTGCTTAGTATTCTCAAAAAGATTTGAGAAGATAATGAAACCAAAACATAAAGATAATATTACATGAAGAGACAATAGTCAAAGAACAAAAATAATATTTGCAAATAAAATGTGATTATCAAATAGAAACTTAAATAGAAAGGATAAAAGATAAAGTTTAAACAGATAATATGAGAGAAAGAAAAATGGGCACAGAGCATCAGCCTAGTAGTTCATTTTCTGACCAGCGAACATTTCAGGAAGGAAACAGAAAACAAAAGTGTAAAATTATCAAGAAAACAGAGAGATGCCTATTGCAAACTCTGATCACTTTGGTCTGGTTCTTTGCTCGCAGCACTTCACCTAATGTAGCACCACCTTTTTATTTCCACTGGGAGCAGAGGGGCTGGGCTTTCGAGGATTTTCACAATTTTTAAGGGACAAGCTGTGTTTTTTTTTTTTCCAGAAATTAAAATAAATCTCTAAAATTTTCTTGGATATGCTCATTTTTACCTGTCCCCAAATTTTCTAATATCAGAAACACCACCACCCTGCCACAGCCACCTTCTCCACGGGCACCTTAACCGCTATAGCCATTACTGTCACCTCAGTCACCATGGTCAGAGAGTCACGTTCATCAGCACAGTCCCCTTCATCACCCTCAGTCCTGCTGCCATAGTAATTATCCTGATTTTGACATGGACAAATCAGACTTCCTCACGTATGAATTTCAGAGAGCAATTGACTGCAAACTATGTACTATTTCTAAATACTTACTAAGCAACAGAATAGCATAATGGAGATTTTAGAAGAGACGCTTAATGTAAGTGGTCAGATGCACTCACTGATGTTCTCATTTCAACACACGTTCATTTATTTATTAATTATATCTCAAAGACCATCTCTTGCCCAATTTGGCAAAACTAGCCAGGGTTACTTTATACTTTAGTTTCTAAAATGGTGTTGATCATAATAATCTTCTTTCCCCGTTTTTTCTGATCTTCCCTTGTTGAAAGTTATCCAGAGAGCTGACTTGCCTGGTCTTCATTCGTGTCAAGCTTCTGCTCTATGTGAGTCAATGGTTTACTGGCCTAAGACAGCTAGTCTTTAGGCAGCATCTGTTAATACTATGTAAAAGCACCAACGTAAAGTATTCATGGGAAAGTCTTCTGACATACTCATCATTAGTCACACATAGTTTTATGATCAGCAGCTTATAATTGTATCCTGTTATTTTATGAATATTTATCAGTCCTTTCAATATGATTTATACATGGCTTCAAAAAGAATTCTGATATTTTTAAGTCTGTTATTTAAAAATATGACATATTGGCCTATCCTCAAGAATAAAAATACAAATATTGTTTAAATTTAGGTGTGGTTAAAACCATAATGAGATACCACTGTATACTTACTGTAGTGGCAAAAAAAAAAAAAAAGACAAACCAAAACAAGCTAACCATATCAAATGCTGACTGATGGGGACACAGAACATCTAGAATCCTCATATAGTCCCATGGGAATGCATAATGGTCCAAGACATTTTGCAAAACATTTAATCAGTTTCTTAAAAAGTTAAACACCCTTACCATATGACCCAGCAATCTTACTCCTGGGTATTTACCCAAGTGAAATGAAAAATATGACCAAACAAAAAGTTTGCAAGTGAATGTTTACAGCAGATTTATTCATATTTGTTCCAAACAGGAAATCACCCAAATGTCCTTTAACTAATGACTAGGTAAACAAATTATGGTTCTTCCTTACGATGGAAAACTATTCAGTGTAAAACAGAATGAACTGATACAGTAACATGGATGGATCTCAACTTCATTATGCTAAGTGAAAGACGCTAGGCTCAAAATATTGCATACTGTATGATTCCACTTACATGACATTCTGTAAAAGGGAAAACTACAAGGATAGAAAACAAATCAGTGGTTGCTGGGAGTGAGGGTAACTAAAAAGGAGCATAAGAACACTTTTTGGTGATGATGGAACTGTTTTATACATTGACTGGGGTAGTGGTGGTTACATAAGTGTATGAGTGTATGAATTTGTCAACATTGATAGAACTGTACCCCTAAAAAGAGTATTTTATTGTATGTATATTTTACCTCAATAAACCAAAGAAAACAATTCAGTGTGGAAATCTGAAGATAAATAAGCATTTAAAATATGCATTATTGCCCTAGCTGGTTTGGCTCAGTGGACAGAGCGTTGGCCTGTGGACTGAAGGGTCCTGGGTTCAATTCTGGTCAAGGGCACATGCCCAGGTTGCTGGCTTGGTCCCCAGTACTGGGCATGCAGGAGGCAGCCAATCAATGATTCTCTCTCATCATTGATGTTTCTATCTCTCTCTCCCTCTCTCTTCCTCTCTGAAACCAATAAAAATCTTTAAAAAAATAAAATATGCATTATTTTTCAATATATACCTAAAAAATAAGAATGAAAGCCAACAACCTCACTATCTCTGTGGCAAAAACAGGTTACCTTCATTGCTAGCTTAAGATCAGGAAAAGGCTACTGTGTTACCATGGTTGTAAGCTATTATTGAAACATCTAATAATATTAAATTATGACTCACATGTAATGTAGGGGTAGAGTGAGAAACAACCTGACAAAATCACCCAAGGACTTTTCATTTTTAGGGACCTTGCCCATAATGTTTTCTTCATGAAAGTAAGAGATATGCTGTGATGCTAGTGAACATATACTTAATGAATTAAAAGAAGAAAGGTTAGAAACTTTTTGGCTAAACTTGAAGTTAATTCTAAAACTTGTATGCTAGTTCTAAGGCTGTTGAGACTCTTTTTTTCCCCCCTTTTGTTTATAACAGAAAAAATTTCCCATACATGGATTGCTAAATCAATGACATATGGGAGGCCAACCCCTTCTCTACCTGTTGACATGCCCGTGACATCATGATTTCCTAGTTTAAAAAGTAGACAGCAGACAGAATGAGAGTAGGTTTTAGAGTGAGGAGAGTTATTTGCTGTGGGTCTCAATTTAGCAAGTTGTGATAATTTATTCAAAGTGATGTGAAGGTAGAGATATAAATCTTAACAAGCGTATACGGTATATTTTAAAACGATATTAAAGACGGGTTGCCACAGAGATTGCAATGCATCTACCTAACAACCAGTAAAAATTAAACTCACATTTACTGCCACTGGGTTAGTGCTTCCCCTGTGCTAAGGAGGCGCTCCACAGTCAATCCCCCAGGATGTCAGCTCTCACCACTGTCTGCCTTGCTGTTTATGACCCAAGAATCCCAAATGAACCAGAACTCCTGACAGGCACCATGCTCGTTCGTGCTTCTGTGTCTTCGTCCATTCATTCCTCCATTCCAAATATATTCTGACTATCTGTAACCCACCCCAATATTCGTTTGATGTTGTTTCTGTAAATGCTGACTCTGACTAATATGTAGCTTATAGATAAACAGCATATTTGTATAAGTATCCTAGGAACTAACTTCAGAAGATACAGACTCCAACCTTCAGGCATCCTAGTTCTAGGAGAATTGCTGATCTTCAACCATAAAACCAAGATGACATAAAACCAAGATAATGAAAATCAGGATAATGAAAACCAGGATGACCCACAGCAGACCCTCATGTGACCAGTTTCAAGGTCCTTATTGGAATGGACTCTGCTGGTCTGAGACCCTTTCAACCCTCTCCATTTAATCTCTGTTCTGCTTTCCTTCTTCCTCTGTATAAAAACCTCTGCCTGCACTGAGGTGTGAAGATGGCTTTTAGGACATGATTCACTCATCTTCCTGACGGCCAGCACCTGAACAAACCTTTTCCCTCTTTCACAAGCACCTGTCTCAGAAGTTTGGCTTTTGTGGCAGCAGGTAGCCAAACCTTGGTCTCGGTTACGTATGTATTATGTACTTGTTACTGATTGAACTGTATATTCCCCCACCAAAATTTATATGGTGAAGTTCTAGCCCCATGTACCTTAGAATGTAACCTTACTTGAAAAGAGTCATCGCAGATGCCATTAGTTACGCTGAGGTTAGAGTGAAATTTGCCCCTTAATCCTATACAAATTATGTCCTTATAAAAAGTGAAAATTTGGACACAGACACACATACCTGTGAAGAAGAAAAAGGCAAAAAACAAGGTGTTGTGTTTACAAGCCAAGGAAGCACAAGGATTCCCAGCAAACTACCAGGAGCCAGGGGAGAACCATGGGACAAATTCATCCCCACAGCCCTCAGAGGAACCAACCCTGCTGACATTTTGATCTTGTACTTCTAGCTTCCAGAACTGTGAGGTAGTGAATTTCTGTTGTTTAAACCAAACCAAAACAAAACCCCCCAAAACAAACAAAAGAACTATACGAAAATAATTTTCCTACTAAGGAGATTCTGCAAATGCATGAGAAGCTGCAGCAACCGAATTCCCCTGAAAGGGGCTGTGGTTGGGTGGTGGCTTCTAACACTGCTCCTGTGTGGACCAGGCCCTTGGCTGCCACACACACACACCTCCCCCGAACCTACTTTTTTTCTCCCTGACTGATGAGCACATCCTCATCTCCTCTGACTTTCTTAGATTTGAATCTTCAACCGCTTTAAAGGTTTTACCAACTTTTAAAGCAACTAGGATAATCTTTCCTGGAGGAAAAGAGGGCCGGTTGTGGGAGGTGTGGCAGAGTGGCTTGTGGTCTTTTGGGAAATTAGCAGACCCTTCTCTTGGCAAGGGAGCCAATACACACTCAGTGCTGGGGCATCTGGACAACGCTAGGAGACTCACACAGCAGCTGTCACACCGATTTCCAAGCACGGGGACCTGAGCAACAACTGTCAGGACATTTTCCTGGTGAACTCTTACCTCTGAGTCTCACTGATGTGCCTAACACACACTGTGAACATCAACCAGTCAGACTCAAAGCCAAGACTCAAAAATTGCTTTAAAATTGCAGTAAATGTTTAAGACATAGTTTCTGTGACTTGGTCATTAACATGTTTATATCTTAATCCTCATTTCTTTTTTTTTTTTTCTTTTTAATTAAATCTTTATTGTTCAGATTATTACATTTGTTCCTTTTTTTTCCCCCCATAACTCCCCTCCTCCCAGTTCCTGCCCCACCCTCCGCCCTCACTCCCCACCCACTGTCCTCATCCATAGGTGCACGATTTTTGTCCAGTCTCTTCCCACATCTTCCACACCCCTTTCCCCCCCAAGAATAGTCAGTCCATTCCCTTTCTATGTCCCTGATTCTATTATAATCACCAGTTCATTCTGTTCATCAGATTATTTATTCACTTGATTCTTAGATTCACTTGTTGATAGATGCATATTTGTTGTTCATAATTTGTATCTTTACCTTTTTCTTTCTCTTCCTCTTCTTAAAGGATACCTTTCAGCATTTCATATAATCCTGGTTTGGTGGTGATGAACTCCTTTAGCTTTTCCTTATCTGTGAAGCTCTTTATCTGACTTTCAATTCTGAATGATAGCTTTGCTGGATAAAGTAATCTTGGTTGTAGGTTCTTGGTATTCATCACTTTGAATATTTCTTGCCACTCCCTTCTGGCCTGCAAAGTTTCTGTTGAGAAATCAGCTGACAGTCGTATGGGTATTCCCTTGTAGGTAACTGAGTTTCTTTCTCTTGCTGCTTTTAAGATTCTCTCTTTATCTTTTGCTCTTGGCATTTTAATTATGATGTGTCTTGGTGTGGTCCTCTTTGGATTCCTTTTGTTTGGGGTTCTCCGCGCTTCTTGGACCTGTAAGTCCATTTCTTTCACCAGGTGGGGGAAGTTTTCTGTCATTATTTCTTCAAATAGGTTTTCAATATCTTGCTCTCTCTCATCTTCTGGCACCCCTATAATTCTGATGTTGGTACGCTTGAAGCTGTCCCAGAGGCTCCTTACACTATCCTCGCATTTTTGGATTCTTTTTTCATTTTGCTTTTCCGGTTGGATGTTTTTTGCTTCCTCGCATTTCAAATCATTGACTTGATTCTTGCGCTCCTCTGGTCTGCTGTCAGGCGTCTGTATAATATTCGTTATTTCAGTCCGTGTGTGCTTAATTTCTAGTTGGTTCCCCAATATAAGATCGAGGGTCTTATTAGTTTTCGTGTAGATCTCATAAAGTTTATCGGCAGCTTCTAAACAGTTCTTGAGAGACCTTAAAAGTGTGGTTCTGAACTCTATTTCTTCCATTGACAATTTTGTCCTGTTTCTTTGTCTCTGCATTTTGTTATGCTTCCTTGGTGCACCCCCTAGTGGTCTTTGTTCGCAGTCTTATAGATAAATCTTGATTGTTGTAGCTAATTCCAGGGAGGGTTTGACCTCTAGGCCAAGTGGCTATGAGAATCAGCTGTGTCAGCAGTGAGAGAACTTCTGTCCTCTAGGGAGGTGCTAATCTAGCCTTTGCCTGAGGCTATCCGGCAAATGCCTCTGTGCAGGGCTTGGGCGGGGCGGGTCGCACAGGATCAACAGGGTGGGCCGGAGAGAGCAGTTATGGCGGCTCTCAGTCCTGTCCCCAGGGGCTCTGCCTCTCTGAGTCCCAGCACCCGCTGCAAAGCTGGGAGAGAAAGCTGCACTCGCTCTGACCGAAGCCAGACAGTCCCGCTTCTCCTGTTTGAGTCTGGGTCCCTAAAGACTCGCCCGGATCTGGAGCTCAGAGTCTGCGACTCCCTCCCGATTGAAAACAACAACCGCGCCCTCCGCCGCCAGCCCGCTCCACGCACTCCGCACCTCAGAATTTGACTTCAGTACTGCGCCTCCTCTGAGTGTCCGTGAGCGTTTCTCTTTCCTCCTAGTTGTAGGACTTCCACTCAGCCAGCGTTCCTGTGGTTCTGGGTGATGTCCCTTCCGTTTTTTGGTTTCACTTTTGAAGTAGTTGTTCAAAGCAGCAAACTCCGGCGTTAACCTATGCCGCCATCTTGGTTCTCCTGCAATCCTCATTTCTTTTCATGTCCATTTTCCTCAATTATTTTTTTCCTGCTTGGTGAATGTTTCTGTAGCAGCTACCTCTAATCATTAAGATAGTTTTGTAGGCAAATCATGCTCCAGATCTTAAACAGCAGTCAATATGGATGGAGGGATTTAAAAAATATCATTGATCATATATACACTAGAGGCCTGGTACATGACATTCGTGCACTGGGGGGGCGGTCCCTCAGCCCAGTCTATGCCCTCTTGCAGTCCAGGACCTGTCAGGGGGTGTCCGCTGTTGCAGAGGTGGGAGAGGCTCCTGCCATTGCTGCTGTGCTCGCCAGCCGTGAGCCCAGCTTCTGGCTGAGTGGTGCTCCCTAGTGGGAGTGCACTGACCACTAGGGGGCAGCTCCTGTGTTGAGCGTCTGCCCCCTGGTGGTCAGTGCACGTCATAGCGACCGGTCATTCCGTCGTTCAGTCGATTTACATATTAGCCTTTTATTATATGGGATTTAATTTTCCATTATCCTACTTAAATTTCCCATTGTTTAAATAAAAACGATCTCTTTTTCTTTCTTTTTGCCAGGAAAGAGTGGTTAGTTTACATATTCAGAGGAGTAAAAAAAAAAAATACCTATGTATGATGATAATTTGTACTATATTATTCTATGATAACTCAAAGGTCCAAACACCCTACGTGTATCAGATATCAATTGATGTTTTCAGGTATAAATCCAGCTGTGAATCTTTGATTTGGTTCCCCCACTGCCAGGGCTCAGCTTTCCCCTCTCTTCAATCCCTCATTTCTCACAGTCTGTGTTCCATTCCCTTCTTCAGAAGCCCACAGCATCTGCCTCCTTCTGGTAATTGCTGGAAATACACATTTAACTTGAGTGTGCAAGGTATCTGGAATTCATTAACAAAAGCACACAGATTGACTTATTTGTGAGTTGCCAGTTCCCCCAAATTCTAGTGCTTCATCCATCCCATCAACAACATGTCTTAACTATATACCTAGGGTGCTCGTGGAACCTGACTAGATCCCAGGTATAATCCAGAAGAAGTGGGAACAATGTAGCTTATGTTTCCATTGATCTTGAAAATAAACAAACTCCCCATGCTTCTGTAAATCAGCATGCTTTTGATTTAAACGTTCTGAGATTACAAAGCACCTGTGTCACAATCAGGATTTTTGCCTGTTTGCTGCACAGCTCAATTTCATTTGCAATCCTTTCCATCACCTAGACTTTCTTCCTGTGTTTCCTACCTGGGGGGTGCCTTTCTCAACGTAATTTCTTTATCTGGGGTTTTCTCCAGGTTCTACCCTCCCACACACAGTCATCACACTTTCCTGTCCTAGCAACTTAGCTTTTCAGTTGTCATTTCTTCTTCTTCACCTGCCCTGCAAATGGCTCTCATTTCACGTCCAAAGACTACACACATCCCTTTCCTGAAAAGCAAGACAAAAGAACCACAACACGCCTGGGCCGGTACCTGCTGCATGCCTTGCATGGTCTGCTGCAGGAACTGGAGCTGCTGGTCCTTGGTGAGGTTGTCTTCTGTTCGGAAAAGCTGTTCTTTTTCTTGCTTCAGCAGCTCCACCTCATTCCTGTAGGCATCCAGCTGCCAGCGGAGGCTGTCATTCTCCTCTTTCAGGGCGTAGGCCTGAGCCGCCAGGGCTGGGGGGCAAACAATGAGTTCAGGTGAGTCACCTTCCTGCTTAGACTGACAGGGCCTTCTGTGGGAAAGGGACTCTCGCCCAAATTATGAACAGGTGGTACCAGCTCAGAGTAAAACCAAACGCCTTGTTCCAGGGCTCCCTGCCGTGGGTGAGCATCATTTCTTTTGCAATTTTCATCTATTATATTTGTCTTGTCTTACATATGAATGTTTACTGTGGGCATAGATTTAATTTCTTCCAACGTTCTGTCTCATGACCTCTCCCCATATCCTCGGCACCCTCTCGAAATTTAGGATGTGCCTCCCAGGCAACAGCCCCACCAACACGCTGCGTCCTCTCCCCTCTGCCCCGCTGCCCAGCTCCTTGGTGGCTGCTCAGGGTGAGGCGGCAGCAGCAGCCCTGGGGAGGGCGGATTGATATGCGCACCGTCAGCCTCCTCTGCTGCTGGGGCAAATTGTTCTAACTCCTATCAGAATGGTAACCTCGTTCCATCGGTTTTACCAACAGTTTAAACCAGTTTTTCTCCACAAGGCCGAGTGGGTACGTGCATACTCCTCCCTGAACCCTAAAGTTCTCTGTGTGTAGATCCAGGCCTCAGTCACATCTCCATCTACCGAGAAACTGAGACAGTCCACTCAGGCTCGTGCACATCAAGCCTTCGGAAACAACGGAGACTGAATAAAAGCGGAGAATGAATGAAGAGAAAATTAAGCATGGGGAACCCTCCCCCACATTGCAGCGAATTGCTTCGTGGTCTCTCCCATATGAATGTCATTGCTTGCTGAGCACTCACCATATATAATGGACACTGGGCCTCGAGCTTCCCATGGACTGACTCACTTTTACAACTATCCACCCCGAAGCCTATGATGCCGGTGCTGCTGTTATCCCACTTTTTGCAGATGAGAAAAATGAGGCACGGAAGAGTCAGAGAACTTGTCCAGTCCCTCAAAGCGAGCAGCACAGCGTTCACGCCCAGGCTGCTGGCTCCGTCTTCGCTTTGAGTCATTGGGCTGCTGTGCCGTCCAGATGTGTTCGGTTCTTATCAGATTGTTTGAAACCAGTCTTGGACTCTCCCCTTTCCCTCTCCCACCAGTTTTCCATACTCTTTTCTCCCTCCCACAGAAAATTCATTCTCTACTCTCGGAAGCAAGAGAAAAGTGGGAGAAAAATGTAACAGCCTGTTATCAGTAACTTCTTCCTAGAAGTAAGTTTTGGTTTGTGGGGGCATAGTGTGGACCTACTGCACATCTGGTTCTCAGTCCATGCTCACCACCACCACCACCCAAGCCCAATCAGAGAGCCAGGCCGGGGGCAGCCTCCCAGAGGCTCTACCTCAGTGGTTCTCAACCTTGGCTGCACGTTAGAATCACCTGGGCCTCATCCTCCGGAAATTCTGTTTCTTTGTTACTAATGTTGTGGCCCCACCCCATAACAAAGAAACAGAATTTCCGGAGGATGAGGCCCAGAAATCAGGATTTTAAAAAGATTCCCAGGGGATTCTAATGTGCAGCCAAGGTTGAGAACCACTGCTCTACCTGCACCTCACAGTTCAAGGATGACAGGTCTGTACCAAGCGCTGTGACACCCACTGCATTCTCTCCTCAAATATCAAACATCAATTTATGTCACAAATAGTCTTACAGTTGAGTGTTTTACGGTATTCTGCTTTTCAAAATGATAATCTATGTATAGTCAACACTGAATTACTAATCAAATAGAACATGCAATTAACCAGAAAATTCCCTAGCACCAGCCATTAGGGATCAATTAGTCAACAAGCATTTACTGCATACTTTCTCTGTGCCCAGACCTGTCTGGGCATCTTGGATCAGAAAAAGGAGACAAAATATATCTCAAGGAGCTTAAAATGTAATATAAAGTGACACATTTGAATGAAACTAACACATTCAAAGGAAGAGAGGGCAGTGTGCTGCCTGCCATAGAGTCAGCGCTCAATAAATGTTGGCTGAATGACTAAACAAGCAACTTAGTATCAAGGGATATAACAAGGGAGTGACCAATGGGAGTTCAGAGAAGAGAAGGAAACATGCAGGCTGGAATAATCAAAGTGGCTTAGAAGGATGCAAGCCAAGAACTGGGAAGGGCAGCTAGTCAGGAGCCAAAGCACAAGCAAAAGACCAGAGACGAGAGCAGAGGAGGGAGTATTTGGGGCAGGAAGCAGGGGAAGGCTGACCAAACAGGGAAGAGTCTGTGTGGAAGCAGAAAGGGGCAGGTGAACCGTGTCAGGTGATGAGAGAGGACGGAGGCTCAGGAGTCAGAATGCAGAGTTGGGCTCACTGGAGTGACCAGTTGAGAAGCACTGACGGTGCTCGGGCAGTGGGGGCACATGAGGAAACTGGTGATTTAGGATGATTGGTTTGGTGCTGGTTGTGGAATGAACTGGAAGCTGAAGGGAATGAATAGGGGAAATTTTATTTGGTGTATGTGTGGGAGTGAAACTAAGGATCAGCTGATTTTAGAGGTTTTATGGACTTAGAAAACTAGAAATGGGCCAGGGTATACGCAGGAACATGAGCTAGTATGTTTTGGCACCGTGCAGCCCAACTTCAGATCTTGTCCACACCCTGAGACACCAACTCCTGACAGTTCAGTTTCCCAATCCATAAGGAAATAGTTATGAGGCATCATTTGAAAGAGGGATGTTGTAATAGGGCAGAATTACAGAAAATGCAAATGATGAAGAAAGTGTTGGCACTACATAGGCATATTACTACATTTAGTAGCATTCAAAGACACTTAAGTCATTTCCTTAGGAAGCTCTATTTGGCCCTTTCTCAATTCAGACTGGCATTTTTATTATCATAACTGATAGCAGGTGTTTGTGAAGAAATCGATTAGTATGCAGGGATGAAAATTACATTTTCCAAATGAATTGCATAGTCTGCACGATATGCTGAAATCTGTGTAGCAAAATGCAAGCAGCTATAAAGCATGAGCCAGCAACATTATTTAAATATATTATCTGAACATAATACATATAGGAGAGTGCACTATCCATTATTTTAGGGGTTCTCTTATAAGCCTGTGAAGTGGCACTACTGACAGTTCTTATTCTTGGCTAAGCCAATGACCACTGTGCCTGCCAAGTAGGATAAAATGTTGTTCGCATTTCTGGAATAGGAATGTGATATCATTGTCTATATAAAAACCCCAACACCTGTTCCTCTATCCAACCCCCTATTCCCACCCCCAAATCAATACCATAGCCAATCGCATCAATGTTTTTATAATTGGGCATATAACTGATTCACATTCTTGATTAAATGATTTCAAGCAAGATATTTTTAAAAAAATATGGTTACTCATGTGACAGCAAAATGGTTATCTTCTAAAGGGTGAGAAATTGTATATTGACTCCACTTAACTCCAGGCCACATGTTTGTAAACATTATTCAGCATCATGTTGCAGCCAACATTGACTCCACCCGGGAGGAAGCTAGATTATGTTTCTTGGACCAGAGCTCTAAAAGAAACAAAATCCTAATAATTTTTAACTAACATAATTTCTCAGTGTATTAAGAATTCCAAAACTCAAAAGGTCCACTCATTTCTCTTTAGTTCTTTCTGGGACACTGTATTAAATTAAATGGTTTTGAAAAATGTGTAATGAAGCTTCCATGATAAAATTTACCCTTGAGAGACTGCACAATAAATCCACTATTCAAATAAGCTTGAGGATTAAAAATAAACTACGGTATGCATCTTTTTGTAAGAATCCCCAAGGAGTGCACTGTGTTCCAATAAATGGAATATTTAGCTAACAGCTACCACATGTGGATGACTGATTTTCAATTTTAAAAAAGCATACAATAAGACACTTTAAATGTAAACTCTTCTGAACATAATGAAATCTTCCTTTGGCGATTTTAAAGGCACTGCTGAATGTAGTGATGCCTCTGGATTATCATCAGTTCATTCACCATCTACCTCTCATCGAGAGGCCGGGTGCGAGGAGCTGCGGCAGACACCAGGGTAAGGCCAGGGCAGCCATAGCTGTAGACTCATCCGGGACTTTAGAAAAACTGCTACTGAAATCTCTTGATTGAATCAAAACTGAAATAATAACATTGAAAAAGCTTTGCTAAACAAGATTAAGTTACACTTTAAAAATTAGCACCGGATTACTAAAATTACCAAAGTGATACTAGTATGAAAATTGATCCAAAGATTAAATTACACTGCTGAATAAGGGGTTTTAAAGGTATTACGTCACCTCACTGTACTCTTTCCTAGATGCCACATAAACCATTATCCTTTATAGTAATTATGGTCAAAGTGACCTCCTCCTCTGTCTCTTGTATTACTTATGTGTGTTTCCATGGAAACAGATAAGGCATGCATAACTTCTCTAAGTAAATAATCTGATGAAAGCTTTGAAACCTCTCTCTTACCGGCCTGAGCCAGCCTCAGAAAAATAATTAGCACTAAATGAAAAATGTAAGTTATTTTGGGTTATGTCCCAGTAAGCTAATAGTAGGTTAATATCCTTTTCATGCTCAGGCAAGAGGTAACTAACTAATAAAACACTTTAACAAATTGTTTCTAACAATATCGGGATTTCTCAAGAACAGTTTGTCTTTGTGTCTTTGGGGAACTCTGTGTTTAACATCTTCCCTCCGCTTTGCCAGATGTCCTTCTGGAACGTGGGTGGAATGCCCAGGGACATAGCTAAACTGTGCTTCTTTCCCATGTGCCAGGAAAGTCCTTTCCAAGGATTTCATCCGTTGCTGCCCAGGTAGGGGCTGTGCTGGTAGGTCCAGACCCTGGATGACTGGATGGCTCTGAGGCCTCAAAGGCATCCCCAGGGTATCTGCTCGCCTTCCAGCCTGGGTGGCCTGGTGACTTAGAGACACTCCAGGCTGCAGGCCTCCCTGCAGGGCACGGGGTCCCCGGGTGGTCTTCTGTGGCAGAGATGGCACTGTTTCCTCTGCTCGGGGCAGTGCTGCCCCTGAGAGGTGAGTGCCTCAGGGGTCACCGTGTGACTACTTTTCACCAGTGGAGCCTGAGGGGCGTGACCTTTGCCTTCTGTTCAATCCCTCGTTCTCTCCCCGTTGCTGGCATGCACCCGGGTCTCTGAATCACCACCCAGAGGACAGGTGCCCACAGGCCAAGACTATCTGCTTTGGAGTCTTCTGTGCCCATGAAATAAACATACGTTTTTTTAAGCCACTGAAGATTTGGGACTTACTTATAAAAAGTGGTGTTATTCTAACCCAATGTTCCTAGTTATTGGCACATCAGACTCCCCTGGTGGGCCTGCTGAAGCACATATTTCTGGGTCGTACAATACGGTTTGTCCGGGATGAAGCCTGAGAATCCGCATTCCTCCAAGCCACAGGGGGTGCTGCCGCTGGTGGTGCCCAGAGGACACTTCGAGAACCGCTGCTCACTCTGTCACCTGGGTCCTGGACTGCGGTTCTGGGGGCTTACTTGGACAAACACTTCTGAAGGTATTAAGTGCTTGGCTTGTCCTTCTGGTTTCATACCTTGACTTTTATTTGTATGGACCCCCGCTCCAAGCTCTGCACCCTGAAGATGGTCCTATGTCAGCCCTGTCCCAGTGCCCTGAGCACCTGGTAGGGAGTGAGGAGGAGATTCGGGCAAAAAGCCACTACTCTGTTTTCCTTCCCCATTTTCCCCAAATAACAGCAGCGATAGCAGCAGCAGTAATAGTAACAGTGGCAGGAAGAGCTAATATTTTCATGTGCCAGGTAATGTGATATGTTTGCACCCTCACAGAAACATAATGCAGGAAATACTAGGTTAGCATTTCCATTTCCAGCTGAGGAGACCGAGTTTGCGGACACGAGTTGCACAGGCTGATACTGGGTGGAGGGTTTGCACTCAGCAGGTGTGACTCCGCAGCCTAAACTCTGAAGCTCTGCATCAGGGCCTCAGGGCAGGTGGACGTAGCGGCTCCGGAGGGAAGGGAGCCAGGGCCCTTCTGCGAGGCTAACCTGCTCCTGCAGAGGGACACGCCCTCCTGCCTCTGTCCGGGGAAGTGTTCTGTTGGAGGGAGGTTCTGCTATGAAAGCAGAGGATGGCCCCCCTTTAAGACAAACACACACGTTTACTGCAGGAGAAATTCGGAAATGGCCCCGCCCGCCTGGCTGTCTGAGGCTGATCGGAACCACTGAGGGGTCCCTTCTTCTGCCCCGCGGTCTCTCTCCTCTGACGGGGCCACACTGATAGCCAGTAACTGCTCAGCTCCGGAGCCTCAGCAGTTCCTACGTTCCATGTGGAGAGCTGTGTCCCAGGACTCACGCTGCTCTCAGAACTCCGGAGGCACCGCCGCTAGAGTGCCTACCCCACGGCCTCCTCCCCTACGTTCTGCTTTGTGTGTCCTGCGCCTTCAGTTGCAGTGGTTCTCAACCTTCCTGATGCCGTGACCCTTTAATACAGTTCCTCATGTTGTGGTGACCCCCAATTTCATTCTTACAGATTGAACATAATTATAGCATAGTGATTAATCACAGAAACAATATGTAATTATATGTGTGTTTTCCAATGGTCTTAGGCGACCTCTGTGAAAGGGTCGCGACCCACAGGTTGAGAACCGCTGATTAGAGTAAAGGTGGCAGAAACCCCTCTGCCCACACAGGTCTGCCCCCAGGGTCTGAAGGGGCCCGAGGAAGGTGCAGCCCCCCCCCCCCCTCAGATGATGACGTGAAGCACTGGCTCCTGAGGCTGTGGTCCCTCGGTCGCCCCTCGGTAGCTCTGTGCTCCCAGCACCCAGGCTCAGAGCTGGGAAGCATGGAGAGGTGCCTGCGCAGGGCCAGTCTCCTGCTAGATCGCCTCGTCTGGTATCCACGAACCACATCGATCTGTGTTGCAGTAACACCTGTATCACCACTGAAACAGCAATCTTCCTCAAATTGCCCACAGAAATTCCTTCTGCTACACTGTTGCAGGATGATTATTATTACAACTTAGCATTGACATAACATTTTATACTTGCGGTGTGTATTACAGTCTGCGCATTAGTTATTATTGGGGAGAGCTAAACAGAAGCACAGTGCAGTGTCTGCTTCCTTCCTTGCGTGAGACCAATGGAAGGAGGGTAATTTGGAGAGTGCAGGTAAAGCAGATCCTGCTATTATAATGGCTTAAATGTTAGTCTGAAGGCACAACCAACAGCAGGCGCCTTGGAGAAAAAAACCCTCTGCCCTCCCTCCACACAGCTCTCCCTAATGAAGTGGTCTGCACGGAGGCAGCGACTGGGTTGCTTCCGGGCTCCTGAACTATTGAGAATTCACATCACGCTTCATCACTTTCCCATTGACATTATCCTCCGGTACCTCCCAAATCTACCCCCACTGTCCTCAGAGGAAAAGAGGGGAAGGAAACAGGCTTCCAACAGCAGGGTGCCTCTGCCCTTTAGAAGGTCACTGCAGGGCGCTGTGCTGGTGAGGGATGCCTTCGGAGCGCCAGGGTGAGGATGCCTAACCCCAGGGAAGCACATCTGCAGTGACTCCTGGGAACCTTAGCTGAGCGCCTGCTCTAGGCTCAGAGCGGCTCCCATCTGACCTGAGAAGTGCCCCTGCCCCCAACACAGGTATGGGCCTGGGGCAGCTTCTGAGACCTGCCCTGGGGGGTGGGGGCGGCTCGCCCCACAGGGTGTTACAGTGGTAGGGCCCCGGGAGAGGAGGCTCCAGGCTGGGAAAGCAGAGCTGAGTGAGGGCTAATTCATGAAGGAGCCCGGGCTGGGCAGCCCAAGTCAGCTGGGGGGAAGCAGGAGAGGGCTGCTCCCCAGCAGAGACGTATCCACAGGGGCCCAGCCGTCTCCCGGGAAAGTGCGGAGGCCGATGGCAAGGATCAGTGAGGCTGAGGAGAGGAGCTGCGCTAAGAGCCCCAAGTCCAGGCAGCAGGCACATCAAGAGGGGCATCGCCGGGACGCCTTTTCTTTTGATGAGACTTCGTTTCCTTTTTCACTTTCAATCCCTGTTTCCAATTCCAAGATGCAGGAGTACTTTTTCCTCCACCTCTGAGGTGTTAAAGATTCTTTACAGCAGTGGTTCTCAACCTTCTGGCCCTTTAAATACAGTTCCTCATGTTGCGGTGACCCCCAACCATAAAATTATTTTCGCTGCTACTTCATAACTGTAATGTTGCTACTGTTATGAATCATAATGTAAATATCTGATATGCAGGATGGTCTTAGGCGACCCCTGTGAAAGGGTCGTTCGACCGCCAAGGGGTCGCGACCCACAGGTTGAGAACCGCTGCTTTACAGGGAGTCAGATTTAAACCAAGGTAAACCCACACTGACGCGGTGACCCCTCCCGTGGCCTCGGCCTCGCCCCACCTTGGGAACAGCACTCCACCAGTGGGCCTGCTCTGCAGACTCACCCTGCGTTGTCGTAGACCTTGTCCAAAGAAAGAAGCTTTTTTTAAAATAATTATTTATTGAGAAAAGCTTTGAACAGCAACCCTTCCCCTGAAGGAATTACTCCTCTCAGATGATCTGCGGCAATGTTAAGGCCGTCACTTCTTCCTCCTTTTAACTAGGAGGTTTCTTTTCCTTTTAACAAAAGATCACTTCTAATTTCCTTCAAGAAATCTTGCCTCAGGAAGTAATTTTTCCTACTCTCCCTAACCCCCCCTAAACCTCCCCCCACACACTCCTGAACTGGAGGTTTCTACCACATAAAACATCCACTTCCTGAAAGGTGAAATGAGGGTCAGCCCCAAAGTTAAGTATGTTCTCAGTACGAGGCATTGCCCTTTGCAAGGATTAGCGACTTTTCCCACAGTCTTTACTTTATAGTAAAACACCAAATACTGTGGTAACAAAGATGAGTTGAAGAGAAAAGCCCCCCCTCCCCGCTTCAGTTTTGGCCTTATAGAAACTCTGTCTAGTCTAAATGGGAACCGAGACTTTGTTTTAAGCTTGGTGGGAAGTGATGGGCTGCCCGAAGTCTTCTCCAGCCCATATCCTCGGCACCGACGCTGAGAGTGATTGATGCACGCCTGGTGTGCCTGGCATTACCACGCAGACCCTCTCTAAACGCACAGCCAAGGGAGAAGGACACGGGTGTGAACAGCTCACTGGCATCGCCAGGCCGGTGTCTGTGCCACAGACAGCCCCCGTCTGTCTCACCTTGGGATCTCTTAGGTGAGGCTTCCTGGTCCCGTCCCAGACGTCTGAACCCGAGTTTTTGGAATGGGGCCCAGGGATATGCATTTCAGCATATTTCTAGGGTGATTCTAATGCATGCTGAAGTTTCAGAACCCCTTCCCTAGCCTTTTAAAAATGTATCTTCTTTGTTGACAGTATTACAGATGTCCCTCCCCCCCCCCCATTGACTCCCTCCACCCAGCTCCCTTCCTCTCCCTAGGTCTTCCCTGCCCTATTGTCTGTCCATGGACTTTGCATATATGCATATACGTTCATTAGCTAATCTCTTCTTGCCCCCCTCCCATCTGAAATAGGTCAGTCTGCTGCATGCGTCTATGTCTCTGGATCTATTTTGTTCCTCGGTTTATTTTGTTCACTTCCTTCCCACTAAACCACTTTATCTCTTACTCCATTTTTATTTTCCTCTCATTCTCATATTTTACTGCCTGACCTCAACCTGTGTTTGTTTGTTGTTGTTTTGTTGTCTTCTTCCCGACCTATTATTGACAGCTATCCATCCTCCTGTTACATGCCAGTGTTTCCAATCTTTTGTGCCCCAGAATCACTGAGGGGCATTTTAATAACACCGCCGCCAGGGCATTCCACATATGAGTGAGATCATGAGATACTCTTCCTTTCACTGGCTTATTCCTTAGCATAATGCTCTCCAGGTCCCTCCATGCTGTCTCAAAGGGTAAGAGAGCCTTCTTTTTCACAGCTGCATAGCCTTTTAAAACCATCCCTATTTCCTCGGGCTTTCTTTATAACCGTCTTCCACTCTTAGAATTGTTTCATTATTGTTGGACACCTGCTTTCTCTCCGGCTTTTCTAGCAGCTTCTCTGTTATTGAGAGACCCTCTCCTCTCCAGCTTTTAATATCCAACATGTCCGTTAGGAGTCTCTGCCACTTGCCTTGCCTTCTTACATTTCGTTAATCTACCCACCTGTTCCTCTCTGAAAGCCGCTCACTGCCTCTCCTGTGAGGACACTGTGACGGTATGTTTTCAGAAATCCTCAGCGCAGTCTCTCCACAACACAGTGCTCTGATCTACTAGATGTTGGGTATTACTTTTCTTCGCAGCCGCGTTTCTGGAGAAGGTTCCTGCTGCAGGGGGCTGTGGCCTGCGCCCAGGAGCGGCCCTGCAGTGCTGTGTCTGTGGGAACTCACCACCCTAGACTGAGCCTCTCACTGGAGGAGACAGGGCCGGGCCTGTGTGCAAGCTCTCCCCAGACAGCCGCTAGATCCGCTGTCTTTTCTCTTTCTTATATGTCCACGCATCCCTGCTTCCCTCTCTCACCACTGACAGATGAGCAAACAGTCCCTGGCTGTTCTCCCAGAGTCAGGAAAAAAAACACAGGGACCCTGTCCTTGGTTCTCATCACATGTCTCTGCATCAGCCTGCCCTCATGCCTTCTGTCCTCCCAGGTAGCCTCTTTCCCAACTAACCACAAGCACTTCAAGTGCACTTGCCACTCACAGGATCAGGGGAGTCCCCCCTGTGTCACATATGTCATACCTAAACTAAAAAACGACCTCCCTTTCATTTCTTCTTTGTTTTTTTTGTTGTTGTTGTTTATTATTATTATTATTGCCTATGCCAGTCACTTCCTTCCCACTAAACCACTTTCTCTCTTATTCCATTTTTATTTTCCTCTCATTCTCATATTTTACTGCCTGACCTCAACCTGTGTTTTCCCTTCTTCCTGACCTATTATTGACAGCCATGAATCCTCCTGTTACATGCCAGTGTTTTCAATCTTTTGTGCCCCAGAATCACTGAGGGGCATTTTAATAACACCGCCGCCAGGCCACTAACTCCCAGCCATTGGTATTTGTAGGTAGCTCCCCAGGTCTGTCTCATGTGCAGCCAGGGCTGGGACATCTCATTTAGACCTTCTGTTATTGCTCCAGTGTCAATTCTCAACACTGCCAAAGTACCTGGGATTTGCAGATGCCATGGAATCCCTTAATTGGTGATTTCTTACAATCTTGAGGAAACTCTCTCAGGATGAGCCTTGTGTTACTGCTGAGGCTTGGAGAAGGGACCTCATTTGCCAAGCCACCCCGGAAACAAAACTAAAATAGCTCAAGAGGCTCCTGACCTCATCTGGTTCACTTATTTCTTTGCTCTTTTCAGTGACCCTAAACTCTCTCTTCCAGGGATACCTATTCTCACTCATGTGGGCCACCTTTTCAGAGTCTTTCTAATGACGTGGCCACCCACATGACCCTCTCTTCAAAAGAGCTTCGCGGAGAGCTTGACATTCCCCAGTCAGCCCTAGAAAATGGGAATGAAGCCTCTCAGCACTTACTGCAGGACTCTTGGTTTCTCATTCATTCAGTTGGCTCCACTTCGCATTCTTCAACAGGACACATCTTCTCATTACTTCTCAGCCCCAGAGCCTGAGTACTACAAATCCTGCTCCCATAAACCTAGCATTCATCTTCTCTGAGTCCTTGGGCAGGGAGAGTGCTCATATTTTAAAATCTGTCTGCCCCTGGCCAGTGTTGCTAAGTGATTAGAGCCTTGGCCCACACACCGAAGGGTCTCGGGTTCGATTCCTGGTCAAGGGCACATACCTGGGTTGCAGGTTTGATCCCTGGCCCAGTAGGAGCGTGTGGGAGGCAATCAATCTGTCTTTCACATCGATGTTTCTCTCTCTCTCTCTCTCTCTCTCTCTCTCTCTCTCTCTCTCTCTCTCTCCTTCCCTCTATCTCTCCCACTCTCTCTGAAAAGCAATGGAAAAAGTACCCTCTGATGAGGATTAGCAAAAAACCCACACAACCAAACAAATAAACAAGAAAATTGTCTGATAGCTAAATTATAGCAATATTTCCCTGGGAGATATTAAAGCCCTCTATGTATTGATCATGATAATCTCTTTCAATTCTCCAGAAAAAGCCATTTTTGCTTTTTTGCTTTGCTCCTTAAGATGATTTGTTTTTGGTTTCTGATGAATATATTTTCAGAGAGCAATGATTTATTCTTACTAGCAAGTCCTTAAAAACCCTCTGCAAGTGCTAAATCCCCAGTTAAGTACGAATAATCAAACACTAATGCTTTTAAACACCTCTACCCCCTTTTCCAAGTGAGAAATAGAGCTGTTTGGGCAAGTTTATGAGGTGACCTTGATTGAATTAAAGAGGTCAGGGATGGAACAGATTTCAAACTTATGCTCAATGATTTTAAAGAAATGACTTCCATCCAATTAAGCAGGAATTAGCATGAAATATTTTATTTCTGAAAGGTTAAAAGAATTCCTCTGAGAAAGCAGCTCTCTTGTTACTAGCTTTTTATTGAACATGAGAGAGAAGGTGCCATGTATAGTTTTACATAAAGTGCTTTGTGAACACAGTGCTGATGATCTGGCATCAATTATACGATTCCTTGGGGCATAAACGTTCTATGGAAGGGGCAAACAGTCCAATTAAGTTTTAATTTCTATTTCAAAAGCCAAAGGATCTAACAACTTTCAATTACTAAAAATAAATAAATAAATAAATAAATAAATCAAGATATATTTTCCATCTGCAGTAGTCTCAACCTAGTTCTAGAGGAGAAAGTTTGAAATGTTACCTTACTAATTTTTTTCTTTTAGCTCCATCCTTTACTTTGAGAGAGCATGTCGTTCTTCCTGCTCTGAAGTGTGACAGAGTCTCTGATATATAATGGTGGAGCAGAACTCCACAGCGGAGTGAGGAGGGACTGGACTCAGTGGGAGTTTGGGGACTCGGAGGCATTTCTGGGAGGGGAGGCCTGAGAGGAACTATGGTGATGCTGATCTGCATCTCACATTTTGGTGCCACTGACCTCAGAGTGCCATGCAGACACGATTATATATTGGAAGGAGGCCACAGGGTATTAGAGAGAGAGAGAGAGAGGTGGGGCTTTAATTACGCCTGGGGTCCTCATCTGGAACACATAGTCAGGTCTGGGACAATGAAGTAGATGTTGTGTTGTTGTTGTGTGTGTTTCCTTTGGACTAAACAGGAAAAAAAATCCTTCAACAGATTAAAATTTCATTCTTCCTAGTTTTTTTTAAATCCTCATTGAGGATATGTTTTTACTGATTTTAGATAGAGAAGAGGGAAAAGAAAGATAGAGAGAAACACTGGTGTAAGAAAAACATTAATTGGTTGCTTCTCATACAAGTCTCAACTGGGATCAAACAAGGAGCCCAGGCATGTGCCCTGACAGGGAATCAAACCCGCTACCTTTTGGTGTACCGGATGGTACTCCCACCAACTGAGCCACTCAGCGAGGGCTCTTCCTAGTTTTAATTTCCTATCTATTCACTGAACAAATTCTTGTCCACTTACTGTATAAAATGCAATGCACTGGCCAGAGAGGAAAAGATCCTGAACTAGTCTTTAAGGGGCATAGCAGGTGGAAGGTCTTCCCATCTCTGCATGTTTTCACCCTTATTTGCTAAAACAAAGAAACAAAACAGCCCTAGCTGGTTTATCTCCATGGATAGAGCATCAGCCTGCGGACTGAAGGGTCCTTGGTTCAATTCCAGTCAAGGGCACATGGCCAGCTCGTGGGCTTGATCCCCAGTTGGAGGCGTATAGGAGGCATCCGATCAATGATTCTCTCTCATCACTGATGTTTCTAACTCTCTCTTTCTCTTCCTTCCTCTCTAAAATCAATAAAAATATATTAAAAAATAGAAACAAAACAAACCTTCTCCAGGTATAAGACAGAGTTCTGATGAACAGATTTATACAACTTCTCAGATACTCTCAGCTCTCACAGGTTTTTTTATTTTGTAGACTTTATCTATTAGTGTTGCTGAGACTTCTGAGAATAGAGAGCAGGCACTGTATGGAACCATGACCCAGTGCTATTCCAGAACAGAGAGAACTCTGATAATATGCTACTAGGATTTTTTTAGAGTAGATAAGCAACACTCTTAGATCAAAACTGAATATTAGTCTTAGAAGATTTCACTTGCTATTTTTTCCCTTAATCTGGCACTGCAAGTAAAATGATATCATGTTCTCACATACATCATGAGAATTCACTGAATATTTGTTGTTTTAGTTTTATCACTGCTTGGTATTATGACATTGCTTAAGACAACTTAAGGAGGAAAAGAACAAAGCATAGAGAAATGAATGACTAGGATGCTCAGATCATGTAAACTAAACTAGGAAAGTCTAGGATAGCAGGTGGAGACATTTCTTAAACAACTGATTGGTAGATAACTGAAGGAAGAATGAAATCCCCTATCCTATCTCCAAAAGATTTGCCAAATAAGTTGTGCCTGAAAACTTATAATTGCAAAAATTACCCACTATAAACTTGCAGAACTTTCTCAGCATTCCAACTAATTATTGTGGCGGGGGGGGGGGGTAAAAAAAAAACACCCACATTTTTCTCATTAATTTAGAACATGGGGTGGTATGGGAGAGGACATATTACTTCTAAGATTTCTTCTAGGCCAAATCTTCTCAGAGTCTGTGCATCTCAGTAAGATTGATATTATTGCAGATCTTCTCCCATTGACTCTTATTTTAAAGATTTATTGGGAGGTACAACTCATAAAGAAAAGCCTCAGGAACAGGAAGCAGGAAGAGCACTTCAATTAAATCTTGAAGTTAGATGGAGAGTCAATAAAATGGTGATGGGCAGGTAGGTTCTCCCTGGCCCTGGAAATGCAAAGGAAACATGGGAAAAGAAGGGAAGTTAAAGGGCTAGTGCTGTAGCTCAGATCATTGCAGATCAACCATCAACTCTATGCCTGTGCTTTGAGAAATGTCCTCAGTTTTAATTTTTTACTTTTTTTGGAGAGGTAGGCAGTGGAAACATGGGTTGTGACAATATGCTGTTTACCAAAGGAAAGCATTTCTTCTTTCTCTTGCCTAAAACCATTGAGCAGACTGTTTCTGAGGAAATACATATCACCCAACTAGAAAAGGGATCGTGCCAATTTCCTGAATATTTTTAAAAGTTGGAATGAGCTTAAAAACTGTTTCTGGATACACCACCTGTGTTGAAGCCAATCTCCGGTTAGTAGAAAATACGGAAAATAATGGAAAGACTAAGCATAAGGCCCAGCCAGCTTTGTCTGGGTTGACATGTACTGAACATCTCCAGTCTACCTTTGCCTCCAAATGGCACCACAGGGCCACACACACAGCAGGCATTCAAAGTCCCTGGTGGATTTTATTTGGCAACTGACTCTTAGGATGCCACTTAAGGCATTTCAGGAATATTCTGGCACTTTTCTCCCATGAAATTAGTCATGCCATGGAAAAGTCATTAGCCTAGAAAGAAGGAAACTGGTGTTGAGTTCTAGACTTTCCATTTACTATCTTGGACAAATAACAAAATTTCTCAACATGGACTGCATATTCCTATTTGTGAAAAAAGGAGGAGGCTATACAAGATGATTTCTAAGGGTCTCTTCTATGCCTGGAGAGACTCATCATTGCCAATCTCTGTGGGTAAGAACTCAACATGTCTGGCTGGTTTAGAACTTGAATTATTTGTTGGATCCTTAATAAATAGTTATGCAAATATGATCAGCCCTTGAAATAGGGAATGGTAAGACAGTGTGGTCTAGAAAGGTAAGCATATTATGGTAAATGAAATGTGGAAATTCCCTAGTTTAAAGCAAAAGAAGGCAACCAGTAAATGTCCTCCTGATACTTGTTACTGTTCTTTACTGCTTTTGACTGTCTTCCTAAACCAGTGGTCAGCAAACTGCAGCTCGCAAGCCACATGCAGTTCTTTGGCCCCTTGAGCGTGGCTCTTCCACAAAATACCACGTGCGGGTGCGCATGTACAGTGCGATTGAAACTTCGTAGCCCATGCGCAGAAGTCGGTATTTTGTGGAAGAGCCACACTCAAGGGGCCAAAAAGCCGCATGTGGCTCGCGAGCCACAGTTTGCTGACCACTGTCCTAAATGATTGAAAATGACCAGGTGGTACTGCCCTATCAATAAGAATTTTACCATATCCTCTTAATTTAAAAATTAGTATTTAAGGTAGCTTAATTATTAAAATAAAGCAATACATGAGCATATTATGGAACTTTTTTTCAGATGCACAAAGAAGAAAACAAAATCATCTTTTCTCACACCATCTAGAGATAATCACTCAGAATTTTTTGACCTATAATCCTTACAGATTATCCCCTAACATACAAATTGTGAGTCTAACACATACACAAACACACAACAGGAATGGCCTATACATTGATTTGTAACTACTTTGACTTTGTGAACAGAAATATCTGAAATGGTCGCTAATTGTCATGGGATCCTGAGGTGGAGACAGGAGGCCATGGAGGAAGTTGGTCTTATGCACGTCTATACCTGGATGGCACCTGGACTTTTAGATGGTGAGAACCATAACTGGCTACATCTGCTGCCATGCTCAGACTGAGGCTTATTTCTATGAACTCCAGCCTAGCAAACAGCATGGTAACCTATCCCCATATTAATTAATGTTAGTTGTTTTTGTCTATGCCAACCATAACTCTTTCAAATCAACTATGTAAGCCTGCGGGTTGTACTTTTATAAACATTGTCTTTTTCCTCCACCCTCAGAGCACAGTTCAGGTTCCTCTTGAATCCCTAAAGTCCCCACATAAAGATTTGGACTGCTTTGAAGCCTCAGTTATTTCTTGTTTAACAATCACTTAGCAATGTATCAAGAGCCTTCTCCCATGCCATTATATAGTTTTCTAAACATGATTCATTTTAAGGCTGCGTATCTATACTAATAAAAGGGTAATGTGCTAATTAGAGTGGATGTCTTCCAGATGACCATCCGGATGTCCTTCCAGATAAAGCCACGGTGGCTGCTGCGAGGACCAGGCCGAGGCTCAGGCAACCTCGGGCGGCTGTGAAAGGCCCAGGCTCAGGCCGGCAGTGGCAGCAGCAGCAAGGTAATGGGTGCAGTGCCTTCCCCTGGCAACCCTGGCCAGGTCACCTCCTGCAGAGGGAGGCCAGACTGTGGCTTAGGCCGGGGACTGAGGCAGAGGCAGTTAGGGTTGATCAGGCCGGCAGGGGAGCAAGGTAGGGGCGATCAAACTGGCAGGCAGGGGCAGTTAGGGTCAATCAGGCAGGCAGGCAGGTGAGCGGGTAGGAGCCAGTGGTCCCGGATTGTGAAAGGGATGTCTGACTTACTGACAGTTGGACATCCCCGAGAGGTCCCAGATTGGAGAGGGTGTAGGCCAGGCTGAAAGACGCTCCCCCCCCGCCATGCATGAATTTCATGCACCGGGCCTCTAATCTATAATAATAAAAGCATAATATGCTAATTAGACCTGACGTCCTTCCGAACGACCTTCCAGATGAAGCCAGGGCTGAGAGGGAAACCCAGGTCCCGGGTGCCAGAGGGAAGACAGTGCTGGCAGCCGGGGGAAGGAAGGCCTACTCTTGCATGAATTTCATGCATTGGGTCTCTAGTCCTATCTGATAAAAGAGAAACATGGTAATTAGCTGTACGTCTGCTACCCTTCCCATTGGCCAATCAGGGTGATATGCAAATTAACTGCCAACCAAGATGGCGGCCAGCAGCCAGGCAGCTTGAAGCGAACATGAGGCTTGCTTGCTTCAGTGACGGAGGAAATCAACGTTCCCCGCCTGCCACTGCCGGCCTCTGAGCTTGCAGTTTGAAACATTGTTACAAATATAGAAGCTAAACAAAACCCCAGAAACCTGCTTTCAGCCAGCTGGGATCTCAGAGCTGGAGTTGATACAGTGTTTCGATTATAGAACCCAAACAAACCAGATACCTGCTTTCAGCAGCAGAGGCCTCAGAGCTGGAGCCAGAGCTAAAGCTGGACCAGAATAAAAAAAAAGAAAAAAAGGAGCAGTTGGGAGCTTCAGTCACCCGCCAGCCTGAAAACAGCCCTCAGCCCCTCACCCAGACTGGCCAGGCACCCCAGTGGGGACCCCCACCCTGAAGGGTGTGTGACCAGCTGCAAACAGCCATCATCCCCTCACCCAGGCTGGCCAGGCACCCCAGTGGGGACCCCCACCCTGATCCAGGACACCCTTCAGGGCAAACCAGCTGGCCCCCACCTGTGCACCAGGCCTCTATCCTATATAGTAAAAGGGTAATATGCCTCCCAGCACCGGGATCAGTGGAGCCGCGAGGCCTCCTGGCACTGGGATCAGCATGACAGGAGGCAGCGCCCAAACCCCCTGATCGCCCTGCAGCTCTGTGTGTGACTGGGGGCGGGGCCACAACCTTCCTATCCGCCCTGCTCTGTCTGTGACAAGGGAAGGCGCCCCAACCCCTGATCAGCCCTGCTCTGTGCCTGATAGGGGGGAGCTCCCCAACCCCCTGATTGCCCTTCGGCTCTGTGTGGGACAGGGTGCGGCGCCCCAACCCCCTGATCGGCCCTGCTCTGTGTGTGACAGGGTTCGGTGCCCCAACCCCTACCCCCATGGGCCCTGCTCTGTGTGTGATGGGGTAGAGCCATAACCTCCCCATCAGCCCTGCCCTGCGTGTGACAGTGGCGGCGCCCCAACCCCCTGATCCGCCCTGCTCTGTGTGTGACAGGGGACGGTGCCCCAACTCCCCTATTGGCCCTACTCTGTGAGTGACGGGGGGAGCTCCCCAACCTCCTGATGGGCCCTGCTCTGTGTGTGACAGGAGGAGGGAGCTCCCCACCCCCCTGATTGACCCTGCTCTGTGCGTGACAGGGTATGGAGCCCCAACCCCCCTGATTGGCCCTGCTCTGTGCGTGACAGAGGGTGGCACCGCAACCTCCCCATCAACCCTGCCTTGAGTGTGATAGGGGGCAGTGCCCCAACCCCCCAATCGGCCCTACCCTGAGCTTGACTGAGGGTGGCATCTCAACCTCCCGATCCTCCCTGCTCTGTGCATGACAGGGGGTGACGCCCCAACTCCCTAATCGGCCCTGCTCTGAGCCTGACCAGGGGCTGCACCTAGGGATTGGGCCTGCCCTCTGCCACCCGGGAGCAGGCCTAAGCCAGCAGGTCGTTATCTCCCAAGGGGTCGCAGACTGCAAGAGGGCACAGGCCAGGCTGAGGGACCCCCCTGCCCCCCGAGTGCACAAATTTTTGTGCAGCGGGCCTCTAGTATGTATATAATTAATTAACCAGTGCCCTGGTGTTAGATATTTACATGTTTCTAGAGTAGTTCTGATAATTGGAGAGTTAGGTAACTGTGTCAAGTGGCAAGGACCCACATGGCCCAAGTGGAGATATAGGGCCTCTGGGACCCAGCAGCTCTAGAAGTTACAGTGGGCTCATTGAAGAACCTGCAACACCCAGCCTGAAACCCTATAGAATAGACTCTGCCTTAAAACATCTGCCCCTCCTTCTCTGCTAGTATAGGAGTCTAATACAACTTCCTTTCTCTGGCCACCTCCCAGAAGGCTTCCACATTGTGCCCTAGAACCAGGGAGAACAGTTGCTGAGTACTTAGTCCCTCTCTGGTATCAACGACATTCACCCAAGTGAGAGAAGTGTCTCTAAGCCATTTAGATATGGGAGGGCTTACTATACTAGCTTTTAATTAGCAAACTTCAATATCCAGGGCTTCTAAGTACAGTTAAGTCTTCACTTAACATAATCCATATGTTCTTGAAAATTGTGACTTTATGTGGGACAATATACGACAAAACCAACTTGACCATAGGCTAATTGATACAAATGGGAGTTAAGTTTCTGGAGCATATTTCTGATCACAAAAACATTACCAAACTTCTAAGCTTAAATACTTCTAATATTAAACATTGAAATAGACGTAAGCCATACATACATTTAAGAGAGATTAATAAAGACAAGTAAGATCATTTTTTCCAACCCCTTTGTTCCAGTTAAGGGTTGAGGTGGCTCTGCAGAGCCTATCCCAGCAGCTCAGGGCACAAGGTGGGAACTAACCCTGGCCAGGACAGGACACCATTCCATCGCCGGGCGCACGCACACCCACATCACCCAGACGGGGACAACTTAGACACTTAACCAGTTCACCTCTCCGGAACATCACTGGGACGTGGGAGGAAACGAGAAGCTGGAGAAACCCACGCAGATGTGGGAAAACGTGCAGATTTCGCACAGTGACTCCAGCCAGGAATCATTTTTTTTTTTCTCATCAACATTATAATGAAATAGCTCTGAACAAAACGATGCTACATGAGGACCTGCTGCATCAGTATCATACAGCAGCAGGCGGAATTTCTAAGGAAGGGAAGAAAGTGATTACTTCTTTCAATTATTTTTTTTCATTAGTTGCATAGCAATGAATGTGTATGACCAAATGGAATTCTGTAAGACATTCTCCCGTCCTCATTTTTGTATTCATACCATAAATCCAGCATCTTTAGGTCTTTGATTAATGAAGCTTATGAGCAACAGTGTTAGAAATCAATATAATAGTTTTATGCCACGGATAAGCAATGCAGTATGAAAGCAGAGGAGAAGTAGGACAATGATGTTCATAAACAGCAAGTCCATCAGTAAGTCCACCAGTGTGCTAAGAAGTTGGTCCCAACATATGTTTTAATAGGGTCTGTTATTGATTCTTTTGGCTAGTGTCCCACTTTCACAGTGTTAGAGTCACACTTGAAGGTGTAACTGGAGAGGCACAGAGGAAAATCAGTAGATGCTCTCTTTCCACTACCAACCAGCTAGGTAACTACAGCTTCTCTGCCACACGCACATTTAAGGGATCTGGAACATGCTTTTGGGAGGGCTGGTCCAGTTTTCAGGATTTTAATAACCTCAGGCATTCGCTTTGGACACCTCAAAGATTATAGCATCAATTCTCATAGGTGCCTGTGAAAGAGCCCATGATCCTGGAAGGATACACATGATTTGCTCTAATTTTCTATTTCATTAACATATAAAAAGGAAGCTTAAAAAATTCACTTGTTATATAAGGTCTGTCTGAAAACAAAATCATGCAGAATTACTATGTCTGAGCTTTAAAAATACATAGAAAAGTGCTTACATAGTTAATCTTTGTAGAAGAAAAAATAGAAACCACACAGTCTTTTATAGAAACTAACACGATTTTATTTTCTTCTTTTTTAAAAAAAGTTCTCAACTAAAGACAATTTTTAAATTGAATTTAGAGAGAGAGGAAGAGAAAGGGAGAGAGAGAGAAACATCATTGGTTGGTTGCCTCCTTATATATGCCCAGACCAGGAATGGAACCCGCAACCTTTTTGGTCTATGCGATGACCCTCCAACCAATTGAGCCACCTGGCCAGGGCTATTTTCTTCTTTCTTTATTATTCATTATTAGATCTTCCAAAATGACCAGGTGTTATTTTTATATGAAAAACAGGTTTGCCTTGGCTGGTGTGGCTCAGTTGGTTAGGCATCATCCCGCACCAAGAGGTTGCTGGTTCGACTCCCAGTCTGGGCATATGCCTGGGTTTGGGGCTTGATCTCCGGTAATGGGCATGCAGGAGGCAGCCAATTAATGTTTCGTTCTCATATCGATGTTAATGTTTCTCTCCCCCTCTCCCTCTTCCTTCCTCTCTTTCTCAAAATCAATTTTTAAAAGAAGTTTGAAAAAGAAAAACAGAATTTATGTTTAACATGTTACATGCTACTGGAGGGCCGTGAGCTGATCTACTAAAAGTGCTTTCTATGAGCACCAATAGAATCAGAGGAGAGCACTCGACAAATTGTGTCAATGTTGAAAAGGGTGATCCCTATTTCACAATCAGAAATTCCTACTTGTTATTTACAAACTAAAAAGCAAAATTAGGAATAAATACTACTAGGAATTCTTTCCTACATTTAGGAAAGAAAAAGAAAACTTACAAACTTACCCAGATGAAGTCATCTAAATTCCCTCAAAAATATTCTGATTTTTTTTTCAGAAGTTGTGAAAACCACACTTAAAATCTAACAGCACTGTGTTAATTCTGCTCAAATACAACCTGAAAACATATTTTAACATCCTGTCAGAATGAGATACCAAGAGTGTCGATAAAATGACACTAAAATAAATGTAAATTTAGATTGCTGTTACAAGTGGCTGCCTGGCTCTGGGAAGATGTTGGGTTGCTATAGTATTTTCCATAGCAACTTTGCATCTTATTACATAAATATTCCCTCAGTGTCCTGAAAGCCTGCTAAGAAAACAGGATTACATCTACTCTCCTATGCAATGATCCTGCATCAACTTATCAGACGATATGCCCAGAGAACATAATAAACTGTAATCCGGTAACAGCGTCCCTGGCAGGTGAGGGGAATCCACACACTGGGGCTGTGCACCAGCAACTGGGCTGGGCCCTTGTGCTTCTGGCCATTCGGTTACACTCTTCCCAGGTCAGGGTCTGTGTGGTTCTTTCTGAAAATTGGCTGTTAACTTCCTCACTCTTCTCCTCTGACTGCCAACAGCCCAACATCCCAAGCCCTTCACCAGGCTCCCCGGGCTCATGTCACTAGGCAAGAAGCCAGGGCTAACAGAGCCCGAGTCTACTCTGCACATGCAGCTGGAGAAGGTGCTGGCCTATTGCACGGAAGCCAGTGAGAGCCCACCAGCTCCAAGCCAGTATCAAGCAGGTGGTTTGTTTGAGAACCTCCGCGAGGGCGCCGGTTTTGTGGAGGTGCAGCGCACGTGAGTGGTTACAGTGTCGGGGAAATCCGTGCTTTCCTAGACACAATGCGATTTCAGCAGCACAGATCAACTTTACATAAAACACACGGTTATGGAAAATGTGTGCATATCTGAGAGCGATGTCAGGAATAAGGCATTGTCAGGCGCCACGTAAAAATAAGATTCTAAGGGGCTAAACTTAAAGACAGTGTAGGCTCCAAATGTGAATTTACAAAACAGATGAACACAGCCTGGCTGGGCAGAAGGAACGCTTCCCTCCCAGGTAATAGCACCTGTCTCTTGCACTTAAAAGGTAAAGCAATTTACAAAATGATGATTTTATAGTTTTCAGGAACATGTTCATTATGAAGAGAGAACCGTAACGGTATATAAAATCAGGGCACTGAAAAAAATCTATCCAAAATAAACATACATTGGAATTATTTGGCAAGATTAGCAAGAAGAGAGAGAGAGAGAGAGAGAGAGAGAGAGAGAGAGAAAGCCTTGTGTTTCTGGCCATTCGGTTATACTCTTCCCAGGTCAAGCGACAACTATGCTTGTAAATGAAGCTGTTTCCAGAATTTAGGAATGAAGCAAGCTACCGAGCCCACCTCGGAAGATGTATTTTATCATCTTGAAGCTGTATTAGTTTTAATTAATCACCCTTTCTTGTTAAGCATTTGGGCTCCCAGGAGACATTCCTTTGTGGTGAAAATATAATGCTTGTCTTTAACGGGGTGGTCACTGATAGACACACACCACTGCTGGATTCCTCCTCCGGGCTGTCATTACATGTGCACACAGAAGGCGACAAACAGCTTGTCCTCCCAGGCTCCTCTCACCACGGACATGCTTGCCCTGGGTCTGCTGGTGCAGGAGCTCCACCCCGACGGCAAGTGGCGTGGACTCACTTGCCCCATCTGAATGCTTGTGGCCCTCTGCAGAGCTCTAAGCAACTCCAGAGTAAGCCTGCTCAGATCGCACTCAATTCAATGGGAAGCGTCTACCAACTGCGAGTGAGATGGCCCCGGCCCCCTTCAGTTGGCCCCGCCACGGGCTGGAGGACCCTGCGCTCCCCTCCAGCACCCAGTGTGGTGCTGGGGTGGCAGTGAGCCCGACTGTGACTGTAACCTTCCCGTTGGGCACCCTTTATGTCTATCAAAAGCACTCCTGCCGAAACCGGTTTGGCTCAGTGGATAGAGCGTCGGCCTGCGGACTGAAAGGTCCCAGGTTCGATTCCGGTCAAGGGCATGTACCTGGGTTGCGGGCACATCCCCAGTAGGAGATGTGCAGGAGGCAGCTGATCGATGTTTCTCTCTCATCGATGTTTCTAACTCTCTATCTCTCTCCCTTCTTCTCTGTAAAAAATCAATAAAATATATTTAAAAAAAAAAAAAAGCACTCCTAAGCAGGAAACAAACTAAATCAGAAAAACAGGCAGCCCTGGTGTTCAAAGAGATGAAGGGGATAACAAGAGAGAGCCTTATTATTAAAATTTTTTAAAACTAACGCTTCCAGCTACATATAAAACTATTCAGGCAGACTGAATACTGCTAATTCCAACTGAACTTAATTATGAATCTCAAATTTGACTCGGCTGGCTGAAAGATTTGGCAAATCTTTCCAAATGATTTCTTATTGAAAAATTTTTTAAAAGTCTGTACCTATGATGTGGTGCGTTTCCATGGAAAATTGACAACCCAGAAAACATTCTTCATAATTAAAAAAGTAGTTGCTCCCCTAAAGAACTCAGAGCTTAAATGAGGTGTCATTAAAACCCAAGAACATTTGTGCATTATGGAATGGTTTAAGGGTTGTCTATTAAGCAAAGGACATATTAGTTTTATTCTTCTAAATTTTGTGTTCAATATACAATGTATACTCCCTAAATACTGGATGAGGCACATACACTGGGGAAATTATGTTCATTTTGGTTTATACTGAATTTAAATTTGTGGCTTTAGAACATATGTGGCATTAGGCATTGTATTTTTATTAGGTTAACATATTTCTTCTCTTCTAAAAGCATCTCACACTGTGTCTAACCCTCGCCCTATGCCCAGGGTCCACAGAGCCTTGAACACAACCAGGTGCTTGACAGATGTTTAGTAATAATCAGAATGACGCTGGGTTTCAACTTTCTGAAGGGTAGACTATTGAGCATGTGGCACTGTATTTTGTATGTATACATGTTCAGACCATGTGGGGGAAATGAATTATCTTTGTTTAAACATACTTATTAATACTTGCTATTTAATATTCTTTTTCTTTTTATGTATTTATTTTTTTGACCTTCACCCAAGGATATGGCTTTACTGATTTGAAAGAGAGAGGAAGGGAAAGAGAAAGAGAGAGAAACTTCATTGTGAGAGAGAAACTTATCGGTTGCCTCCCATATACACCAGGAACAGGGATTGAACCCCCAACTTGGGTATGTGCTCTGATGGGAATCAAACCTATGACCTTCCAGTGTATGGAACAGCACTCCAACCAACTGAGCAATACCTGCCAGACTAATGCTTGCCATTTAATTAGAACAAATGTTCTTAGGGTTGCCATCTTCCTATTACTTATGGAAAAAAAGCATAAAGACCAGAAGAAGGGGAATATGCAGTTGAAGTCAACACACTTTGCTTGAGCGCTGGCTTGGTGAAAGGCCTGGGGCCAGGAGCTGGAGGACGACCAAGATAATAAGCAGAGTCAACGCTGTAAGCAAGGCCTTTGCGTGCATTGATTCATTGGACGCTCACAG
This sequence comes from Myotis daubentonii, assembly GCF_963259705.1. NCBI lineage: Eukaryota > Metazoa > Chordata > Mammalia > Chiroptera > Vespertilionidae > Myotis > Myotis daubentonii. Next base: position 136,616,937 of record NC_081841.1, on the reverse strand, counting down.
TGCTAAGACTGATCAGGTTCTGCTATCTGAGGCCTTAAGATCTAGGACAGACTTCCTCTTTTTTCTCCTCTCTTCCTTGAGCTTTCTTGTCCTCACCCCTACAGTCAACCTGGGGCCTGGGGGATGGGGGGGGGGAGGAGGAATTAAAGAGAAAAAGAGAGGGAGAAGGAGGGGGGAGGAGGAATAGATACAGCTTTTAAAGTCTGGCTTGATTCCAGTAGGAGGTAGACTATGCAATAATAAATTGAATTTTTATCAAAAACTATCTTCACAGGCTTCAGAACAGGATGCCGATCTTCTTGAATGAATGCTTCGATAAATCTGTCTTGGTTTTCAAATTTATTAACAAAACTCATTTTCATTTTTATCATCATCTTAGTTTTGCTTCAGCAAACTGCCTTCCCTTTCAAGATCCAGCTGATGAGGAGCAGTGAACAGCCTGCCCAGAACTACTACGATATTGTAGTGAGAGCCGTGCGGGGAACTCTAGTCAGACGCGTGGTAAATTATTATGGGTGGTGAAAAGCGGAAGTACAATGAAATAGTCTTCATAACCAGAAGATCAGAGATATGTTGACCAATTTTGATTTTTTAAAAAGAATTTAGCGCAAGGTATACAAGTCCTCCCCATGATACATTGTGTCTTCTCTAGAAACCAGTTCTCCCCGGCTGCCCCTCAGAAATAAAACTGCCTGTTAGCTTTTGTCCCAGGGGACAGAGGAGGAGGAAAGCCAGCACTGGGGGACCAAACTCCAGCATCCTGCGGGGGGGGGGGAGGGGGGGCAGCCTCACCACAGGCCTCCCACAGGCCCCGCATCCCAGAGGGAAATCCCTTCAATTTCCAAGAATGTCTGGGGCAGCTACTGCTCAGAGCATCCAAGACAAAATCTCATTGTTTTAGCAGAAACGAAAAGGGCAAGGGATTCTTTAGAAGATGGAGGATTTTACTTCTATTTCAGCGTTTGGCAATTCCCGCTAGTGAATTAGAACTACATTTTGAAGAGGCCTGCTCACAGGTGCCTGACAGCTGCAAATGTGTACCTACAATTAGTGCTGGGTCACCTGAGGAGATACCACTGAAAGATCCCCTCAGGTTGCCGCCGCCCCCCCCCCCCACCCCCCGCGCCCCACACCCGGTCCCTGGGTCCCTGCTTCAAGCAGCTGTTGGAAGGAATCTGTCTTCGGCTGGGTAAAAGACCAGATGGGAATTCCTGCTCTCCGACAGTGGCCCCAACATGCAGCCGAAAGAAAAAACCGCTGCCTGCTTTTGGCATGATCTTCGGGGCCCAGTGGAATAAAAAAGGTTAGTTGCTTGCCTTTCCCTCTAATCAGTCCTGAGCTTTCCTCATAAACCACATGCCACGTTCCCTGGTCCGTCTCATTTTGAAAGCACAAAAAAGACTTTGAACTCCTGGGGGCCTGGCATTTGAACTCCAGTTCTTTCATCTTTTCCCTCAGCACTCAGTAGAGAACAGGCTGTGTTGTGCTCATTAATTCTACTGACCAAGTAACAAGCCTGGTGAAAGCTTCTGAAAGCTCAGGTCCCACTTCAGGCTCTTACCAGACGCCTGGGGAAAACCAAGAGAGGTCAGAGAGATGCCTCTCAGTCAACCTTCCAGAGAGGACACTGTGGTCCCTGCGAGGGGAGAGGTCTTGGCACCTCTGTGGATTCTTTTGCAGCAGAGCTCAGGGTGATCATACAGGGACACGCTCGCTGCCATGGTCTGTAACCTCCCCTGTGAGCCACTGTTCTCAGTCATCATTCTGGCCCTATCCTAAGCAGACTACAACATTAGACACATTTCTTACTCGGGAAATTGATTGGTTGTTTTTTAAAAAATGTCCTTTCCTTGCCAAAAAAGCCACAGGTTCAAATAAAATTTTTTCATTAACTCTATTCTTTTCTCCTACACATACCTTATTAAGTATGTTAAAGATACAAGTTTCATGTAGACCTGCCTCTCATCTAGAAACTTCAAAAATGATGAAAGCTTTTTTGAGAAAAATATTTTATATTTTTATGGGAAGATGTCATTGAGTTTAAGAAAATCACACTAAAATTTACTCTTTTCCTTTGACAGATGAAGGTGTGCGGAGTAGAAATGCCGTGAGGAAGGTGGTTTCCTCAAACAAGCAAATTTAAACCCAGTTACGAAGCAGTCCTGAGAAATCTGTAGCGTCTCACTAGGAGGCACACAGAGACACACACATGCTAGCTTCACTTTTCAGACAAAGGCTTCAGAAAAGAGGGGCATGGTGCCTTCGTTTATGCCAAGCTTCTGAAAGATATAAGATATAAATAAATGGAATTTGAGGCTAAAAGGAAAATGTTCTAAGGTGGTTGGTCTCAAACTTCAGCCTGCAACAGAATTCCCTGCAGGGCTCAAATCGCAGATAGCTGGCTCTCACCTCCACCTCCCTGACAGTTTCTGATTCAGTAGGTGTTGAGCAAGGCCTGAGAATGTGCATTTCTAGTAAGTTCCTACCCGTGGTCGGCAAACTGTGGCTTTCGAACCACATGCGGCTCTTTGGCCCTTTGAGTGTGGCTCTTCCTAAGCCTTAGGAAGTACCTTAATTAAGTTAATAACAATGTAACTACCTATATAGTTTAAGTTTAAAAAATTTGGTTCTCAAAAGAAAGTTCAATCGTTGTACTGTTGACATTTGGCTCTGTTGACTAATGAGTTTGCCGACCACTGTCCTAGACGATGCTGGTGTCGCTGGACTGACGACCACACTTCTGAGAACCACTGCTCTAAGGACGCTGAGCTCCCTCTGCTACCCCTGGACAAAGCAGCTTTCCTTGCGACCATCATTACGCCTCTGATTCTCCTTGAAAGCCCTGGAGAAACAGGGCATTCACACCACTCTGCAACCCTGATGACATGACCATTTTCTGAATCTTGATTTTGGCTTCTACCAACAAATTAGCAAAGGTCACCTGTTTCTGGTTACCCGACTCTTCCTGTTAAAAAGCTTGGGACAGGTGAGTGTTTATTCACTGGTACATATGAGGAGATAGATCAAATCTGTCATGCCTCTATTTGTCTTTTTCTTTCTTTTTTTTTTTTTTGCAACAGTGGCAACTCTGGTTCTTCCTGGGCCCTGTACACCAAACTCTTCCCCTTGGACAAGCAGTCCCCATTGGTGTCCCCTATGTGGAGTGCCCACGTCCTTGGCCTGCTTCTACAAGACCAAGGGATTCACATATACACAATTCAAGGACAGAGTTTTACATCAGTATCTCAGATGAGACGGAGTACATGAACCAAGTTCACTCTGAGCTTCTCTCCTTTTTACAGCTCAAGAGTGATGCCCCTTCCTTGGTACAAAGTGGGCCAACCCTCTGACGGCAGGTTAGGTGAACCAAAGTTCACTGGAGAACAGTCTAATTCTCCAGCGAGCTCTTTCAGAGGCTAGAAAGCTTCCTCAGGGATTAAACAATTCACATGTTAGGACACTGACTGAAGCTAGATTTTATCTGCATTGCAGCATCAGTGGTGGCTACCATATTATGGAAAAGGATTTTTATGAGAACAGGCAAGTATCCCTGAAAAAAGTATAATGGCCTCAGACCTACTCATAAAGAAACAACTGGAACCATTTAAATTACTATGTTCCCAAGAAGTGTAAAGTTCTACTAATAAAAGACACAGTCACTCAGAGATGAAAGTTTAGTATAACTCAATAAAGGTGAGTTATGTGTTCATTTCCCAATGTATATGCCCCACCTGGGATTAGGAACATCATTGAGATACCTCACGGTGTGTGGCGGTTTTCAGCGTTACCTGATTCATCGACTCTCATTTTTTTAGTTGGGCTGTCACAGTTCTCATCATCTGACATTTCCATCTCCTCTTCGCGACGGATGCCCATAAGTTGCTCACTTTGAGCATTCCGGAGCTCCTGAAAGTTAAGAGTACACGAATGTTAGTCACTTTCCCAGTGGTCTTTTAGTGTATTATGGCTGACACATGAGCACCTAGAATCTGCAGTTTTCCCCTTTCAAACATTGCCCCACCTAATCTAGGAAAACATTCTGAGGGGTACAGAAGGTGGGGGTGGAAAGACAGAATCTGGTATCGGACTTGGAATAATTCCTGCTCACCAATGACTAGTCAAGGGCTCTTCAGCAAATTATTCAATCTCTCAAGTTTCAATTTCCACATTTGTAGAAAAGGAGATAACAACATCCACCTAGCAGGGCTGTTGTGAGGATTACACAGAAATACCTATCACCATGAGTGGCACACAGGAGGGGCTCATCGCTAAGGTTTAGGAATACAAGCAAGGAAATGTTTAAAAGACTGGTCTGCTACTGACCCACTGTACTGTGTAGCTCTAGGAATGTTTCTTCACCTCTCTTAGCCTCAATTTACTCACTGGAATATTGTGATGATCATACTTTTGAGAATAAAATAAATTAATGCATGTAAGATACTTAGCCTCATGTTAAGCACATGGTTCTCCAAGTTGAAAATGCAGACCTCTATTATTCTTCCTGCAGAATAGGGGCCATGCCTGTGAGCATTTGGCCCTGCGTGATCACACACACACACACACACACACACACACACACCATTCATATATTCAAATGGTCAAATTTAAAAATATGTTGGAGGGCAAAAAAACACCAGATGGCTTCTTTTCCTAGTGTTTTACATTATGGTGTAGAGTTTATTGTTTTTGTTGTGATGGTTGCTTTAGCATCACTTTATGATCTTAGGATTATATCTTATGCCCTCCACCTATTACAAGAGTGACTGCAGCCAAGGCATTTAATTTCTTTGAGCCTTTGTCAACTCACACATAAATGGGGAATAGTAGTAATAAAGGCCATTTGAATGCAAGCGTGCCATGTGAAAACTTATAAAAATAAGGAATTACAGAATATTGTTTTATAACTGTATCTAAAAATCAGAACGCTGTAATCATGTATGTTAAATAATCATATTATTTGTATAAATTTCTATATTATGTATTTGTGAATCCTTACCCATTGTGTTCTCTTATATGTGTTTCCCCTTTTTACCTCATTTAAATTGAAGTCTTTAAATAAAGTCAAATAGTTAAAATAATTTCACTTTATAATAAACCTTTGAGTAACAATAAAGCTAAAGTACGACGAGGTACTGATGGCATGACTTTAAGCATAGTTCTAAGGCCCATTCAATCAGTGTGTGCACATAGTAGTCTGTGTTATAGGTCCTTTCCGTTGTCTTCCCTGCTTAGCTCACAGATGTGTACTGCAGCATGATGGGAAGGAAAGTATTTGCCTGGTCAACTCTGAACCCTGGGAATCACCAATACAGAGGACGGGGAGGGGGATCAGCAGAGAGGCAAGGTCCCTGGGACAGGGACACATGTCAGGGCAGTCCTGATGGCCACCAGGCTGACAGCCCAGGCCTCCTTGCGTGACATGCCACCGAGTAGAAGGGGTGCCAATCCTGCCTTAAACAACACCATGGGTATCAGAGGCAGATGTCACATGTGATTAGTGGGGAAGTTTTTAGGTTGTGGACAGCTAATTTTTCTGACAAAGAGGCCAATTCCCAAAGAGGTGGCCTGAAAATACTTAAAACAAGGAAAAGCCAGGCGGAGAGAATAAATGAGCCTGAAAGAGCCTGTTGTTTAGTCCCCACAATTAATGACAAACTGTCATACAGTAGCTGTTCTAGTGGGGGAGGGCGGCAGAAAGGAAAACAATGGGAGGAAAAAAACAAGCTGAGGGTGTTTCCACAGGGTGCCTCTGGTTCAGCAGTAAATCACTCGCACACTCTAATAAATCTGCAAAGGTGTTGCAGATAATTAACAGATGCTGTACATGGGAACGCGGAAAAATCAAGCCAATTATCAAGCTTATGTGCAACTGAGAAATCATCCACAATGTAAAATTACCAACTGGTACTTAATCAATTAAGCGACACGTCGGAGAGAAAATCAAAGGTAATTTAGAATCCTATTTCCTGGTACATCCATAGAGCTGGCGGGAGTGGCAGGGAGCCATAAAGGCTCTTCGCAGGCACAACGTCAGGACAGCATCCTTTCTACCCCTCAGCAGGGAGCAAGGCGAGCAGGCTTCCCTGGAATAAAGCTGGAACCTCGCGTGTCCTGCTCCGCAATGGAGAGGACAGCCCTGGCCCCAGCACGGGGGACGCCAGGAGAGGGGGCCAGACGTGGCAGGAAGTGTGAATTAAATCAGTAGCTGATACTTGCTGACACTCACTACTAATGCCAGCCTTTCTGTGCACAGGTTTATTCAGCATCATGCCACTTGCCTTTTTCTTAATATTTCTTTTAATCATGTTTGGTTTTTACGTGAAGGAAAAAAATAAGCAATTCATAGATTGTTCCCAAATCTGAATCATAGTTCATGGATTCTGATCTGTGTTTCATAACGCTCAATTTGTATATTTCATCATAAACTAGGGCTCTTTCCTCCAGAAAATCAACCTTAACTGGGATACCGGGGTCTCGATTCAGTGTCTGGGGGAGCAGTAGGGAAGCATCCTTTGTTTTTTTCTGGCCCCTGAAAAGTTAAAGAGAAACCCCACCTTCTCCTTACTCACAATGCTGAACAGAGGAACAGAACTGCATCACTCACCATCACCTTCTTAGGCATTTGTGAACAAAATAAAAAATGTCTTTCTTAACAATAAATTGCACTAGCACTTTAAGTGTCCCATTATTGTGAAGTCATCGGCATTCACCATAATAACAGTGATAATAAAGGATTCATTTGCTATTCATGTGGATATTATATCTAGTGCCATTGGTATTCAGCTGTAATTTAGCATTAGTTAATGGGCACTTAAAATGCTACCCAAATGATTGATATCACAGTACTTTGTGGTTCTTCAAACTCTATATAAAACACTTATTTTACAAGTGGGAGCCAAAATCATTAAATAAATAAACCTTACCTTCTATAAGTTTGGGATTTTGAAAGGGGAATATCATTTAGAGAACTCTGATATCAACATGCTAGAGATGGAGAGACATCCACATGAAAAACATTCTCTCATTAAAAAAAGAAAGAATAAGCAAACAAAGACAGTATACTTACTGTTAAAGTACAGGTTCAAAGCGTACACTACACTGTGGAGTTAAAAATAACAGCCGGACGACCAATGACTAATGACACATTTTGGCCCTTCTAGGTGTCAAAGAAGGTCAAGTTCTGGACTCTTCCCTTGGGGTGAATACTCACATTCACACATGCATTGATGCAGAGGGCAGACGTGGCTAGCCCGGCCGCTCCCTCCCCTGGGGAAGTTTGCGCCGGGAGAGGTGTGGTTTAACCTGCTGGCTAGCATAGGGACTAAGGCATTGCTCATGAGGAGAAAGCGTGCATGAGAGGCATACCTGCCATTTCTAGACCAAAGAACAAACTCTCCTCATCATGTAGCAGAACAGCGACAAAACTCCGTATTTATTAAAAACTGGTTTTCTGTTTTACTTTGCACTTCATTTCATAATCATCAGGCCAAGTAGCTTGGTTTATTTCTGAGCTCTTGGCTATGAATGGAAGACGTTCTGCTCTCCCACTGCAGGGGAGAAGAGCTCTCTGTCCTCTAAGCAGGAAGTCAGCTCTTTGCTGGGTAAGGAACAAATCTGAGCTGGATTTGGGTGACAATGAGACAGGACAACGGCAAGATGACTGCCCACTCTAACAAAAACCGTAATGACTGCAGCCACACTATTCTCTGCCAATCCAGCTGTGTGATGGTGTTTAAAAAGTAATAATAAAATCACCAACCTCAGAATGTTTTCGCCAAATGTCTATGTTCTTGCGCTGAGCTTTCGAGAAATGGTCCCAAGCTTTTTGTCTGGTAGAAGCGTTGAAAACGGCCACAATCTGCTCAACTTTGGTGAACAAGGAAGTCAAACAAGACAAGTAATTTATGTTGTGATCACTATAGGGAAGCAAAGCAAAGACACTAGGAGTCTATGGATGATGTCACAGTAGAAATAACATCATCAATATCCATCCAATTTGTGCCTTTTGTACTTACATTTTAGCAAGGTTGGGATGTCTCCCTTCAAGTCTGTCTCCATAACCTTAGGTTAAAGCAAATTCTAAGTATGACTGGGGAGAGTCCGGGGAGACTGGCTTCCATGCATTCTTTACCTTGTTTACAAATGGACTTGGTATATGTACAGACTGCATGGGCACTGGTGTTGGCCTTCAGATACAGATAGATAGACAATGTAATGCCTTGGTTGGGGGCTTAGACATGAAGTTGGGGTAGAGTGGCTGGATGAGGAAGAGCCAAACATATATCTTTTTCTCTTTTGGTCTTTATCTGAAGGAGTCAGATGTAGCTCGCTGAAGACATTACTGGGTCCAAGTTCTAAGTTGGGGCCATGAGTAGCTGTGTCACATCTCCCCTCAATCTCAGGGCCATTTTTACTCCTTGGATCCTTTTTCTTCCCCTGTTGCAACCAATGCCGCCATCCCACCAGCCCTTGGGCAGGGAAGAGAGACCAAGGCTCGCCCAACCAGCAGCTCTGCCATGCAGACCTTACGTTCACACCCTCCACAGTTCATCACGACCACATACCATTCTGTTATTTCATTTTTCACTTTCTTCAGGCTCCCCTCCCTCAGCTCCCAAACCCCTTGAAGTTCCAACTCTATCACTTGGACCTCATTTAGAACTTCCGTGGCTTGCAGGCACAGTGTTATTGGAAGAATAAATGCCAAGGGGTTGTGAACAAAGCCATGCAGAGAAATGGATGGGCTCTTAATAGTGGATGTCACAGGTGGGGCCAAGCAATTGCAGATTCAGTCTTGCTTAAACAGTTATTGATTTAGTAGGCATGAGATTAAGGAAATTATAGCACTGAATTCACCATATGATTAAACATAAACTTCTAAATATTAAGTTAGGAAGGGATAGTTAAAATTAGCTTCTCATAGATGCTATCACTCTATCAAACGTATTTTTTTCTTAAGTGATTGCCAAGGCTCTATTATAAAAAAGGACATCAAAGCTCTTCCAAATCTTCCAGGTGTCCAAAGAATGTCAAAGAGCAATAGGATAATCTGCACAGAACAACAGCTGGTGCCACAATTTTAAAAATCAGCGCACAAAATAAACAAGTGTCTTATGGAGCATAGGAAGCAAGCAGATTCCATTCACTTCCCACATTGTGAATATCTTCTCATGCTAATAAGCAGCTACTTCCCGGCCTATGGGTAGTTTTCACGGGGGCGTTTATGTTTACTGTTTTCTACCTCAAGAGAATTCCAACTCCAAACTTTCCTATCTATCAAACTTTATCATCATGTCATGCAATGAACTTATTGCACTTAATTTTAACAGGAGGATTTGCCATCAGCTTATCTCACACTCTTCTTGACTGCCAGGGGCTTCCCTCTCCTCAGCTCACCCGGAGGAGGTAAAGCTGCCAGGCTAGCCAGGCTGAGCTGCTCTGAGGGTTGCCTTTCAGCTGACCACCTAAGCCCAGGGCTGGTGTCCGGCAGCATCGCTGGCAGAGGAGAATGCTGCAGCTCACTGCCTGGGGTTCCTGCTGTTCTGTCTGCATGCAGGCTGGGTTCACTGGGGACTTCAAGCTGCCTTTGCAAGGGCAACATAGAGTAGTCAGCCCAAACTATCATGTTAAAACCCTCAGATGAGATTATCTGGCAGGGACAGAGATGGTAGTGATTGTGAGATTTTTTAAATTTTTTTAAAGATTCTTTGGTCAGAAGGGACTGTTCAGAAGCTGATGATGTTCTTAAAATATATTTTTATTGATTTTCAGAGAGGAAAGGAGAGGGAGAGAGAGTAGAAACATCGATGATGAGAATCATTGATCAGTTGCCTCCTGCACGCCACCCATTGGGGATCAAGCCTGCAACCTGGGCATGTGCCCTTGACCAGAATCAAACCAGGGACCCTTCAGTCCACAGGCCAATGCTCTATCCACTGAGCCAATCCAGCTAGGGCTGATTGTGAGATTTTTAAAGAGAATTGGTCCCATTGCTTTTAATAGCAGAACTCTTTGATTGGAGTCAGTTAGAAGAGTAAGAACTGTGGTGTCTAACACCAGGCCTGAGGGGAAGGCACAGTAAGGGTTGAGGCTGAGAATTTGGGTTGTGATGGCCAAAATTCTGCCGTCAACCAGAGAAGGCTGTTAATAAAGGTGATGCCACTAGAGAGAAAATTGTGTGTTCATATGTTTATGTGTGTGTAGAGTGGAGGGAAGCTAAGAGAGACTAGCAATGCGCTTGGAGGTGTACAGAAGGGAAAGCACTTAGAAGAAAGACCCAATGGCCAAAACTGCACATGTTCAAGGTTAAAACTAGATCCCCGAATGTTTACTCAAGTCGTGTTTCAGATATTCCCTGTTTCAGGTTAAGTGCCTCTGTTGCTCAGACCATGCTATTAACATATTCTGGGCCATAAGTTCAATTCATTCATTCAGCAAACATCTGAGATCCTACTGGTTACGAGGCACTTGACTGATTGCTGGAAATATATGATTAAGACGTGCCCTTGCCCTTGATGAGATTACAGAGAAATCTCATCTGGGGAAAAAGCAGATAATTACCTTTTGCAAGAGAGGTATGGATGACACCTATGGGGACACAGTAACTAACTCAGTAGGTGGAGTCAGGGAAACACACCCAAAGAAAACCATATTTTTGCCAAGTCTTAAATAGTGAATCAAAACCTGCTCAGTTGAGAAGGCAGGGCTGCCACTTAAAGGCTGGCATGGAATGTGAAAGGACTTTGTGTGAACATAGGTGACAGGGATGGGGCTAATGCTGGCTGAGAATAAATAAGGACCATGTATACCAAACCATATTGTGTATTTTACATGCTGGCCAGAGAAGGCAGATCTGAGTAGGATTTGCTTGGGAGAAATGAAGGCGGAACTCTGGAGTGGAGGGAGAAGCAAGAAGTCATTTGACAGGGCAAGATACAGGACACAGTGTGACTGACTTGCTGTGAGGGAGGAAAAGAGGGAGACCAGCACGACTCAAGCTTGGGAAGAGCATCAGAGCCCAAGAGGATGAGCACAGGTGGAGGTCTGAGAAGAAGATAAAGAATTTGCTCTTGGGCATGCTGAATTTGAGAGGCCTGAAGGTCATTCAAATGGACCTGAAATACATACTGCGGGTCCAGAAAGAAGTCAGAATTCAAAGAGATATGATGTCTTAAATTGTCTGGGCATATCTCAATTTCATGTAATTGTATTCTTTCCAATAGGGGAATTAATTAAAAGCAAAACTAAATGTGATTAAGTTTATACTTCTTATTAATTTTTATATTTTCTCCTCCCCCCACAGTAACAAATAAAAAACACACCAAAGAACAAAAACTGTAACTCAACTTAGGTTTAAAAAATAGTTTCACAGTATTTCTGTGGCCCAATTTACTTTTGTCTTGCAAATAACAGCTCTTGGGCACTCAAAAGGACCCAGAAAGAGTGCTCAGATCAGCATAAATTCATCATCATTACAGGAAAACCACCTCAGAGCCTCTACCCTAATGAATGTGACTCAAAGACAGCATATATTAAAGACCATAAATGGGGTGACCACTACAACTGATGTCACAGGTAAAGACCATACACTCTTCACCAGCTCTAGCAGAGACACCAAAAACATGTCCATAAATTTGACTACCACACACTACTTCTCCAGTATAATTCTTACTGCTCATTCCATATACGATGAAGCTAAAAGCAGTTACTAACTAAATGGGATATTTAAAACTCTACTTAGAAGCCCAGAGAAGAGATTAGTAGACAAGATGGCGTTGTGATGCAAGCAGAACAAATTCATATCCATCCCCACCAGTGCCTTTACCATCTCTAGTGGTTTAAAGTGATGGCCGAAGGCCCACAGGAGCCTATATCAGTTAGTATACTTAAACATTCTGGAAGTATGAGAAAGAGTAACAGAAAGAGTTATCAGTCAGAAAATTTAATTTTATTCTTTATGCTTTTCAAATCTTTCTTCCTTAATTCTATGTTTGATGTGGTTTGCCCAAATTAGATTGTTTGAGGAGCATAAAAAATTACCTGACTTTTCAGAAATATGCTTGAATGTCAGTTTTAGATGTCATAATATAGTCTCCCATACATATCCAGCAGGTATCAATGGACAGAAGGGAAGGATAAACAGAGCTGTGATGAAGTTGGTCACCATTCTTTGCAAATCTCTTATTATAAGATAAGCTAGGGCATATTGAAAATTTAAAGAGTTTATTTGAGCAAAAATCGATTCAAATTCGGCAATGCCAAACTGGAAGTGGTTAGGAAAGCTCCGGTGACAGGAGCTGGGGAGAGGCTTTAACAGAGAAAAGGCAGAAGGAAAGGAAGGAAATTCTTGATTGGCCATAGCTCAAAGTCCTTAGGTTTCAACCTCAGGCACCTGACAGGCTTAGATTTTGATTTGCTTACATAGGCCACCACAGCCTTAGAGCTACCCCAGGCTAATGGCTCCTTGTTTGATAAGTGTAACATTCTACTAGGGGTTGATTATTCACTATCTCATACATGTGTAAGTGAAGAAACATGTATACCCACATGCACACATATAACATACACACATATATGTATATAGTTTTCAAAATTTCAAAAAATAATCCATAAGATCAAGCAATTTAACACCCCTTTCAGTACTTTCCCCCAAATGCTTGGACATCTGCTGAGTTCAGAGCATAGTCCTGACTTGAAAGAGGACTTTATAAATGATCTTGAGAAGAAGTTGTCTTCAGTCTTCTCAGGGAAGGACAGCTTAGGACAGGACATTCATTTACCCAGAAACAGGACAATTTAGACAAGTTTTACAGTATTTCAGAACAGGGTGTCCAGCACAAAACTTCAGATTTCTGGAATTTCTTTCCTCTTGAACTTTGATCTCTGGACAGAAAAGCATTGGAAGCAGCGGAAGAGAAAGGTTAGGTTCCGCCAATGAATACAAACAGGGCCCTTTCTCCCTCATGTCCTCCTTGCTGCATTCCTTCTCATAGTTCCTGCACCTTCTGCATTTTTTGTTCCAGCTAAACAGCTGTGAAAGGGCCTTAAATCCACTTAGTGTCCCAAATATCTGGAGAAACTGATTAAGTCCTCACCAGCAGCAGGCCTGCCTCAACAGAGCACCTGGAACAGATCTCTAGGCTTAATTTTTGGTTTTAATGCTATCCGGGCTCATGATAGAGCCTTAAGTCTATAGGGTTCAGAGGAAATTTCATTTTCCTTTAAGGGATAACATTTTTTTCAAATCCTTTCTGAGTAGCTCATAGGAAATTTTCAAAGGCATATAACAAATGAAATAGGAGATCTCTGCCACCCTAGCTTGTTATTGCTGTTTTTAAATACTCAGAGCTGGGTAGGACTGTGAGCCTTGGCCCCGAAATGAATAATTATAATGGAAGGAATGTAGTAAGTGATTTGGGCTCTCAGGACGCCCAGAGGAGCAAGACAAAGCCAGAGGGAGGAGTAGTTAGCATCAAACACGACAGGGACATGGTTAAGAGGAAGTTGCTAGGAGAGATCCTGGGGAGATTTCTGCTCACTCACTCAGGCAGGCTCTGCATCCCGAGCTCCGAGGAGCCCGCCCGACTGTCTGGCGGGAAGCCCAGGAGACAGAAAATTAATATGGTCAAACCCATACATTAGGGAGGCATTGACTGGAATTTCAAGTTGAGGAGGAAAAAGGGCATTCTGGGGTTTTGTCCAGAGATGAGTAAAAAGAGCATTGCGTGACACCATGACTCCATTACAGCCACCTCACCCCCGAGGCCAGCAGCAGGCATTTCCGAAGTCCTGACTCTGTGAGAACAGAGATTTTGTTCTTCTGGGAAATGGGATGGGGAAAGAAAAACATGCTGATCACATTATAAGAAAAGAAATAGGATGTTTTTGCAACTATTAAGCAAGCCAGAAATGGTCATGTTGTTCAAATAAATTAAGATATACAGTGACTTTTTAAACTCTGTATACATTCCAGTACATTTCAGGGAACTGTAGATCCCCTTATGAATGTATTAAAATATTTTGTAAAGTGACGAAACAGAAATCTATGAGAATATTACCAATTTATAGGTTGTTGTTTTTTTTTCTTTTTTTTCAATATATTGCCTATATTAGGTTTTTAAAATTTAATAAATCCCCCTGCCTAGATTATCCTTATGGACTAATTAAAGTAACATGCATATATAAGAAAAAAGGAATAAAATGAAAAGCAAAGCCTACTTTCCCATCCTGAGTGCCCCCTCCCCATTTTTCTCTTTAAAGGTAATGTACAGATTCTAGCACACCCACCCAGAGAAAACGGTATGCAGAGAGCATACACTGTGCATAGTTTCCTATGTGTAACATCTTTTTTCACTTTCACAAAAGTGCTAATATGATATGCACTGTGCTGCACCTTGCTTTTTTCACTTCACATATCATGAAAATCTATCCATATGTACATTAACAAGACTGCAGTGAACATCCTCAGACAGACCTCCTGACATTCTTACATATTTTTTAAAAAATATGTATTTTTTAATTGATATCAGAGAAAAAGGGAGAGGGAGAGATAGAAACATTAATGATGAGAGAGAATCATTGATTGGCTGCCTTCTGTACACCCCCTACTGGGAATTGAACCTGAAACCTGGGCATGTGTCCTGACAGGGAATCGAACTATGACTTCCTGATTCATATGTCAACACTCAACCACTGAGCCACACTGGCCAGCCTCTTACATAAAAAAAAAAATGTTAAAAGAAATTCTTAGCAGTGGGAAGGATAGATAGGAGAATATCTGAATTTTTAATTTTTGAGAGCTAAACTACACTCCAATTGTATGACCAGTAAGTGTTTTTCAAATTATTTTCCTACCCCTTGTCAATAGTTGGTTATTGCATATTTATTTTTTGCCTTCCTGGTAGATGAGAATAGGCATGAATTGCATGATAGTCAGCTCTCTGTACCAGAGCTACCCACATTTTCAGGTGCATTAGGAATCACAGAAATAAGTCCACAGACTCACCAGACCCCCTTTTATCAGTAGTTGACTTCTTGCTAAGAGTGATTATTTGGCAGGAAGGGGTTTCTAGGCACTTATTCTCCTTTGATTTTTTAAAAAATATATTTTAATTGATGTCAGAGAGGAAAGGAGAGGGAGAGAGGGATAGAATGATGAGAGAGAATCATGGGTTGGCTGCTTCCTGCACACCTTCCACTGGGGATTGAGCCTGGAACCCAGGCATGTGCCCTGACCGGGAATCAAACCGTGACCTCCTGGTTCATAGGTCAATGCTCAACCACTGAGCCATGCTGGCCAGGCATGTCTTCTCCTTTTTGACCCTCAAAATGGTGACCCTGCTTTCCTTTGAGTTGCCACTAAGTTCATTAATGTGCTACAAAGATTACTTAATAGCAATCGGCTATTTCTAACTACTTAGATTTTCTGGGCCAGGCACTCGCTTGATGATGAAGCAGTAGTCTTCAAAGTGTGGTTCCTGCGCCAGCATCACCATCATCTTTTGCAAATGCTCAACCCCAGACTTACTGAATAGAAACTCTAGGGGTAGGTTCTAGCAGATTATTTTTTAAAAATACATTTTTCCAGTTTTCTTGAGATATAATTGACATGTAACACTGTATAAGTTTAAGGTGTACAACATGATTTGATACATGTAGATATTGCAAAATGATGACCACATAAAGTCTAGTAAAGCCCTGGCTGGTGTGGGTCAGTGGTTAGAGTGTAAGCCCACGCACTGAGGGGTTGTGGGTTCAATTCCCCATCAAGGGCACATACCTGGGTTGCAGGTTCAATCCCCAAAACTGGTTCGTGTGCATGTAGGAGGCAACCAATTGATGTATCTCTCTCACATGGATTTTTTTTTCTCTCTCTCCCCTCCCTCCTCCCTTCCTTCCACTCTCTCTCTAAAAAGCAATGGAAAAAATATCCTCGGGTAAGGATTAACAAACAAACAAAATTTTTAAAAAAGCCTAGGTAACATTCATCACTATGCAGTGTTACAGTATTTTTTTATTGTAATGAGAACCTTTAAGATATACTCTTAGCAACTTTCAAATATGCAAGACAGTATTATTAACGACAATCACCATGCTGTCCATCCCAATCCGTGGGACTTACATATCTTATAATTGCAAGTTTATACCTTCTGGCCCCCATTACCCCTTCCCCCACCCCTACCCTCTGCCTCTGGCAACCACAGATCCAGTAAGTCTGTATCATTTGCATATGCATTTATACTACAGGCCAAAGTCTATGTGCACTGAGAAGCCTAAGGAACCAGATACTGTACTAGACACTGGGGATAAAAAGATCCAAAACCATTGCTGGTCCCTGCAGTCCTGCGGGTGGGGGTGGGGCAGGGGAACACACAGCCATATACAGTATTCCCTGCTATTTGAAAGTTTGCTTTATGACACTTCACTTTTATTAAAGCCCTAACATCAGTACCTGTTTTTGCTAACTGGAAGAAATCTGAATAGGATTTTTGCTTTTATGAAGAAAAGTGAAAACAACGTTCAGTGTTGGTTTTGCAGCAGCCGACACTGGAGGCAGCGCACACCTTCAGCATCCACAGTGCCCACCAAGCTCCTTCTCGGGAGCCACACGCATCCTCTCGGCATCAAGCCCCAGAGCTCTGAACAGCGTCCGAGCATCTGTGCTTTATTTCGTTTATTGTGTGCGTCCCTCAGCAAGACGTGTCCTAAGGTAAATAAGAAAAACCTGAGAGAGCGCGTAAGCGTGCTACACGTAGCATAAAACTGGATGTGATTCAGTGCATTTAGTATGATTCGGTAGGTTATTTTGGGGGTCTGGGAGTCCTCAAAATTTTTCTATAAAAATCAGTGATAATTGTGCCTTCACTTCATGCCCTATGAGTTTACAAAAGGCTTCACAGGAACATACATTTCAGGATGGGAGAACCTGCACATGACTGAGTCGCAGTGCGAGGAGTGCGGAAGGGGAGCTGTGGAGAACGCCAAAGGAGGCGGGAGAGGCTGAAACTTTAAGGCAAATGGAAGTTTGTGCCTGCCAAGAAGCCAAACATTCCATGTTATGATGGAGCAAGGACCGGCATATATCCCTCTCCAAAAGTGTACTGAGGACTCTGAGCACACACTTTAATCTAAAATACACTCTGCCCTATTTTTATCACTGTTGTTGAAGAATAAGCCTCAGCAGAGGAAACTAGTGAGGTGGGGCCCAGGGAATGCTGGCGGGACCCCACTCCTGCCTGTGAGAGCAGAGAATCAGGACGCCAGTGTTGGTCAAGTCATACTCCACCTCTGAGCAGCTGTGTGGCCTGAAGAAAGCTCCCCCTGTTCGGACACTGGGGACGGGCTGGATAAGCCTGAATGTCCTCTCCAGCTCTGTGACCCTGCAGAACAGGGTCAGCAAACATTCTGCAAAGGAAGAAGGTGAATATTTTTGGCTTTGAGGGTCACAACCACCTGCTAGTGAAGGTGTCTCCCTACTCAAGCAGTGTGCCCCTTATCTGTGGCTCCTCTCATCATCCTCTCTGGGCACAGACTTCTTTTGTTTGAGCTGTACTCTGTTTCAGCTGCACAAAGAATCAAGAGCATGTCAGTTCTGCCTTAAAGTAAGTGGACTGACACCTCACTTTCCCTCAGATCTAGTATGAAAGCATCCTGGCTTTAAAAACACTTTGTGACATTTTCCTGCGTGTGGATTCTTTCCAAAGCAGTGCAGAGGCTATCTCCTCATAGCCCTCCCTACCCATCCCCAGCAGCCAGAGTGTGTTAGCATATGTACACACACACACACACACATATGCACACACGCACTCTCTCTCTCTCACACACACACACACACACACACACACTCACAGGCATCCTCTCTCTCTCTCTCTCTCTCTCTCTCTCTCTCTCATACACACACACACACACACACACTCACTCACTCACTCACTCACTCACTCACACACTTCCCCAATACAGTGCCTTTTTCTCCAGGCCCATGCCAAGGTGTTAGGGTTTCCAGCTTCAGCTTCCAAAGTTATATCTTTCCTGAATGATTATGCTTCTCTCAGCACATATCAGTAAAAGAATGTTGAAGTGTTAATGTTAATAGTGGTATTCATTGGCTCTATATTTTCAGTGAGAGTGAAAGGAAAGATATGAAAAAGGCTCAACGCAGCCCTGGCCGGCCCCCAGCACCCCCCGCTGTCCGCTTTGGTGCCCTGTGCAACAGGAAATGCTGTGCTCGTCCTTGATGTGGAAGTGTTCATAAAAACTATTTTCTCTGGACATCTATTCCCTGTGAGCGAAGAGGTATTTTTAATAAATATTATGCTTCCTGCACTCAGACATTGCTATCAGTATGATTTTTGAGGAGAAATAGAAAACCTGCCGAGCTGCTAGCACAGTTAAGGGCTTTTTTTTCCCATGGACGAATGGATGATAGCCATGATGACCACAGACATGGGAAAGCATTTTAACAATTCATAAGGTTCTTTTTCCACAGTGGGGACAGAGGAGCCAAATTTCCCCTGGCAGGAATGAAATGTTCAGCTGAGATGTTCCTAAGAAGTAAGCAATTTCAGAAAGAACTATTTAGGCAGAAGAAATGTGGTGCAGGGCAGCAACCTGCCAGGAAGCGGGGTCATGGCGCACACGGAGATCAGAAAGCCCTCACATTTCACTGCCATGCTTGGTGCACTACCTGACACCTAGTAGGAACCCAATAAATATTTGTGGATGAATTTCATCATTCATTCGAATGCCTGAGGCTTTTATGACTTTAGTCAAGCAAAGAGACGAGGATGTGACAGAGGAGATGGTCGGTGCTTGATGTGGCCTCTGACAAGACTTCTGGCCAGTGTGTAGCACCAGGGGGTGTCCCACATGCTGTCAGCATTGAAATGAGGCTTAAAATTCACAGGCCGTCAGCAGACGTAACCTCCATTGCAAGGCAGAAACAGAACATGTGCATGGAGCAATATCTGAGCTTCTGGTCTGGGATCAGTTCGGAGCATCTGCCATCATGACTAGGTCCTAGCCCATATTTGTGTTTAGATATTCAGAGATATTAAAGGGTTGAAGGCATTGATAGGATGAGGGCTGTAGAATTTTCAGAGTGGTGATGAAACTTAGGGGACTGTTTAGTCAAACCCTTTCACTACAGAAATGAGGAAATGGAGACCTAAGAAGCTTAAAAGACTTTTCTAAAGTCACCTGGCTAATTGATGATGGAGCTGAGATTAGAACTGGGATCTCTTCATGCCTAATCAAGTCTCTCCACTATTCGCTATTTTCAAGATCTAAGATGAAGTTGATGCCAATTTCTCTGATAAATGTATGAAACAAATTTGCATGATAGTTCTAACCTTCCCAATCTCCAGGTTAAAATCTATAATAATAAAAGTATAATATGCTAATTAGACCAGACAGCTGAACAACCTTCCGGATGTCATTCCAGACATCCTTCCGGATAAAACTGCAGCAGTGGGGCCAAGGCAGATGTGGTTAGGGGCGATCAGGCAGGCAGGCGAGCAGTTAGGGGCAACCAGGCAGGCAGGCAGAGTGGTTAGGGGCAATCTGACAGGCAGGCGAGCAGTTAGGGGCAGTCAGGCAGAGTGGTTAGGGGTGATCAGGCAGGTGGGTGAGTGGTTAGGGGTAATCAGACAAGCAGGCAGGAAAGCAGTTAGGAGCCAGTGGTCCTATATTGCGAGAGGGATCCCGGATTGAGAGAGGGTGCAGGCCGGGCTGAGGGACCCCGCCCCTCCTGTACATGTATTTCATGCACTGGGCCTCTAGTTATAGTATTAACAGTACTGTAATAACACTACTGTAAAATTCTCAACTAAAGTATATTCTACATATTCTAGAGTATATATCCTTGACCAGAATCAAACCTGGGACCCTTGAGTCTGCAGGCCGACTCTCTATCCACTGAGCCAAAGCAGTTGGGGCTACATATTCTAATTTAGGCAAATACTTCGTTTTCTAACCAGATAACAATATCGATAGCAGTGTAATGCCAGCACACTTCTGCACCTCCACCTGGAAACTATTCATTTACAGGGAGAATATCCTCCTCTTATCATTTTTCTTTTCTTTTTTTTTTTTTAATTTGGATAAATGTCAACTTGATTTTTAAAAAAAATCTTTATTGTTGAAAGTATTACATATGTTCCCTTTTTTCCCCCATTGACCCTTCTAGTCCACCCCTGTCCCCACTCCTGCCCCAGGCTTCTGATCATTTTTCATGAAAAAACACTTGGTAGTAGAAAGCAAACTGTTCAAGGAGCCGACAGTCTTGGATTCTAATCTGCCCACAGATTTCCAAATGACTAAGGCCTATCATTTCTGCTCCCTGAGCCTCAGTTCCTAGCTCTGTAAAATAAGGGGTTGGAGCCAACGAGTGCCGCAGGTCTCCTCCAGCTCTGACATTCTACAATTTCTACTTCTCATTCTGTTCATTATGTTTATGGCATGTATTTTTAAATTAATATTAATAAACCCCTTTCCACTGCCATCTGCTTTCCCATTTGCCTTTTTTTTTGCACTTTGCTTCCTTCTCTTTCCTCTCTCTCCAGGAAGCATGTTGGCAAAGTACCAAAGTGGGAATATCACGGAGTGTTCAAGCTTTCATTAGATGTGTGTGTTGTAACAAGGCATGCACAATTGATCATCTTGACATGCATATTAATAATTGAATGCCGTGGTACATGCTTCCTAAACTTTATAAACAACTTCTCCCTGAGCTTTGAAATGATGAGCTTTGCTCATAACTGAAAAACTGAAAGTGGGCAGGCCTACGAGGAGTTCCTAGGAAGCATACATTTTTTTGTAGAATAAAGAGAAACAATTTTATTAAAAGCCATATTTGAATTAGGTGTTGTTTTAAGAATATTTTAATAATCTCTAGTCTTTGTGAAATTTTAAAACTCATTTGCAACGTTGTACTTTGTATTACCATGGGTTTAATTCTGCTTAAGAAACGAGACCCACAAAAACGGGGGGACTCTTTCCACTGGAGATCTGTTTTATTCCACGAGTAACAAAGGGAAAGTAATAATCTCATTATGAAATTTGGGTCAGAAACATACATTTTTTAAAAGCAAAGAAGATCGAAACCCAAAAATCTCTCAGTTGGGAGACGTGGGGAAGTTTCTGCTGATGGACAGTTTAAGAAATGACATAAACATGAGACAAGGACGATATAAGGATACGATAGCATAGGAATAAGATGATTCATATGAGCTGGAATTTTTTTCTCTTTCTAATATATCTAGCAAATGAGAGCTACCCAGCTGGCCCAGAAAGGAAGAGACACCCCCACTCCAGGACAGATGATGTCCTCATCTAACACCTTTGATAACTGCACATCCATGGTCAGAAGTAAAAAATGATCCCAAACAGAAGTGAATGGAGGCTCTCCTCCCCCAATCTCTTGGTTGGGTTCAGTCGCTGCCCCTTGATGGGCTAATCCAAAGCTCAGGTGGAAACAATGCCTGTTTGATTATATTTAATAGCTGATCCTGTGGTGAAGGCCAGGGATATGAAAAAAGGTTAGAACTTAAACAAATGTTGGTGGAACATAACACCAACACAGCTAGAAGGTAACTGCTGAGCTTTGATGAAGTAAATCACATTTTTAAATTTATGTTATTATTAATGGCTCTTAGTTTTTTTCCTCTTTGAGCAAATGTCACTTGCTCAAATAGGAAAGCAAGGACAAATGTGACAAGCAAGGAAAGGAGAATGGGGCATCTAATTCAGCTTAATGGGCTAACACTTAGTGAAATTCCCTTTTCATGCTCAACTAATTGGCTATTTCAAGCAAAAATCTATATAGGGACCCACCTGTTTACTGTGCCTGGAGCTTTGCAATGTACCTGACATTTCCTGGGAGTTGCTACATGAGCTGTCCCTTCAGGACACCAGGCCAGCCACACTTGCTGTCATAACCTGGTTCATCAGTATACTAGGACCTGCTTCCAAACTGCTTCAGAACAATTTCCCGACACTTGGCTTTCTGATGGAGAAGAGCATTGACACTAGGGATCTTTATGTGGAGAGAGTGCTTGGGAGCTTTCCCACCACCAGGGAGAAAGCTGAGATGCCATTCCTGAATTTTGGTGCTTAAAAACCCTAACCTAATTCTAAATGAGAAAGACAAAGTGCGATTCCTATGGTGTTTGCCAGGAATACAATGCAGATAAATGGGAGTATGACTGGTTCTGTTTTGGGGAAATACAGTATGTAAATCACTGTGGACAAAGCAGTTATTGTTTTAAACTCAACTCTAGGCACGGATACCAAGGTCACTCTACCACATGGAACCAAGCTGGAGGAAGCAAAAAATATGGTTGAGACAAATAAACATAACTCCAGCAGATATGACATGAGAAATATTTAAAATTCAAAGGATGATTGCCCTAGCTGGTTTGACTCAGTGGATAGAGCATCAGCCTGCAGACTGATGGGTCCTGGGTTCAATTCCAGTCAAGGACACATGCCTGAAAGCAGCTGATCAATGATTCGCTTTCATCATTGATGTTTCTATCTCTCTCTCCCTCTCCCTCTCCCTTCCTCTCTGAAATCAAATATATATTTGAAAATTCAAAGGATAATGAAATGAGCGTCTACCTAGAGTTTACTAGGTTACTGCTAATATTTTTATGATGAATGCTAGGATTTGGTTCCCCTTTGCATTGGGGAGCAACCAGCTTTATAACAGCACACAGAAGAGAATGAAACATCCTGAGGTTGCTCAGTGAGATATGCAATCTTCCTGCTCCATCTCACAGGCTTCATTCCAGCTCAGGCTCACTATTAAGGACTCACAGGAGGGCTGCTCAGGCACTCCATGGTTGGGATGTGTACCCCTCAGCCAGCACTGAGGCTGTCAAGATCAGCTAGAATGTCTGTAATCTCTGTTGATATCTGCTGGCTGCTGAAGTATTTCCCAGAATCAAATTACAGGGCTAAGTGTGATCTCCCAAATAGTAATAAGGATATGGGAAATGTGAAGGTTGTTGGACAGTTAGTTACAGTTGGGAATATGTAAAAATGATTTTTTTGTTGTTGACTCTTCCACTTCAACTCTCTTCATATCTCCCAGCCTGCTAGCAAGTGTCTGATAAAGTATAGCAATTTCCAATGAAAACATAGCTAGCTAGCTCTTTTCATGATTTGCTTGATTACACATGCATGTTGAAACCTCATTACCCATGTGATGGGATTTCCTTTGTGATGCTTGTTAAAATAATCAAAAGCAGACATATCACTAAATCATCACTCATTTTGATAAATGCTCCAAGGGACCTAATAAGATGCAGTGATGGTGAACCGACTAGAAAAGGGTGGATCAGACCTAAAGGAGGAGAAGGGTTCAAGCATGCAAAGAGTGGGGGGAAGAGCACATCAGGCAGAGGGAACAGATGCGCAAAGACTCCAAGGTAGGAGGGAGCTCTGAAGGGCTCAGCAGGAAGGGTGACGCAGAGTGAGTCAGGGAAGACTGACGTGGAAGAGCAGGCATGGAGAGCTTTTTAAGCTAGGGAGAGAGACTATTAAAGTGAAATGGGAAGCTATGCAGGGATTTCAGTGAGGAAGATATGATATGCATTATATCAGGTTAGAGGCCCGGTGCATGAAATTCACACATGGGTAGGGTCCCTAGGCCTGGCCGGTGATCAGGGCCAATCTGTGGGGCGACCAGCAGGGTGATTCGGGGGGCCCCTGCTGGCACCCGCCTTGGCTGGCCTGGGGCCTGTGGGCTGAGGGAAGCTCCTGCATTGAGTGCTTCCCCCTGGTGGTCAGTGCACATCATAGTGACTGGTCATTCAACCAGTCATTCCACTGATCCTTCCACTGGTCGTTCTGCCATTCGGTTGATTTGCATGTTAGGCTTTTATTTTATAGAGTAATGTGTAAAAACTAGCCTGAAGTGGGATAAAAGTGGAAAGGGAGGAACTACAGGGGTGGGCAAAAGTGGGTTTACAGTTGTTACTGTGGAAAAAATATAATACAAGAATAAGTCTGTGTTTCATGTACTCACAATTGTAAACCTACTTTTGCCCACCCCTACATGTATGGCAGAAATTGAAACATGTGCTCCCATTAGCCACTGTCCCCTTCCTCCTTACTGTGAGAACTCAATTTTATTCTGGAGCGCAAAGGGTCCAGCCAAAGTAGGACATTTCCCATTTTCTTTGAAGGTGGTCAAGGCCACATGTAATAATTCTGCAGTTAGAAATGAGTCTGCTGAGGATCTTTGGGCAAGTTTTGCTTTCCTGATCTAAAGTTTTGAGATTAGAGTGTGTGTGTGTGTGTGTGTGTGTGATGGCAGGATCAGTAGCAGTCATCTTAGACAACCATCTAGGAAAAGCTAATCATATCATAGAAACTCAGGCTTGACGGCCTTGAACCACTGAACTGGTACCGACAAACACCAAAATCCGGATTTTACTCTGTGTGACAAGAAAAAACTCCATTTATGTAAGATACAGTTGGGTCTGGTTTTCCGTTCCTCACAGGTTGACACAGTGTCTCACTGACACACCAGGCTACTATTGTGCCCGGGCAGCCTGCACTGCAGTGGCAGCAGTTAAAATGGGGAACAGTGGGCCTATTTGAAGGGGGAAGCATCGGGACTTCCTGATGGCCCAGATGTGGGGCTTGTGGTGGGAGATGATGGGTGTAAAAGTTATAGGATTTTGGCTTGAGAATTTATAAAAATGGGATGGAAAACCCAGAAGAAGAACAGGTTTGAAGATTAAAATCAAGAAGCCAATATTTGATATTTTCCAGTTGAGGCACCTTAGAGGTATTTATGAGAGTAGTCTCCACTCCTGTGGTTTCCATGGGGTGGGATTTCCCTCCAGGACTCCTGGCCCTGCTCCAGCCCTTCATGTTCTCCACAGCCAGGGGGTGCAGCAGCCGGCCTAGAGAGACACTCATTCCCCTTTGGTCCTCCACCTGCACCTACAGGTGCAGACTCCGGGGGAAGAGGCCTGTGGCCAGATGCTCAGCCCTGTCAGGAAGCCCATTCTCCATTATTGCTGCAGATCTCAACCTTGTTTTCCAATTTGACTTTTCTCAGCAATAAAATGCTGAGGTCTGGATCTTCACACACTAGACTTCTGTGTCTGGCGCTCATTGGTTTCGAGCCTAGGCCAGCTTATTTGTGTATCATGTTAGGCAGGCACGTCGTGTTCTTCCAGCCATGACTGAAACCTTGTTTTAATGGGTGCTTCTTTCAGAAGGTATTGCCAAAGAAAACTAAATTCATCCCTTTTTCTAATACGTGGCTGCCTTGGTCTTCATTGTTAGAGTTAAGGGTTCAGTCTTGCCCCCCAAGCAGGACTGTAAACTGCATAGGAATGAGAATTTATTTAGAATGGATGCCAGTGATCATCTATTGTTCAGGCATTTGGCTTCTTGCCTTAATTTTACAGGAATGGTATTATTAGAATTGTGTGGCTTTTCCCTGTCTCCCTTTTCTCCACTACTAATCCACCCTTCCCTTCCTCTACCCATTAATCCATTCTTTGCTTCCCTCCTTTGAAAGGCGGTATCAATACTAGTGTTCTTTATCCTACCCCTAGTGACCTTAACTTCAGGATTGCTGGGCATTCACAGCCAGGTAAAGGGCCATTCCTAAAGACTGGGGAATGTGGGGAAGCTTGTCTGATAGTGGCCTGTAGGAGACAGAATATGTAATAAGACAGTGTCCCAGGATGGTCTCACATTGGATATTTGGCCACTTATCAGAGTTTATGTTTGGGAGTTTCTTAGATAATATTTTACACTGCCACAAAAATGGGCTTTTGACAACAGAGTTATATAAAACACTTCTACACATAAGATCCTGGTTTTTCTTGGCCCTTTCTCTCCCCATTCTAACAGATATATTATCTCTTGGGTTTACACTGATGAAAGAGGTGCTAGCCATTTTGGCACATTATATCACTGACAATAACACATTCCCAGAATGAATATGTAAATCACAGTCACCCTCCAGCGTGAGATCCTGCACCTGGTGTGGAATGGAGCACGGCATTGTTACCGTGCCATTCAGTGGCTTTTGCCCAGCAAGGGAACATCGGCAGCTGTGATGCATTATGCCGCTGTGACGTTAACTACAGACACAGATAGAGTGCCCATAAAAATATACGCCCTTTTTTTAATAGAGCCTTGGGCAATTACCCTGACTATTGTTCTATGAGAAAGCCCCATTTATACCCCTTCATCAATTTAGGACACAGACATGAAAAATCACCAGCATTAAGTAGTTAAGGCAATTTGCTTTCCAAATGAAGAAAGGACAAAAAAATAATACTGCAGAAAAATCTCTGCTTCCTGAGTTGCCCGAGTTGACAGTCAAAAGCTCACCTCAAAGGGTCCTGAGGAGGCGTTTTCTGATGGTACCTTCTTCCTAAACAGAGCCCAAGGGTAATGTGTTCAGGGTCTCCTCCTACTGTCAGCACTAGGAGGACATGTGGGGGGTGGACAGCCCACAGGTGTGGTGTGGACTGTGGTAGGTCTACCTGATGGCTGGGCTGGGTGTTCTGAGGAAAGGCTACAGAAACGTTGCTCACCTTGAGAAGTAAGCTCTCAGGGCAGGTCCGTGTTCCTCCAAGTTGCCACAAAACATGAAATAGGTTATGAGGCTTGCCATTCGATATGGAGTAAGATGGGAAATTATTGAACTACTTACCCCCAAATGAAAAAATAAAATGAATACAAAAGAAAAGGCAAAATCACAACACGACACATGGCCCCCAAAATCTTACTTACATTGAGTGAGAATTCCGGTTAAGGCATTTTTAAAATTCTCCTTGGCTTCCTCCATCTCTTGCTCATGAGTGGCCTTTTCATTCATTAGCCGGCGGACGTGGCTGTTGGCCGACTGCACCATGGAATAGAACTGGTTTGCAGAACGCCGATTCACTTCTCCTCGTTCAATCCAGGAAAGTAACACTGTGATAGCCTCTGAAAACTTGCTATCATCTGGAAACAGAAAACCACCAAGTACAAATCACGCCAAGGCAAGAAAATACAGTTCACATTGGTTCCCCTCAAAAGACAGAGCTTGACCCATCCTAGTGGATTCATTTTCAGAATTTGACACATTAGTTTTCCTGAGACTAATCATTCTATCATCACTTAGCTTTCTGTTCCCATCTAACTCCCTGGCATCATAGATATACAAGAAACAAAGGGACATTTTCACCCTCCTATCTACCAACTTGCTGAGCTCAGTGTTAGACCTGTTATGGGCATTCCTTGTAATTACATACAATTTCATTCTTCCTTCAAACCCTGATTTCTCTTTCTGAAGTCTGGCTCAAAAACTGATAGTAACCTATATGGACTCCATTTCTTTATTCTTTGATCAGAAATAATTATACTGTGATACCAGTTTTTTGACTTATAGAATCAGCTGAGTTAGTGTCAAACTGAGGAAGACAGATTAAAGCACTGTAAAACTGGTTGTAATATAATATATTGTTCCTGAGGTGGTAGTAGGAACAAGTCAATTCTTGTTCTACTACAGTTCAAAACTAATTTTATTTTAGGTATAGTATAACATACTTGAGTAGGCTGAAAAATAGAATATTTCCTTGTTTTCAACAAAAGAGGACCTGGGGTTGTCAGTGTTTGCTTGGGAGGCTACTGAAAACCTATTTGAACCTGGTTTAAGGCATGTATGTGGTCAAGGAGGGGGATAGGAGTGGGTAAATATGTAATAAAGTTTATTTCAAAGAAAACAAATGGATTTGCCTGTTTGGAATTGGTTACTGGAACAGACCTGTGTTGTATGGCTTGGAGGTGGAGAAAAAGCATGTGTGAAGGTGATTAAGTTAATTGGAACTGGAAGTTATATGTCAGTTATTACAATATTAATCAATCCTACTGCTGAAAGCTCATTCGCATTTTCCAGGTAAACTTAAAGGGCGGAGTCTTTTGTTGGTATTTTTCTACCCCTGAAAAATGTGATTTAAGAAAAATATTCTACATTTTTCAAATAAACTGGGTAGAGTCTGAATTCTAAAAGTAAGGAGCAAAATTAGAAGAGTCAGATTCTTACTCATTTGACAAATACTGAGTGCCCACTATGTGCCCTTCCCTGGAGGAACATCAGAGACATCCTTATGTATTGTGTGTGTGCTTGTGTGTGTGTGTGCATAGATGCATGTAATATATATTACTATATAGAGTTTACATATTAGTTATAGTGTTTATACATACATATACACATATATACACACATACATATACACATATATACACATACAAACATCTATATTTATAAAAGCCTGCTTGACCAGTTGACTGGTCGCTATGATGTGCACTGACCACCAGGGGGCAGATGCTCAAAGTAGGAGCTGCATCCTGGTGGTCAGTGTGCTCCCACAGCGGGAGCACCGCTCAGCTGACCAACCCGTTCCGGAGGTCCACCAGCCTGGCGGCAGCCACTCACTCCCTCAGTAGATCTGTAGGTCCAATCTCCAGAGAACAGGCCAGTTACTGACAGACCGGTGCCATTGGCACGATCCTAACAGCACCGCTGGCCTCCTGGAAGTAGGCCTCGGGCACCTTGGCCCCTTCCCCTCCCTAGATGCTCCATAAGAAAGAAATGGTATAAAAGCACCTGCCAGGTGGCTCCCGACAACCAGCACAAATGTCAGCAGGACAGATCCAGATCCTGGGCCGGCAAGGGCATCCCACAGCCTGGAGGGCTGATCAAGGATGGGCGCCAGACACAGGGCCCACAGGCCACCCTGAGGACCCCATCCATGCACAAATTTGTGCACCCGGCCTTTAGTAAACATATATACACTCCAGATGAATGGATAGAGGGTGATTCATATTTGGTAAGGGAATTTTATTTTACTACTAGTGGTCTGGTGCATGAAATTTGTGCACATTACAAGGGAATTAATTAGAGGAAATATTTTAATATTGCTATTTGCCCTTTCTTTATAATAGAAGTATCAGAGATGAAAGAAAATTAAATTAGTAAAATGTATATGAAAATCTCCCTCCTGTCAGAGTCTGGGGTGCACCATGGGACCTAGAGTCAAAACCCACCCACCACCCACACATGCTTTGAAAACACAGGAGACCCAGACCCAGCCAGCCCCACGCCCATTGGGTGATACCCAGACCTGGCTGGCCGCACCCCTGTCAAGCTCCTCTGGGTGGGGGGTACAGCCTCAAGTCCCCCAGCCCAGTGCCGGGCAGGGGGTGCAGTCTCAGGTCCCCCAGCCTGGCACCAGGGAGAGGGCCATGGCCTGAGGTCCCCCGTCAAGCCCTGCTGGGCAGGGGGCACAGCTTGAGGTCCTCCGGCCCAGCGCTGGGGCCAGGGGCGAGGCCTGAGGTCCCTTGCCCCGGCCAGGCGCCATGCAGCCTCAGGTCCCTACTGTTTGGTCATGATGTTATGGCATCCCGGCTAATTTGCATATTCCTCTATTATATAGATAGATTTTATTTTATTACCTTATCTTATTCACAAATGTTTTGGAGTTAACCATTGTTATAATTTTACCCATCATACAAAACCTGCATTCGTGGAGTGCTTTGTGAATTTTGCAGAGTCCTGTAGAAATACTTTATCGTATTTTCACAGAGGCCCCTCCCAGACAAGGTACAGCTTCATTGCTGTGGCTGTGGCTGTGGCTGGGCCAGGAGGTATGCAACTGCGTGAGGGTGGATCAGCCTAGGCAGTGCTTGTGGCGTGTGTTCTGCCTTTTCCAGGACAGAAGCAGCTATTACCCAGGCACTGCTGACCAGCCACTCAGGCCTCCCCTGCTCGCAGTGGCAGCCTGAGCTGGGGACCAAAGCTTTGTGTCTGTGCACACCTGCCCCCGCTGCCCTGGCACTTTTGCCAGAGGAGAGAACTGGCTTGGGGAACGCCCACAGGGCACCCTGCAAGTGAAAGACTCACATTTTCTTGAAAATCTCCACCCACAGGCACAAAACACACTTGTTCGGCATCATAGCTGGCTCACACAATTTTGTTAACTCTGGAATTTCTGTCTAAGTTCAACCCTCCGTGAACTTCAGCTGCAGTGATTTCTTATCTCATTTTGTGGACCTGAGCGGCTCGCACAAGATAAAATCCATCATACAACTTAACATTACATTCAGGCCATGGAGAGGCCCATAATTTAGCCTTATGTTTGTGAGAGACCGGCTGCAACTGTTACAGCCAGAATAAATTCTGCCTCCCTCACACTCTCTACCTCTCTCCCTGCCAATATATGTTAGGAGAATGGACCACCAAAAAGACAGCAGAAATAAAACTAATGCTCATAAGAAATCTTTTTTTTTTTTTTGTCTCAAAAAATAAGAACAACAACAAAAAGAGGGCACGGGCTTCTTGTACCATTTTTCCCCTTGCCTGTGGCTTTCATTTCTATAGAACACAAAGGGAAAAAAAAAAATCCTCAACCTGTTGTTAGAAGGAGCAACACTGTTCTATCTTTCCTTCCCTCGCAAACTGGTAGTTTTTCTCTCTTGCTTGTGGTCACTCAGCTCGTAGATATCCTAATTCACTGTTAGGAAGAAAATGTATGTTTGCTTGAATTGTCTAAAAACCAAATTTTATTGTTCGTCACCCCTAGTCCTAGAGCATAAGCTCACAAGCAGATTATTGTTAGCTGACAGTTTTTAGAAAGAGAGAAAACATTCTTAGGATTGTGCAAGTGCAAATATGCAATTTAAAAAGTAAGTAGGAAAGAGCCTTTCTAACATTTTAACAAATAATACTAGATAGAACTCCATTAGCTTAAAAGAAGTACATAGGTTTGAAAACTCCCAATTTTCATCCTTATTTCTGAACTTTCTGAAACTGGCAGGCCGATGTATGATTGATATACTGACATTCCAAGACAATGTAAAAAACATTAGGTAAAGCACTATTGGTAACTCTAGTCAATATCTGTTGCCATGTAAGAAGTGATTTTGTCTTAATCAAAACTAGGCCAGTAACTCTCTGAATGGCTACCAAGGAGTATAGGGAGTGGTCATTTTCAATTTTTAACTGTTTTCAATATCTATCTATTTTCAATATCTAAATTCAATTTTGCACTCACTGCAAAGATCACTGAGAAGCAGAAAACAATATAAACTAAACAGGATTTAGATTGCAGGATTATTAAAACTATTCCTGTGAAAAGAAATTAACCGTGTTCATAAAAATCACATCAGACACACTTATAAGAATTCCAAGTACTTCCTATGAGCATGTTTAGGCACACCTCTGAACATGGGTGCAGATGTGCTTTTTCCACAGTAAAAATTCGGAATATTGGTACAGTATTGTGAAATGACTATGGAGAATTTTCTCCTTAAAAACTGACCAACGTTTTGTAACCAGGGTCCTTACAATGTCACACCTGGGTTTACCTCATAAGTTTTATTCCTTAATTTGCCTTTTACCCTTCAGTCCATCCCACCATCTCTTTGCCACACTCCTCTTTGTTCGACGCCTGGCACGTCTCCCTGCTTTTGCACATGCTCTGCACTGGTCCTAGGCCCTCCCGCTCTGGTCCACCTGCCTATTAGTCTTTGCTCCAGATTCAGCCTGAGTGCCTTTCATAAAAGAAGCTCTTCTATAACCCTAGGGTGAATTAGGTGCCCCTTTGCTATATTTCCACAGTTCTCTACATATCCTGCTATTAAAGTATCAGTCATTTTGTACAATAATTGTTGGTTCATGGATCTGTCTCCAGTTGTGAGAGGCTAATATCAGAATAAAACTTCCAGGAAAAATATGCCGTCTGCTGGTTACTCTGAGTTTTTCCCTTGGAAATCTATCTACAGGGAGGGGCAACAGTAGG
Organism: Myotis daubentonii; assembly: GCF_963259705.1. Classification (NCBI taxonomy): domain Eukaryota; kingdom Metazoa; phylum Chordata; class Mammalia; order Chiroptera; family Vespertilionidae; genus Myotis; species Myotis daubentonii. The sequence continues at coordinate 136,585,120 of NC_081841.1, read as the reverse complement.
TTTACAGCTGTTTGTATAAAAATTAATAATGCAAGAATAAACTCTGTTTCATATACTCACAACTATAAACCTACTGTTGCTCCACCCTGTTTATTTCATTATACTCCATTTCTAATAGATTTGCAGTGATAAACACTAGAAAGCTCCAAATTCAAAGTTGGGAAACATCAGTTGTCAATAAACATTTTAATTTCATGATAAAGAGTATTGTCACACTGCTTATCAGAGATAAACGGCACTTAAAGCTGGCTGATTCTTTTATCCTTCAGGCCCCTGAGGTCATTACCATTGGCAATAAAAGTTAAGGGCGATGTCAGATAATCACACAGAAGCACAGCCTCTACAGCCATGCATTAACCAGCTTATCAAATGGCTCAAAAATCTTTTTGAAAGCATTTTTAATTCTGAGAAGGCAATAACCATTTCTAATTTTGTGAGGACAAAATAATATGATGACTATCTATCATACTTCAATGTCACTTCCTGAATCCATACCCATCTCATTTCATTCCTGATCACTTCCGATTGTCAGCCTCCCTCCCTTTCCCTCTCTCCCATGCTTATTGAGCATGTTGCACAATGTAGGTGTTACAAAATCACAAGTGAATAAATCTTTGCTATTCAAAAACCACAAGCATGAGCCTCCTTTGGGAGCTTGTTTGCAAATGCAGACTCCCTCTTGGGCCTTTTGATTCAGAACCTGCATTTTCTTTCTTCCAGGTAATTCATATGCACATTAAAGTTTGAGAAGCACTGGAAGAAATTGTTCAATGGAGCCAGGGAACTGGTTGGGAGCCCATCTAAGTTCAGAGATCCTGAAAAGCTGAAATGGAAAGTTGCAGCTGGGATATTAGAGAAAATTAGAAAGATCTGATGTGATTCTTAGGAACTTTGAGAATCTTGTCCCCAAACTCCCTACCCCATTTAAAGAATAGCTGCTGTTCTGTCATCTCTATCCTGGAAGAAAACATGTGGAAAAAAGTTAAAGACTTGGAAATGGGCCTAGAGGTGACTGCGGATCCTTTCAATGGAATGCTGGGCACAGACCAGAGGCCCCTCTCCAGTGCCCCTGGTGATCTGATTCTACATGGGTGTGAACCTTAACTGTTTTTTGATGAGGCTATGTTAAAATGTGGTAGGGAATAGGACATAAATTGTGGAAAACTGATAACAATGCAAATAATTCTTCTCTATAATAATGCAAACAATTTTTGTCCAGTAGGAAATATAAATATTCAGAAAGCAAATTCTTTTTTGAACCAGTTTTAACTTCTTACCGATTCCCTCATTAATTAAAGAGTTAAACAGAATCACTGGCATGTGGTCATTTAACATTTGAAAGGCAGTCATGATTTCACTGTCATCGTGTACTTTAGCACCCATAGAACTGCAGACTCCACAGGGGCAGGGCCCAGGCTGCAGCACAGAGCCCAGGACTCAGCAGGTGGGCACTCTGTGAACTTTTAATCAAACTGATGTCCAGCTAACAAAGGGGGAAAGGAATCAAACTGGTAAGCAGCTATTTTCTACTCCTTTGTGTGCAGAGGCTGATCTGGCCCTAAATTTCAGAAGAGCACATGGGGTAAAAGTCAGGGCATGAACAATGAATATGAAAACACTGGTGACTGTAGTACCCTTATTTATGGCTGGGTCTATAGAGGAGCAACAGGAGGGGAGATTCCAGGTTTGAATACAATGTATTGAAAATGAGAAAAAAAAAAGGGGGGGGGGAGACATTCTATAGCACATTTGTTTTCAAAGACATGGGATACACAGACACATGTACACATGTGTACACACATGTGTACACACACAATGGTGTGTCTTTACAGCTGTCATTGATTTCTAGCTTCTGTGATAGCTGGAAGCAGTAGTTTACAGTGTATAGTTACACACTGATGCAAGGAGAATGGGAATTCCAAGATGGCTACAACTGCTACTACCGTGTTTGTAAAATTTCACTGTTTCCCCACACACTGGCCATCCCTACACAACTCTCCATTTTCTGGCTGCTCAATTAACCATCAAAAGGGGTGGTACCTTAACTATCCTCCAAATCATGAATAGCATAAAAGGCTATACACATAGTATTCCTCACTATCCCCAACACACACACACACACACACACACACACACACACACACACACACACACACACTTTCCCTAATTAATTAGTACCTGTAAAAATTTGAAAACTAAGGGGGGAAGTATGAAAATACACTGATTATTCCTGCATTGGAGTCATGCAAAATGTTTCTAAATGAAATGGCATATCTTCCTTTTATGAAGATGAGTAATGTTCGAAGAAGTGATTCGCAAACAGGCTCCTGTGCCCTCAGAAGGAAGTCTGGTTTTTACTAATGGAACTTCCACTTGGCTAATAGTATTATCGATTTTTACATTCTTAGAATCATAAATAGTGGCAGCCATCTCAGCACAACGCTAGCACCACGTCCACCCTTTCTCTCCCTGGCAGGCAGACGCTGGGTCACTCTGTATGCAACCCAGAGTCCAGTCCCCTGGAAATTATGGGTGTTGACCCCAAGAGGTCCAAATTTCTGACAACACATCGGGAAATCCCAAGGGCACTGCTTGCCAAGTTTTGTGTCAAAACTTCACCTGATGCACAGAAAAACTCTCCATTTCATCACACAAAGATTATGTGAAGCTTTCCAAAGCAGGGAAAGTACACAAAATATTTTAAATGCTCTTGCTAGGAGAGATCCTCAGTGAATTAGGATATAATCTCTCCCCACTGTCTGATCAATTTCTTCCTTCCACAGTCCAAACACAGGGTTCCTCCAGGGGTGGATGGTCTGTGTTAGACACTGAAATTCATTATCTTGTCTGCCTGGTGCTACTGTTTCCAATAAAGTGTAATTATGGTGTTATTGAGCTCCTGCTCACTTTCTCAAAGCCCTGCTATAAACTTTGGTCTGTGAGCACTTCCCAGTCAGTCTTCATTAAGTTGAATTGTCTCAGAACAATGTCTATTTAATCAGCAGGACGCCTGCTAATTTTCTTTTTTAGAATTTGTACTAACGTAACCGACACTGGAGCTCCATGCCTTAGGTGCGACACAGTTACACCTCATTGTTTCTTCTGGCTTCAGAAGGCCCTGTGGCCACTGAGCGCAGGTTTCTGGTCCCAGAAGATTCCTCCGTCTCACCCTGTACCTGCCAGGTGGGGTGCCTGCCTCTCCTGGAATAGCACCCTGCACTTGTCACTTGCAATAGTGGAAGTACAGCGTGCTTTGTAAATTGCCTCTATCACTCAAAAAACTCGAACTCAGTGAGGTAGAGGCTTGTATCCTGTTTTCTTTTCCCACGTGACAAATACTTGTGGAGTGATTGGAATAATGGCCGAGTGCAATCACTTCCCTAACTTTTGGCCATGGGTCATGCCTGGTAGCACTGTTGGCCAGAAATGCAACATGCTTATAGATCCAAATAGCTAAGAAACAAAGAAAGCAAATAGTTTACTGAGCATATATTATGTGCATACTTTTAGCACTGAGCAGGATAGAAAATGCCTTGTTGGTTGTAATAAAGACTTGGCCTATACAGATTTTGTTGGATAAAACTGATTTTCAAGCCGAAACCGGTTTGGCTCAGTGGATAGAGCGTCGGCCTGCAGACTGAAGGGTCCCAGGTTCGATTCCGGTCAAGGGCATGTACCTGGGTTGCAGGCACATCCCCGGTGGGAGGTGTGCAGGAGGCAGCTGATCGATGTTTGTCTCTCATCGATGTTTCTAACTCTCTATCTCTCTCCCTTCCTCTCTGTGAAAAATCAATAAAATATATTTAAAAAAACAAAACTGATTTTCAAAAAGAAACTCGTAGGAATGAACAAGTACGATGTAAATTTGGGGAAAATGTTTGTACTAAACACAAGATAGCAACATTGCTCTAGGGCAAAAAGAAAAATCCAAGTAGGTATTTTCAGATTGCTTTCCCACTTCTTTCTGACCTAGGCGTCTTTACCTTGGACTGACTGCATTTGATATCCCCATATCAATGAAATCATCTTCAGGGAAACAGTTTCCTCGGCTCCTCCTGTCTGGCTTTGCAGCATTATAAGGAGCATGAGTGGATTTCATCTCTGAGGCAGCCAATTTCCTAAGCAATTAAATGCTGTTTATATTCCAAGCTCTGTGCTTGGGTTGAAATCATCAAGCTTGATATTACCTGACTGTTGCCTAAGATGTATCCCCAGCTAGTTCATTCTACTGTAACTGCCATCTATTAAAATTTCCAATCTGTTCTCTCTCAAGGGATCACACGGTACTTTTTAAAGGTGCAGCTTCTAAATTTTGCAAATTATATATATATATATAATATATATTCTTTTCTTTTAAAAATGGCAAGGCTTGCCAATTACTTTACCAAACTGACATCCCAATCTGCTATCCTGCTATCCTAACAGGAAGGGCAATGCAGTATTCCTCTGGTATGTGTAGATACTCTCTGTGTTGACTCCTTAAAAAAAAACATAATGTAGATACCAAACTTCCTGAAATTCCTTCATGAGGTCACAGAATCAAAGTGATAGTTTTTGTCACTCCTACGAGTGGACACGGCAGAAGCTGATAAATACAGAATGCACTGAATCTGAAAGAAACAAGTGTTTGTTCCCAAATCAACATTCCTGGTTGAGGATGGTGCTCTTTCTCTTTCTGGCCACTTGGTATGGCTTCGAGTCTGAACGGAAAAGTGAGAAGATGCATTTACGTTTTATAGGCTTGTTGTCAGAGGGACAGTCATGGCCTCTGTGTCACATTGGGGCACTTCAGTGCAGCTGCAGGTTACTAGGGTTTCCCAGCCCAGAACAGGGGATGGGGGCTGGAAGCAGAAGGTTTTTTGTTTAAAAAATCTTTTTTTTCAAGCATAGAAAAACTGTTCTTCCTATCTTTCTAAAATAGGATTTGGGCAGTTGTTCATATACTTCCTGTAATGAAAACATCCAATCCACTGTACACATTGACATTTAATACACTGGCTATGCTCTCAAATACTCTAAGGACCAATTGCATCTCTCCCCTCATAAGAAACCTTCCGTGGCTTTTCCACTGTGGATGGAATAAAACCCAAACCCAGCAGCAGCCTTCAGGCCGCACTGTACGGCCCAGCTGCTTTTCCAGCTTCATGGGCCTCTACGATTTTCATGCAGGCCTCACCTTTGCCAGAGCAGACCGCACGCCTTTCTCCTTGGGTGTCAGATTCTCTCTGCTTCCTTCTATCTTTATTCCCAGGGCTCCAGCCTCTGACTAATAATGTGTTTATGCCCATTCTTTTTTCGAGGGAAAAAAAAATCTTGTGTATCCTGCAAAGTTCAAATTCAGCCTCCTCTCTGAAGACTTCCGTGACACTTTCATCAACAGTGTTTGCACTCATTCCTCAGCTCTCAAAGCACGTTGCTCATCCCTTGAACAATCATGTCACTGACTTTGTATTACCGTTAATCGTTTCCTTGTAGACACCTCTGTGTGGCCGGCGACTGTGAGCTATGTAACTCTCATTAAAACCTGACACACCTAACAACCTGAGGACAGACTGTAAAACACTCAGATGTTGCTCATGTCACACAACTTTGATCAGTAATGGCAAAAAATCCACATACACACCCAATCCTCATTTCAAGACCTGGCCCCTCCCCATTCATTTGTAGTTCACTAGGGCAGGTAATAAAGCCTCCACGTGTTTATCTCTCATAGCATCCAACACAGGAGAGGAACACAGAAAGCATCTGAAGAACTGAAATATACACACTTCTCGTCCTCCTTCTCTGGTAGGTGTTAGCAGTGCCCCCTCAACGCCATCTCTGAAGCCAGGAATCCTACTCTGCATGTCTCTTCTGTCCCAGCGCAGAGTGACACGGTTAAGGGAGGCTTTGTGAGGAGGGTGGAGTAGGTACAAGCTCCCCAGAGCAGGAGGAACACCAGGACCGCCTGCCCAAGGGGTAGCGCCAGCCTAGCTCATGCAACACAAGTCGGAGGGCAGTAGACAGCTTTGGGGCTAGAGCTCATGGCTCTTCTCCCCACTTTGCAGGCAATTGTTGAGTGGCAGTGCACACACATTCCCAGACCACAGCGGTGACAGCTCTGGAAAAGGGCAGGGCTCTGTCCCAACAGCAGGACCAAGCTCAGCAGAGTCCTTCTCCCAGTGACTCCCCCCCGCCCGCCGCCCCCCACACCCGTCATAGGGAATCAGCTCTTGAAGGAACAGAAAAACACAGGGCTTCGGTGTGGAGGGGCCACAGCCTTTCTCTTTCACTGGGCAACGGCCTCCTACCTTTCAGCTTTTCGGCCAGCAGAGCGGCCTCGTGCTCCGAGTAGTGCATGATGGCCGGCGGGGAGGGTGGCCGCAGCCGGTCCTCCTCCAGCTTGCGCCGGTGCCGCTCCTCGCGGGCGCGCATCCTCTGCTTGCATTCCCACTCGTAGAAGTCATCCCGGGCCTGGGCAAAGTCCACGTGAAGGCGGCCAGAATCTTTTTTGTCCGTGCTAGACCCTAATCGCATCCGGTAACCTGAAACCAATGGAAAGCCTGGTCACATAGCAAAGACGCAGCACCACGGTTTGGTCCAGGCCCCTGATCCAGGTGCACTGAGTGCTGTCATTTCCTTGTCCTTACGGAGGACACCCTTCCCGTTGGAAGGGGGAGGCAGCTCTCCTTCCCCCCAGCGACCCAGAAGCACTGCCAAGTCAGGCTCCTTATAGATTAGGGGACATGCACACTGCTCTGAGGTGTCTGTCTTAGAGGGTCTCCTATCATTTGCAAGCCAGTGATACCAAGAGGGTGATCTCAAGAACCTGGGCTAACTAATTCCTTCTTCCCTCTGGCTTCCAGGAAGCTCAAAAACAAATCTGACACATAGCTTTTTCCCTCCCTCCTACCTTTTTTTATGGCCCTGATTTTATATTTTCAACTTACTGTAACTCTATTGCATAAACTCCCTTAAATTCTTTTTAGAAAGAGATGGAGTAGGAGTAAAGAGTGTCCATGATATTTAAAGAGATCTACAAAGTAAATTCCACAACACCTCACTCAGGCTATCACTTTATTCTCTTCGAAAATGTTGCTGCTCAGTTCTCTCTCAGCAGCTGCAAAAGCCACAATTACCAAGGCAATTTTGCAATGCTGTTTTATTTCCACTTATCCTCTGGGGCACACAGGAGAATATTTTACCTTCAATCAAGGGGCCTTGCCGCTGTCTTCCTGACAGCCCTGCAGCAGCTCATCTGGCATGCAGCACCGCACGAATTGTCCGCACAATCTTTGAAGGCCACAGGAGCCAACACGAGAGCCCAGAGCCAGGCCAAATAATGGGCCTGCAAATCTTTGGGGGATTTACTGTGAGCTGCCCAACTTACAAAGATTGTGAGCAGAAATTTGATCTGAGAAATCAACAGAAACAGCACTGAAACCAGACAGCCAAACTTCAAATGAAGAAGACTTGGCTTTGAGGTTGCTCTTCAGTTTGGGGTACTCAGAATTAAAAAACATCAATTCAGGTCCCAGCAGGATGAGGGCTGTCAGGGCCTGCCAGAGGAGGGAACAAAAGCAGCACTTTTGCTGTGTAGGGGCTTTGCAAATAAGACACCACTGTGAAATGCTAGGCCACACTGGGCAGATATTCAAGACCTTGTGGCAGATTTCAATGGATTATCGCAGTATTTTGGGTTGAAACTCAGCTGAAAATCCCTGAAAAGGCTGACTTCTCCCCAGTAGGGCCCTTCACACATTTGAAAAGTTACAAATATGAAACAGATCTCACATCTGATTCCATTATGCCTTTCTTGTGCCTCGGTTTCAACTGTGTTATCTAAAAATGGAAAGACATAACAACAATACCTATCAAAAACTCAAACATCTGATCACAGATGAGCAGAATTAAATCTAAAGCACAGTGTATCTTGGTTGTGGGCCATGGAAATTTAACAAATCTGCAGGCCACAGTGAATATATATATATATATATATATATATATATATATATATATATATATATATATATATATATAACAGCTGAGCAGGCAGGGCAGCTTGAGACTGGCTAGTGTCCCAACTGGCTAAGCAACTTTCCCTTGCTCATGGCCAGACCATTGCTTTTCAGACATTTCTGGTTCCAAAAAGCACCCCCTCTTTCACCAAAGCATCATCATTAAGGCCTTAAAAGAGATCTGATGAGGCTGTCTCTAAAATTAGCTTGGCCTTCAGATGTGAACCCGGTCCTAAAATTAGACAAGCCTTCCATCTGGGCTCAGGCTTGCAGAAGCTCACACGCAGGAGGAGCAGCCCTCCCCCCTTCCTGTTCCTCACATTAATCAGCCTTTCAGATCTTCCTGTGACTGATGCTGCAGCCTCCACAGGGCAGCAGAGGCATAGCTGGGAGATGCCCACGCACCCGGGCAGGGGGGCTGGAGGTAAGGCCTTTGCTGGGGGTTCCTCCTGTCTCAAAAGGGCAGACCAAGGAGCACCGCAGTGCCCTGCTGAGAAGCAGGACCAGGGTCCAAGCTGGCAAAATCATAACATCAAGGCATTTATAAAGAAGTACCTTCACGTGCCTACGTTGGGTGTGTTCACCTTTGGCAATGTATTATGGGGTTTCTGATTGGGTCTAAACATTGTGCTCTGTTGGTGTTAAAGCACTTTTCATCTACTCTAACCCTCTCATCTAATCAGGTGGGATAAAGTAATAGTTTTATTGGTAGTGCTGGGATTCGAAACAAATCAGTTTGTCTTTATCATCATCAGAATGTTTGTATTAAAGATAACCATTTACGTACTGAATGGTTCCTATGTTGCAGATGCCTTGCTAAGCACTTAAAATCCATTATCTTGATTTATTCCCCATAACAACCCTATGAGGTAGTATCGTCACTATCTCAATTTTGCAGATGAGGGAAAGGAGTCTCAGAGGGAGGTTATCTTGCCCAAGGCATGTGAAGCCCAGTGCCAGGCACTCAACCGAGTCCCCAATTGTCTAATGGATCGCTCTGAGGCTACAGCTCAGGAATACGTGAAAAGTAAAACATAGCTGTCTGTGTGTTGTAAAATATCTTTATCCTATGTTTCACCTTCCATCTCCATTTCGGAAAGCTGTCAGATTTTTCCCCCCTCTTTGTAAGGTTTTATGGGAATAAGGGGTTTAAAGTTCTCCATATCACTATCTTGCTCAGGAAAGTTTCTGCCTTATTGGATTAACCCCAAAGCTTCTGGGGTTTGCAAGAGAATTTCATGGCCAATTGCAGAAATCAATCCGCAGTAATGTTCAGATGTGCTCTGTTTTGTTTTTTTTCTATCCTTTTTTCACCTTGCCCCATTGCTTTTGCCTCAGGAACAGGGAGGTAGTGCCCAGAGTGACTTGCTAAAATATGCAGATTGAGAGTGTGAGGAAATTGCAATGAGTAGAATCTAAAATACATCCTTCTAAAGCCACATATCAATACCAGCCCGCAATTCTTAGATTGGGCAAAGGCCTTGCAGAGAGACTCCATACACTTGCTCTGACACCCACAGAGCCAAAGGCAGTATTAGGTCTAATTACAACACCTGTAAAAATCTCCCATGTAAATTGGTACCAAAGAAGCAGGGATCATGGGGTGGGCTTAACCAAGATAAATGTACAAACGATTGGGCAATGATACTGGGTCTTTCCCTGGCTCCCACAGACTGCTTTCTGCAAAGAACTGATCTTGATTTAGTCTCCTGGTGTCTAGAAAGTGAATCACTTCTGAAAAACGGAAATTATGCTAAGAGAGTACTTTAATCTCCCAGAGAATTACATCCAATAATCATAATGGTCCTCAGTATTCATAATATTGCTTTTCATCTAATAAGCACTTGAGATCATTAATTAGAAGCTTGATGGAATTCCTAAAGACTGGATGTGGGAAACCATTCCTGCAGCGAGGTGCATTCACAGACTTAAGGTGGAGCTTCTGGCAGCCTAGGGAAAAGGCAGAATCCCTCCTTTTCTAGCCCCAAACTGTAAGGATTTTTATTGTGCATTAAGGCAAGAGGGAATAAACTCACATTAACATCATAAAACATAACAAAATGCCCAGAAAACCCCTTATGGAATGCAAAGTACCAGAAAGGTAAATGGCTTTATCAACCATGAATTCCTCTGCAAAGCGAATGTGGCAAAAATTCTTCTTGCTTTTCCGAATCGCTGTGATATCACCACACTGTTCAAAGACTTCTTGAATAATTTCCTCAGTGGCATTTTCTGGCAATCCTCCGACAAACACTGTCTTACAGCCAGGAGGTCGTTCTCTTGTGGAAGGAGGCGGAAGATCTAATAATTAAGCACAAGAAATAGAGGGTTTTGCCTTTGATTTCTTTGCGTTCTTTTTTCCGGTTCACCTGGCAAAAGTAAAACTCGCAGAGTAACTGTCTCCACTCTGGATAATGATAAATTTCTACACCGACTTACATTGATCATGGGCTGTCTTGTTTTTCAGTTCCTCTCCCCACCTCCTCCCAACTTTCTTTTCTCTTTTTGTTCATTTCTACACAGAGTAGCTAGGCTTGTCCGTGAACAAAGATAAAGTAAATGTTAGCATAATTTCATTTTTCCTTCATAATATGGAAACCCAGAAAACGAGGAAAAATCCTTTGCAAGGTACAAAGCATGATGAAATGACAACATGATGAAAAGCCTCGGTTCGTTATCTGCTTTGTCTTGTTTCGGGATAAGGAAGCAGCAAGGCAGAACGCAGAGAGCCGAACCTGAAAGCTCGCATGGTACTTACTTGGCTGGGAAACCCCGGGCCTGAAAAGAACTTTTTTTTTTTAGTATTATTCACATTGAAATGAGCAAACTATTAAATTTGGGGAAGGCTGTATAAAAAGATAAAATGTACACTGTCACAACATTTTACCTAGTTTATATGTAGATTACTAAAGCAATCTCCTGAAAAGTCCACTTAAAAAAAGGCAACACTGATTAATATGAATAAAAAAAATCCTAGCTATTTAAGCCCATAAACTTAGTATCTGAGGCTAAATTAAAAAAAAAATTCTGACCCATTTATTTCATCAAATGTATGTTTCCTTCAAGCAAATGCAATTTGGCCCAGGAGATGCAGGCTCCCCCCAAAATTGCTAACCGCCAAATTAATTCAATTTTCCATCTAGCAAAAAACATTTCAGAGTTTTTCTCCCGCAACTGTGAAGATGGATGGAAGTGCTCACATATTTCACACTAAGTTCTGCAGCAAAAGTCAGACCTCACTGCATGCAAAAAGATTCTTAATGCTGGATATATAGTTCCAAATCACAGGTACTGCCTTTACGGTGTTGAGTCAGCTCATGGACAGACATATGGACATATCTCCTCCACATGCATTCTAATCTAGAGATAAGGAACTTCTGTGGAATGGATCCCCCCACTCTAGTATCTATGTGGAAGAATTCTGAGTCACATCTGAAAATGAATGCAATGCTATGATAAAAACAGAAGAAATTTAAATTGATAAGCAAACATTTCTCACAGACATCACTTACTTGGATTTTGAGGGAAAAGAGTGCAACTCTTGCAGTGGATTATTTCTTTGATGACAGTCACTTCTGTTGGCGGCGGGGGTGGTACCAGTCCCAGGCCTGGGATCATTGGGTTAATGGGGGTGATCCCAGTCATCATGTTGAGGCCTGGATCAAAGCCTGGTACACAGATGGAGTCTGGAAAGAACACAAGATAACATTTTGGCTGGAGGATCTGAAATCTTTTACATTTTTCTAAAAATATCATTTGACTTTATGGTTTTTATTTTTTAGGAATTTCTCCTAGCACTGTAGAAAGCTATTCCAGAATGGGTGAGGAGAAAATAAAAGATGAACTTAAAACTACATGAAAAAGAAATTATACTATTTAAAACACTAACATGGCAGAATGGGACACAGCATATTAAAGTGTAAAACCATGCGCTATGAAGCTTTGCTAATATTGTGAATGCAATTTCTGTTTCTTAACACTGATGTATCATTTACACTGCTTTATGACCCAGGATGTAGGAAGAAATATCATTTAATGTTGAAGTGGCCTGTGAATCTAATTGTCAACCTACTTTCATCAGAAGAGACTTCTTACCCAATTGACCTAGATTTAGAAAAGTTCAATTTATATGTGCACATTTTATAATGGTGCATCCAGGTCCAACCGAACCCATTTCCCCCAAGAAATAAAACACACACACAAAGAGATATTATAATTACTACGGATGGGTTAAATACATGCAGGCATAAAATTAACTATATACATTTTTTTATTGTTATAGTATTACATGTCTCCTTTTCCCCCCAATTAACCTCCCTGCCACTCCCACCCCCAAGGTCAAGCCCCACCGCCCCAGTGTCTGTGTCCATTGGTCATGCTAATATGCATGCATACAAGTCCTTTGCTCTCTAACCCCCTCCTCTCCCCGCCTTGAGCAGACCTTCCAACTATATACATTTTTAAACCATACTTTCTTCCGGTAATTCAATCAGCAAATAACTGACCATCCTTCTGAAATCTTTATTCCCTGTATAAAAAACCAAATTTATGCCCTTATAAAAATTTGAAGGAGGCAGCAAAAAAAAAAAAAAAAGAGAGAGTTTTCCAATATAAGCACTGAATTGTTCTTTTAGTGTGATAAAGAAGCAATTAATTTCAAAGGTGATATAAAGGGACTTTGTTGTTTTCTTTTTTAAATAAGTAAGACTTTTCTAAGAGCAGGGGCTGTTCAAATGTACTGAGTTTCTAGAGTAGCTGCGAGGGGATCCCTCTCCTGGGAGATCTGTTTGCAGAAAACAGACACTCCCACTGGTGGTGTGATAATGTTCCCAGAAAGACAAATAGTAGCACAGATGCCACCAGGCGTAGTAGTCATGGTGACCCTCCACCACAGTCCTCAGGGAGGACATTCCCTTCTCTTACTTTTCCTACTTTTTCTCCCTCCTTCTTCTACATCATTCTTCCTTCCTGCCCCCTCTCCTCTGTGGCTCTCAGGTACCGCCTGTGCCTGGGCCTTGCACAGCCTTGCTCTTTCCTCACCTGTGCTGAAAGGTCACATAAGCCCAGAGGCAGATGGTATGACAACTGCACCTGGGTTTACTAAGCCATCCCAGAGCGTGTAGAAGGACCCACATGTGCTCTTCCTTTCTGGGAAAAGGTTTATGATAGCTTTTCTCCAGCCACCCTGGATGTTTCCACTCCTCCTCTGGGCCCCACAGAATAAGCAGGGTGATGCTAATCTATAATCCCAGGAGGACTGCTGTCCCACTTATTAAATCCATTTAACTTGATGATAGTGTATCACCAGGGCTTCAGCAAAATGAGGTTGTTGTTGTTGTTGTTGTTGTTGTTGTGTTTTTATTTATTTATTTTTAAATTCTCACCTGAGGATATTTTTCCATAGATTTTTAGAGAGAGTGGAAGAAAGAGGGAAAGACAGAGAGAAATATCAATGTGAGAGAAACCCATCCATTGGTTGCCTCCTGCACAAGCCCCCACCAGGGCGCGGAAGGAGCCTGCAACCAAGGTGCATGCCCTCGACTGGAATTGAACCCAGGACCCTTAGGTCCACAGACCACTAAGCCAAACCAGCTAGGGTGAGGTTGTTATTTTATTTTAAATATTTATTTTTGTATTTTTTTAACCCTAAATATAACTGCAAAATAAGCATTGTCTTTGAAAGTAGCCACCTTGGCATTCTAGTCACTTCCTCTATAATTATGATTCTCATTTTCTTCATCTGTAATGGGATTGTTGACTGGAGAATTTTCTGGAGCACTAGCATTCCAGACTCTAAGGCCCTGTGCTGATTTTGCTCAAAACCACAGTTTTACCAAAGACATACTATAAACATTTGGAAGTAACAGAGACAAGACTCACACTTGGGTTACTCATTTGAAATCCTCATAGTTTCATAGATCTTATTCCCACTTTACCGGTAAAGCAATTGAGGCTTAAAGCATTCAGTGACATTTCCAGCATCACAAAGCAAACATGGCAGAGTAGGAACTAGAACCCGGGTCTCTGCTCCATGTTTAAACAGGTCTCTTTTTAACTACTTCCAAGTTTCCACCAAGAATGACCCAGTGCTTGACCATTCACCTAATACATGTCACTACTAGAAATTTACTCTTTAAAAAAATCAAGACGTAGCCTTGTGATCCCCAGGCCAATTCTAAAGGAAAAGTTCCAGAACACAATGGTTCTCAATGTCATCATCAGTGAAATAACATACTGGCTTTCACAGTGACTATATTAGAAATAAAAATGGGAATATCAGCATATTTATGCCTTTACTTAAGCTCATTCCAAACATAAGCTTTGCCCATCTCTTTCCTGGCCTGTCCCTCACTATTGTTTGCCAATACGGGGTGATTTAAGGCTGAAACCGCTCAGGGCTGCAAACCCTGGAATGAGAGCCCATGAATGATATTAACCAGATGTTTCCCACAAATGAGATGAGAAGCCCAGTGCCTGTAGGCTGTTTTGGTTGTAACAGACTTCTGTTCTCTTTATGAAGGCCACATAAATAAATAGTCAGAAAGGGGAATGAAAGACACTACTCCTGAGCATGCATTACTTGGCTTTTTCCGAGACACCCAGAGAAGAAACTCTGGGGTTTAATGGAATCTACATGGTGAGTGCGCTAACTTGAAAAGAGCTTAGAAAGGAATTAACACCTAAATTATGTTGGACCCCAAAGGATCTGAAATTCAGTATTTGAGGAAGTAGGGAAGGATTAAACTTTTTTTTTTTAAGTACCGCTACTTTTTAACAATATATGAACAGATGAAAATTGCTTTCTCGAACAGCACAGGGATCTACTACATACTAACTCGTTAAAGCCAATGCACTATTTCCGAAAGTCTGAGAAAGACACACACACAGGACGACACAGGTGAGGAGAGAATATTCGCTCTGAGAGTCAGTTCCTTGCTAAGAAAAGGCGTCCTTGTGAACTTCAGAGATAATGAGCTATAATCCCACTCGGGGAAAAGAGGAAGAAGGCTTAAATTGCAGCAAGAAAGAATCCAATTAAGTACATGGTAGAACTTTCTTTTAGAAACTGCACTTGAACAAGAGGGAGGGTTATTTATTTCCAGGACTGCGGCCCTGTCAGCTCCTCTCTGTATTGCTGACTATAGGCACAGAGGCAGCAAGGCCAAAGCTCAGCAATGTTTCTTTTTAGTTGTCTTTTCCCAACCGAACAAGACAAAAGCAGAAACAAATATCTCATTCACTGGTTCATATGTAGTCCGGTGTTTAACAATTAGATGGACATTTTTCAGAGGGCAGTTGGGGTTTTGTATTCAGGACTTTGGAGGCATGGTGGTTTCATTCATTCATTCACTCACTCATTCATTCATTCAGTGTGTTTACTGGGCACATACTATTGCCAGGATCTGGAGTTACAGTGGTAACTGTAATATGTGCCCCACTTGAGGAAACAACTGAGTTTGAGTAGAGCAAAAAGGATGGGCACCAAACTCAAGAGAAGAGCTAAAATATGATCTGAGGCTCAAAGGATTAAAAGAGTCATCCAGGAAGGGACCTGCCCAGGAGGGCCTGAGCCCTCTGGGAATTCCAAGTGGTTTATAAGTGAGCACTCAGTAGAGTGGCTACAATGTTCTGAGGAGCCATGGGAGTCAGATCAGATCAGAAGCTCAGATCAGAAGCCACCCTGTCATTCAAGCTAGTAAATGGAGCCTTATTCTTTCTGGGGTGGCAGCAGCTAAATGTCAGTCAGATGTGCACTTGGCCTGGCCAGAGGCCCATACTGACTGGGCTGCCCTCCCTCCCTCCTTCTCTCTGTCTGCTGAACCTAAAAGGCTTGCCCCTTTTCTGCCTTAGCAAAAAGTCTCATTTGAGGTGAGAACTAGACCCGGATTGGAAGAAAGGTAATAGAAGCGAGTCTCCAGTCAGGGCTGGGCATAACTAGGTTAGGTGGATCCTGCACTAGGCTGGGCTGCAGCTGAGGGGACATAGGCAAGTTTTCAGCGCCAGGATCGAGTCTGGCCCAGAAAGTAGGACATAGTGCTCCAAGAGAAAAATACAAGAGAGGCAGCAATCAAGCCAAATGGTAGCACTGCACGTCTAGTCTTGTGTAGGGATTGTTAGCAGCAAGACCAGTCTAGGCAGGCCAGTGTGCCAGGGGGTCACTGGGCACATGTCACTGGGCCCGAATCCCCCAGGTCTAGGGTTCTGACTAGGGTCAGGGGGAACTGAGGTTTGGCAATAACATTACAGTGTCACAGGTCAAGAAATACCAGGTAATCATGCAGGTTAACTGAGTTGTGACTCAGTCTGGGGAAGCAAGACAGGGTCCTGACACCAGAACCGAGGCCTGGGGTTTGGGATGGAGGCAGTTCCAGTTATCGGTCCTGGGACACAGGGCAGAGCCTGACCAGTGTCAAGCCCAGTTAGATGCTGGGTCCCAAAAGGCAGGGCTCCAGGGCCCCCTTCCTCCTCCATGAGACCCAGATGAGACCTCAAGTGCGTGGAGAAGCTGAGCACATGGGAGCAGTGCCCAGGACTTGTGCCGGGCAGAGGGACAGACGGAGGGGCTCTGACACGCCTGCAGTGGCTCCTCTCCCTTCTCTAGAAGAATTATGGACCCAAAATATGATCTATCTTCACTGAACATGAAACTACGAGATACACATTCTGTTTACTGGAACAGGATGGAGAAACCGTTTCTCACAACAGTGTCCCATTGCAATTTCCAAGCCCTGTTTGACTGTGTCAGTTAAGATCATGAACTATTACAGTAATGCTTTTTTTTTCAGTTCCATGTCCTCCTTTTCTCAAATATTCTTAAAATTATTTCATGATCAACAAAGGAAAGCCATTTTTATAAAGGTGACCTTGAAGTAAAAGGCTCAAGTCACAGCTGGTTCCTTCACCTCTCTGGGCCCCAGGTCTCCATCAGGTGAATACGAACATAAACACCAGACAAACTTGCTCCGCAAAATGGGGGCATCAGAGGGGACAGTCTGTGCAAAAGCAGTTCTCAAAGTGCTAAGGGGCTGAGTCTGCAGTCCAGTGCACCTGTGATGAGGTCCTGGGTCGGCCACGCCCTGGCTTTGTGACAAGTAATCTTTCTAAGTTTGATTTATAATATCTGTAAAATGGGGATAAGCATATATAAATGTTAATATTCTTGTGAGGATGAAAAGGGATTAAAAAAACCAAAATGTTTAACCTAAATGTCCAGCACATGGTAAATACTCAGTAAATGGTAGCAATTACTTACAATATCAATACATGTATATGTTATGGAAAATAATATAACATTGTCTACACATAGAGGATCATGATGATGACGGCAAAGTGTTTCGTTTGAGAAATATGTGAGTGCCTGCTAGGTGCTCTATGTTTTGCTAGGTCCTTTGCCTGAAAAGGCATTATACAGTATGAGTCCTTCCTTCATGGAAGTGAGAGTCCAGTGGCAGAAACAACTAACCAGAAAATGACAATACAGTATGACAACTTTTGTGAGACATTTGAATAAGAGGTGCTATGGAAACACAGAGAAGGGGCCATGAAAACCAGTCTGGGTGGGGGACTGTTATGGGTTGAATTTTGTCCTCCTGAAAATATATTTTGAAGAGCTAATCCCTCTGGTACCTGTGAATGTTACTTTATTTGGAATCAGGGTCTTAACAGATGGAATAAAGTTAAGATAAGGTCATACTCAATTAGGATGTCCCTATGTAATATGACTGGTGTCCTTATAAAAAGAGGAGAAAAGCCCTGGTTGGTGCGTTCAGTGGTTAGAGTGCTGGACTTGCACAGAAGGGTCACAGGTTCAATTGCAGGTCAAGGGCACGTACCCGGGCTGTAGGTTCGCTCCCTGCCCCTGATTGGGGCCTGTGCAGTAGGCAACCAATCCATGTGTCTCTCTTACATGGATGTTCTTCTCTCTCTCTCCCCCTTGCTCCCTTCCCCCCTTCCACTCTCTCTGAAAAACAATGGAAAAAATATAAAAATATTCTCAGGTGAGGATTAAAAAAACAAAACAAAAAAGAGAGAGAGAGAGAGAAGAGACATTGACAGACAGACAGAAAGACTGCCATGTGACAATGGGACAGTGACTGGAGATAAGGAGCTACAAGCAAAGGAACACCAAGGACAGCAACAACAACAACAACAAACAGAAACTAAGTAAAAGGCATAAAACAGGCTCTTCCCTAGATCTTTCAGAACGAGGATGGCTCTGGCCAACACCTTGGTTTCTGGCTTCTGGCCTCCAGACTGTGAGAGAAGACGCCATCCAGTTTGTGGTACTTTGTGGTGGCAGTCCTAAGAAACTAAACGGGGGATAGAATCATAGAAGGAATCCTTGAGGAGGTGACAGATGACTTTAGTCTTAAAAAGGATAAATTCTATGTATGCAAATAGAATGTAAAAATGGTATTCCCCAAATATACGCATAGGAATAAGCAATGCAAAGATATTCTAAAGCAATGGTTCTCAACCTTCTGGCCCTTTAAATACAGTTCCTCATGTTGTGACCCAACCATAAAATTATTTTCATTGCTACTTCATAACTATAATGTTGCTACTGTTATGAATCGTAATGTAAATATCTGATATGCAGGATGGTCTTAGGTGACCACTGTGAAAGGGTTGTTGGACCACCAAAGGGGTCACGACCCACAGGTTGAGAACTGCTGTTCTAAAGGTTCTCTTTGGAAAAATATTAAAAACTAGTCCCCAGGAGGCAGAATTGCTCCTATGTTTTCCCCTTTGGGAAAAGACAAACTTTGAAGATTGTTACCTAGTTATTGAGGACAAATTAACCACTCAGCTTATAAATTAACATATTAGTGTACTTATAAGTAAATGCCAACAAGCAGAATCTTTAAGAAAGTAAAATTAGCCCTAATTGGTTTGGCTCAGTGGATAGAGCAGGGGTGGGCAAACTTTTTGACTCAAGGGCCACAATGGGTTCTTAAACTAGACCAGAGGGCCGGAACAAAAGCATGGATGGAGTGTTTGTGTGAATTAATATAAATTCAAAGTAAACATCATTACATAAAAGGGTACGGTCTTTTTTTTTTTTTTTAGTTTTATTCATTTCAAATGGGCCAGATCGGGCCCGCGGGCCATAGTTTGCCCACGGCTGGGATAGAGTGTCGGTCTGCAGACTGAAAGGTCCCAGGTTCAATTCTGGTCAAGGGCATGTACCTTGGTTGCGGGCATAACCACGGTAGGGAGTGTGCAGGAGGCAGCTGGTTGATGTTTCTCTCTCATTGATGTTTCTAACTCTCTATCCCTCTCCCTTACTCTCTGTAAACAATCAATAAAATATATTTTTTAAAAAAGAAAGTAAAATTAAAAACTCTTCAGTGATCTTTCCAAAGAGATCCAGAGGTGGGGAGATGTGTCTTCCATTGAAACCCAAAATGTATATCCAAAGTGAGTTCCTGGAGCCCTGCTGTGCACACACTACAAACAAAACCTCATTCTGTCAATAAACCCCTGTCTCCTTTGACCAGGGATGCAATGCTAGCAAACAGAAGAAATGCAACCTTCAATGGATACGTAAGTAATGTTGACTTGAGTGGGGAGTTATGTGTCCATATTTGAAAAGATGACACGACACACAATGAAGAGACTTTCATAACTTCTGACCAAAACTGGTGCAGAGAAGAGCTGACTGCTGAAAGAAGTCTGTCAGATCTTTCCAGCAACCTGCACACAGAACCAGATTTGTTTTGAGTGGGCAGGAGGGGAAAGCCTATCAAAGATTCTATGAAATTCACTTACACTGGGCCAGGGACTTGAATTGACACCAGCGCAATTCTGTGCAGAGGCTTGAGCTGTCACACTCAGAGTAAGTCACTCTGTGTTTCCTGAAGCTACTGAAATACACTCTCCAGATTCCAGATGCAATGGGCCTCATAGCTCAGGAATGAAAATCATGCCGGCACATATCAGTGAGGCATGGAGGGGATCACTTTGACAGGAAGCAAAGGACATTTGGCGTTACCAAAGATCCTGCTATTTCAAAGCTGAGAGACTTGGACATTTCCTAGTCCTACCCCCCTTGATTGAGAAAATTGAGGCCCAGGATGGTAAGTGACTTGCCCAAAGTCTAGTTAAGAGTGGAGCTGGAATTAGAATCAAGAGTCCTGCTGCTTCATCACTGTGCCTTTGAGTTCTCCAACATCACTCCATCCTGTCTTCCTCAAGACACATCTAGTGATGATACATTCACTGTCTCCCAAAGTGGCCCATTTTATTTCCTATTAATTTTTCCAATGAGATATTTATCCCTCATCTGTTGACTCAGAACCTGATATCATGTAGTGAAATCCATTGTCTGTATTCTGCACGCCTGGACTATACTCACAGGTAATTCTCTTTCCTACCATTATTGACCAGATCCATGAAGAAAGCCCACAAGAATAGCCGAGTCTTTTCTCAGCCAGCCTCACCACCCTGCTTCCTTTAATCCTTCCATGTAATGACTCTCCTTCTCTAAAACCCACTTTTGAAGACATCTAAGATTATCCCCAGAAATGGTACAGGTAGAAAGGTGTCCAACCACCTGCCTGGTGGGCCAATAGCATCCTGGGCCCCACCACCCATGCATGAATTCATGCACCAGGCCTCTCGTAGATAGGCCTATGGGGTCCTATGGGGGCGTGGGGGGCAGGATGCTATTGGCCCTCCAGGCAGGTGGTGGGACACCCTTGCTGGCCCAGGATCTCTCTACCTTTCGGAAGCCTAAACTTTATATTTTTTATGGACTTGGAACTAAACACCATGGTCATGTTTAAAGGCTTACTTTGTGTCAGGCCTGTGTTGAAAACTTCACATCATGTCATTAAGTGAATCTTTCCCACAGTCCCCGTCACAGCTGACACAGGTCTAATGACCTCATTCAAGTAAACCACAAGTCTTGTCTAATGGCACAGTGCATTATGCAACCTTGAGGAAGACATTTTGAAACAAAATAAAAGAGTTTGCATTTTCCATTGACTTTCCCAAAATCTATCTTCATAGGTTTTCTTCCTGTTTCAAATTTTCCCTCCTGACCCTCAATGTCTATATATTGGTAAGACAACCCTTTCTTAAAGTTCCTGTCCCTTCTAATCCACCAGCACATTTCTCTTCAAAGGTCAGATTCAGCCACAGAAGCAGAGAAAATGCTCTTAGACAAATCCATTTAGACACCTTCCCTAACACTGACTTCTTCTGAACCCTTGTTGTTGATTTCCAGTTTTGAGGGCCATTGCCAAATCTCATTGCATGTGCAGTCATTCTTAATTCCTTGTGTTGGAGGCTCATGCTAACTTATTTTCCCTGCTCTGTGACCTGCTAACTTATTTTACCTGCTCACTTGTTCTACATCTTGTCTGAATGTACTCCATAGCAAATCATTTGCAATACCAGGGCCATGCATCCTACCATTCTTTGTAGACATGCTTGAGCAGATTAAGTAATTTGAGGTGAGGGTCTGCCTATTTCCTTCAATGGTATTCTCCTTTCCTCTCAGTTCCTAGTTTAAAAACCATCATATGCCAAGACTTTTCAAACAGACCTACCTTTGAATGGTTTTCTACATCATCATTTTTGTCCCCATTGCCATTTAGGTTCTCATTTGGAGTATTGCAAAAGCCTCTTTCTGTGCCCAGGAGCTATAGCTTCTATATCTTCCTCCCTCTTCTTCTGCCCTTTCCTCCTCCCATCCCTCCCCCAATACCCTTTTCATACGCCTGGACCTGGGATCAGCCAGTGGTGCCACAGAAAACCCATGAGAATAGACTCTAATTGGGGCCTCTAAATTACTTATTTTGAACTTCTTTTCACATCCCTATCTCATTAGCTGATGATTAATTTTCTCTCTGTACTATGTTACGTGACTTTGTACAGCAGGACTGTTATATAATGATTTTTTAAAAAGCACTGAATAGGCACTTGGTGTTCTCCACTTTGTCCTGACAGGCTCATGGCAGAGAAGCAAAAAGTAGAGGAAAAAGACTGTTGAATCTTAAGAAATATTTTTGAATATTCAGCCAAGCACATTGAAAGCACTCCTCAATTAGATAATTGTAATGATCTATTTGTCCACTTATCTGTCTATCTTTCTAAGGTGGTGGTGGGGGGTGGTGATACTCTAGGTATATGTTGAAAGACTAAATAATTTATGTCAACATATTTCTTTCTGGCATTCAATGCCTCCTTGCTTTGTTGTACTGACCCCTTTCTTTGAAGTCAGGCTAAGAGCTTAGAGTCATATTGATGCCAAGCCCACTACAGTCAGTGGGGATGACAGCCGAGGTGGCATTTCCCAGCACAGAAACATCTTCGTAGGGATCTTCCCTTTGAAACCTGCATCTTTTCAAGGCAACAAGGAAGGTATCACCTTTTGATTTCATTTATTGACCTTGGTTTCAGTTTACAAAGCATCTGGGAGATAGGTAACATCTCATAAATTTAAACAAGAACAAAGGAAAGCTTATTCAATAGTTAGGTTCAAAGAAAACATTCACATCTTATTATTTTAAACAATTTATGTAGGTTTCAATTTAAACTTACTGTTTGAAGGCATTGAAGCAATACAGAGTTGGTCTCTTTAAATAAGATCAGCACAGAGCTGTGGACTTGGGAAAGAAAATAAGCCTATTTTAAAAGTAAACACACCACGAGTGCTCCTAAAGGAAAATGCAGATCACATGCTGTTTTTAAATAACAGGGTAGTCTATATTAATTTAATTTTTCTACTAGACTGTGTGGGAAAGGACAACTGGCTGACTCATCATCACCTTATCTATCACGACAAACAGTCCTTGCCACATAGTACCATCTAAAAGAACACTTGTCAAATGAATGAACGAAATTACGAAGCTCACAGAATTTAGAGTTCACACCAAAGGGACAAGATAATGAAATATTTGGTTGTTCAATCCACAATATCACCACGTAAATTCACATAAGGTTCTAGAGCAAATGATGGCTGCATTCCTTATATTCACCTTATTAACTGAACAATGGGAGCCTTGAGGGTTTCTGCTGGGTGTGCCTCTTATTATCATTAGAAAATGTTGATGATTTTACTTACATGTTACAGATAATGAGACTGAGAGGCACAAGGATTGAGGTGGTGCTCAGGATCACAGAGCCCACTGATAGGACTGTTCTCTGAGCTCTGGTTAACACACCTCTGTAAGATGCACCCGGACTCACCCTCCTGCCAGCCCACGGCTGCAGAAACACAGACCTGATCTTAAAGGAATGAGATGGAGAGGCAGGAAATGGGAAAAATAAAGGAAATGTAGATTATGGGTAAGAATGAGGAAATAAGGGCAAGAAATAGAGTTGAAGAGGGAGAGAAAGGGGAGGGAATCTTTCCTCCCGGAAAGACAGATGAGGGATAGTCTGAATCCCAGGTTCAAAGACAGGTTCAGTCTCCTTCCCAACTGCCTAGCTTCTCTACATCTCAGTTCTTAATCTGCAAAAGGAGAACGAAAAATCATGCAGTGGTTCTCAACCTGTGGGTCGCGACCCCTTGGCGGTTGAACAACCCTTTCACAGGGGTCGCCTAAGACCATCCTGCATATCAGATATTTACATTACAATTCATAACAGTAGCAATATTACAGTTATGAAGTAGCAACGAAAATAATTTTATGGTTGGGTCACAACATGAGGAACTGTATTTAAAGGGCCAGAAGGTTGAGAACTGCTGCCTTATAGGGTAGTTGTGAAGATTAAATGAGTTGAGATATATAAAGAGCTTAAAAGAGTGGCTGGTACAGTGGAAGCACTAGATGCATATTAGCTATCCCTTTAATGGTGAATATTATATATATATTTTGATGTGTACAACTATGGATGTGTGTTATACAGTATACATAATACAACATTGCCTTCCTTTAAGAAAAAGACATATGCCAATTCTCTGTTGCTCTCTAAGTTAATATTTTATTATCTATGAGAGTCCTGGTGCATGAATTCATGCATGGGTGGGGTCCTATGGGGGGGGAGGCAGGATGCTATTGGCCCTCCAGGCAGGTGGTGGGACACCCTTGCTGGCCCAGGATCCAGATCCATCCCACTGACATTCACGCCAGTTGTTGGGAACCACCTGGCAGCCACTTTTATATTGTTTCTTCCTTGCAGAGTGTCTAGGGAGGGGAAGCAGCCCTGGTGCCAGAGGCTGACTTCCAGGAGGCCAGTGGTGCTGTCGGGAGTGTGCCAGTGGCGCTGGTCTGTTGGTGCCTGGCCTGTTCTCTGGAGATTGGACCAGCAGGACTACTGAGGGAGTGAGTGGCTGCCCCTGGCTGGTGGGCTGCAGGGACAGGTTGGTCAGCTGGGCATCGATCCCGCTGTGGGAGCGCACTGACCACCAGGGGAAAGCTCCTGCGTTGAGCATCTGCCCCCTGGTGGTAAGTGCACATCATAGTGACTGGTCATTCTGGTCATTGGTCGCTTAGGCTTTTATACATAGAGATTCTAATTTCAACAAGTGATTCTTTTTTTTTTAAATATTTTTATTGATTGTAGAGAGGAAGGGAGAAGGAGAGATAGAAACATCAATGATGAGAGAGAATCATTGATTGGCTGCCTACTGCACGCCCCTTACTGGGGATCAAGCCTGCAACCTGGGCATGTGCCCTTGGCCAGAATCAAACCCAGGACCCTTCAGTCCCCAGGTCGATGCTTTATCCACTAAGCCAAACTGGCTAGGGCAAGAAGTGATTCTTTAGGTAGAAATCAGGAGGGTCTTCTAGGAAAACAACTGAGGAGGCAGTGCCATATGGTTTCCCCACAGGAGAAATTGCTCCCACTTTAATCTTAAGTAAAAAGCTTCTCCCTCTCCCCAAGGACCCAAGGCATTTCTCTGTGTCTGGAAATGGGAATTACAGGATTCAGAGCTGTTTTCTCTCTGCCTTTTGTTCCAGGTAGGTTAGGTGTTAAAACCACACATGCCAACTGTGTGTTCATTCATATACTCAGCATATCTGCTTTCCCCTGAAACTTAGTTTTCTCCTTTGTAACCCTACATTTTTAATTTAAATGAATATGTCTATGTTATTAAGCTTTTACACACCTATACACACACACACACACACACACACACACATAACAAATGTGTTTTTAATACATTCATATGCTGCTTAATGGTAGGGATACTCTCTAAGAAATGCTTCTTTAGGTGATTTTGTCATTGTGCAAACATTTAGTGTGTACTGACCCAACCCTAGCGGGTATAGCCTAAGACGCACCTGAGCTAATGGTATAGACTATTGCTCCCAGGCTACAACTGGTACACAAGACGAAAATGCTGTGTGAGTGCAAGACTAAATTAAAACAGAGCAGTGCCAGACTTTAAAAAACTTCATTATATCCGAGGCCCTGGCCAGATTTAATTATTTACATGTTCATGTGTATTTTAATTTAGAAAGCACCAAGGCCAAATCATGCTCTCCGGTAGTGTTTCCTTCAAGCAACATCCTGAGTGATTCCAGTAGCTAACTTCTCAGAGAAGTAAGCTAAGGAGAAATAATTTCACTAACAAATTGCCACTGAAACCTAACTCAGCTTTTTGGCTGAGTGCAGTTTACTTGGAGGAACATTTCTTTCTGTCTTTCTTTTATTTATTTACTAGAGGCCTGGTGCACAGATTCTTGCATGGGTGGGGTCCAGCTGGCCTGCCCTGATGGGGGCCCATTGGACCGGGCTGGTGGAGGGGAGGGGTCGCTCGCAGTTGGATGGCCAGGGGGAAGGACCATGGGTGGTTGGCCGGCCGGCCCCGCCCCCGATTGGGGTGTTGGGGGCCGATTAGGGGCAGAGCTGGCCAGGGGTGGGGGGACAATTGGGGCCAGATCAGGCTGGTTGGCTACCACAGTGCAAGTCATAGCCATCAGTTGTTCTGGTCGTTCTGCCATCCTGGTCACTGGGCTTTTACATATATAGTAGAGGCCTGGTGCACAAAAATTTGTGCACTCGGGGGTAGGGGGTCCCTCAGCCCGGACTGTGCCCTTTTGCAGTCTGGGACCCCTTGGGGGATGACCACTTGCTGGCTTAGGCCTGCTCCCCGGGGGATTGGGCCTAAGATGGCAATCAGACATCCCTCTGGCAGCCCGGCAGCCCTTGGGGGATGTCCACTTGCCAGTGGGGAGCAGACCTAAGCTGCAGTCAGACATCCTTAGCGCTGCTGAGGAGGCAGGAGAGGCTCCCACCACTACCGCTGTACTGGCAGCCATTAACCTGGCTTGTGGCTGAGCAGAGCTCCCCCTGTGGAAGCACACTGACCACCAGGGGGAAGCTCCTGCATTGACCATCTGCCCCCTGGTGGTCAGTGTGTGTCATAGTGACCAGTCATTCCAGGTCTTTCTGCTGTTAGGGTCAGTTTGCATATTACCTTTTTACTATATAGGATTGAGGCCTGGTGCACGGAAGGGGGCCGGCTGGTTTGCCCTGAAGGGTGTCCCAGATCAGGGTGGGGGTCCCCACTCGCGTGCCTAGCCAGCCTGGATGACGGGCTGATGGCTGTTTGCAGCTGACCACACCCCCTTCATGGTGGGGGTCCCCACTGGGGTGCCTGGCCAGTCTGGGTGAGGGGCTGAGGGCTGTTTTCAGGCTGGCGGGTGACTGAAGCTCCCAGCCTCTTTTTTTTTCTTTCTTTCTGGGATTTATTTACCTTCTATAGCTGTCACTGGAGCTGAGAGCCGGCTCCAGCTCTGAGGCCAGGGCTGGCTGAAAGCAGGTATCTGAGTTTGTTTACCTTCTATAATTGAAACTCTGTTACCATCACTGGCGCTCTAAGCTCTGAGCCCACTGCTGGCTAAAAGCAGGTTTCTGGAGTTTGTTTAGCTTCTATGATTGCAAGATTGTTGCATCCGGAGCTCAGAGCTGGGCTGAGGCAGGTGGGGAACCTTGGCTTCCTCCATCACTGGAGCAAGCAAGCCTCCTGCTCACTTCAGCTGCGTGGCTGCCAGTCGCCATCTTTGTTGGCAGTTAATTTGCATATCCTGCTGATTAGCCAATGGGAAGGGTAGCGAAGTTACAGTTAATTACCATGTTTGTCTATTATTAGATAGGATGTAGCTTGTTGACAGTATTACAGTTGGCCTGATTCCCCACCCCCTTTACCCACCTCTTCCCAGTCCTCACCTCACCTGCCTCTGGCCATCACCACATTGTTGTCTATGTCCATGGGCTATGTATATAAGTGGGCTAATCCCTTCACCTTCTTTCATCCAGTCTCCTCACTCCCTTCCCTCTGACCTCTATCAGTCTGTTCCATGTACCATGTACACATGGCTCTGGTTTTATTTTGTTTGTCAGTTTGTTTTCTTTATTAGGTTCCTCATATAAGTGAGATCATGTGATACTTATCTTTCTCTGACTGGCTTATTTCATTTAGCATAATAATCTCTAGGTCCATCCATGCTGTCACAAAAGATCAGAGTTCCTTATTTTAATTAATTTTTTTTTACAGCTGCATAGTATTCCACGGTGTAAATGTATCCCATTTATCCACTCCTTTACTGATGGGCACCTGGGCTGTTT
This sequence comes from Myotis daubentonii, assembly GCF_963259705.1. Taxonomy (NCBI): domain Eukaryota; kingdom Metazoa; phylum Chordata; class Mammalia; order Chiroptera; family Vespertilionidae; genus Myotis; species Myotis daubentonii. Next base: position 136,557,593 of record NC_081841.1, on the reverse strand, counting down.
CCAGGTCTTGGCTATTATAAATCACACAGCATTTCTTAACAACTTGTTTTGAATTATTTTCATTTTAAATAATTTCCTGTCCAGTTGTAAATTCAAAGAAAGTTTTCTTCATTCGGGGGTCTACATCTCATTCTCATTCCCAGGGTTTTGAATTGTTACAAAACCTTTATATCACACTATATTTTCAAAATCTTTTTTCAACCATTTAATAAGTTGTTCTCATGATATCACTCCAAGATTTTTCCCCCTTTCACAGATGAATGAGAAAGTTGAGGCTTTTAATCTCAACTTGAGACATGTGCCCATGGCATCATTACAAATGGAAGAGAGGTGCCCTAGCTGGTTTGGCTCAATGGAGAGAGTGTCAGCCTGCAGATTGAAGGGTCCTGGGTTTAATTCTGGTCAAGGGCACATGCCTGGGTTGTGGGCTCGATCCCCAGTAGGGGGCATGCAGAAGCCAGCTGATCAATGATTCTCTCTCATCATTGATGTTTCTATCTTTCCCTCCCTCTGAAATCAATAATACACACACACACACACACACACACACACACACACACACACAAACAAACAAGCAAAAACACAAATAGAATAGAGGCAGGTTGTGTCATACTGCCCTGGCTGCAGTAAAAGTCTGGTTGCCTACCACTAGTGCCCAGGGAGGCATGGGCAGAGGGGAAAAGCTGTGATGAACAATATTTGGGGTCCAGTCTCATGTCCATCCCAGGTTCCTCATCTCAGAGGTAAGGCTACCTGCACTGCCTAGTTCATTGTTATTAGGGATGCCAAATTATGTGCCTGGCATTTGTGTGTCAGAAGTTTACAAACAAAAAAAATCACTATTCAAATGTAAATTACAGTTAGGATTTTCTATTTCAAAGACCTCTGCAGCTCCACAATGGTGCTACGTGCTTATCTTCTGTGAAAAGAAAATTCAATATATTACTCTACATATTATTGTGCTTTATAGTATATACACAAGCATGACAGGAGGGAGGGGAGAAAAGAGTGAGAGGGAAGGAGAATGGATGTGGGTGTGTGTTTTCTCACTCTTCTCACTATGACCCATAGTGAAGGGTCTTGGTCTCAGCAGAACTATGCTATTCTGCGTGTTGGGGTCATCTACTAAATTCTATTGCTGAAAAAATTGAGTGAGTGGCACATTGCCCTAAGTTCCTCTGAGATACTTGCTCACTGAACATATTTAATCATCTACAAGGTTGCTAGGCAATGTGCTAGATGCTGGGGCAGAGGGATAAGTCAGGATCCCTGGCCTAAGGTGCTCAGTGCACTGGGACACAGACATGAGCACACAGCTGCATTAGAAAGTGGCAGTGGAATTAGGAAGGCAAACACAGTACCCGGGCCATCATCCTGAAAACAGCCCAAGCACACTCTGAATTACAAGTGGTTTTCCGCTTTGAAAGTATCTATTTAGCTGAGCCATTATGTCTCCAAAGCCAAGCACAGAACACTTTGTAAATACATACCCAAGTCACAGCATGGCTGCCCTTCGGGGCTGGAGCCACACTTTCAACCACAGTTAATTTTACTGCATTTATCAAATGAATTTTTTTAAATTCTTACCCGAGGATATGTTTTTATTGATATTTAGAGAGAGAGGAAGGAAGAGAGAGAGAAATATCCATCGGTTGCCTCCTGTATGTGCCCTGATAAGGGATCAAACCTGCAACCCTTTGATGCATGAGACGAGAAACCAACTGACCCACCTGGCAAGGGCTCACATGACTTTTTGAGGGCAGAGGACTGGTGGGTGTGTTATTTATCTTTATTTGTATATATTAGTATATGTGCTCCTCCTCCTCCCAATACCAGGACCATTCTGGGTCAGCAGGCCTCCTTCAGGTGGAGTTTACATGAAAAGCACCCTCTGTGTGGAAGACTGAGATTACAAAGCATAGCCTTGTCAGCGAGGGGTGCAGGGCTAGCTAATCTGTAAATCCTTGTTACAAATGGATGGGGAATTCACATGGGCCAGAAACATCAGAATAGGAACAGGAGCTTGGGCATTTATGTTTTTTGTTTGTTTGTTTGTTTGTTTGTTTGTTTGTTTGTTTTGGTTGCAACAAAAACAGGTGGTCACATTTTCCCAAATACATTTGTTAAGTTAGTCAAAAGAATTTGAAAACTTCCTCATACTTCATACAGAGGTATGAGTGAAGTGAATAATCTCAGCATAAAGTATTTGTTGAATACACAGAGCTAAGTTAAACTACAATAGAATATAATAAAAGATAAAATGTTTGAATGAAAACAAGTAGACAAGTGTTTAGGCTTCTTGCTTCCAGAGGGATCAAAATTTTCAGAGAAAATTAAAGGGACAAATAGAGTATCTTAATTTGTTGGAAAGCATCCCCAAATAAAACGAAAGGGCTGACAATACATACAAGACTGACACATTCACAGTAGATAATAAAAAGAAAGTCGGATGTGTAGGGGGTAAATCATCATCTTTAAGGACGCTATCAGAGAAATCAAGTCCCACAGAGCATCCCTCACACTGTCCCCCTCTGCCACCATTCGTTCAGCACAGCTCTGAATTGTTTCACCTTCAGCAGCAGAGAGGTATGAGCAGGAGATGCAGGTCTGACAACTTCCTGACAAGCTCCTCTAACTGAATTGGGGTACCTCTCCCCGCTTACCCCTCCATACCTGCTGGGGCTGGCCTGCCTTGCACTGGCCTCTCCAATGGCTGTGGGCACCAGCTCCTCTCAGACCGACTCCACACCATCCTGCCTGGATGGTTTCTTAGCTGTGGTGACCACGGCCCAAGCTTCTCCCAACCCACCACCGCTGTTCTGATCCTTTCAGATCCTTTTCCCCATAAACAGCTCCTAGGAACTGTCTCTTTTTCTCTTGGGTGAACTGCCTTCTGAGTAAAAGTCTGCTGTTCGCAAAATACGGTGCCTGGCTGTGAGGAACCCAAATGGATTGTGGAGACTTAAGTAATGGAGGAAATGTAAGTGAAATTGTCAGCTAGAAATGGAAGAGTCCAAACTCAAAACTAGGTTATTAGTCTTCTTGCAAAGCTTACTTTGTCTCACTGGGTTCGTCAGTGACAAATCCCTGAATTGGGTAGGTTATAGGGTTTCACCAGTACACAGAACTGACCTTTAGCTGGAAAACACCAGTATGGCCATATCATTCGTTCAGGCCAGCCTCCAGTCTGTTTGGTTAGTGCCCAAGACCTATCCGTTGTTAAATATTTGATACCATTGTTGCTCTTATCAAAATAAAATATGTGGCAAACAACAAATGTTTGGCTTCTACTCCTAGCAAGGAGAGCGTAACAAAGACCAGATATACTCTCCCACCTGAAACAACTAAAAACCCAGATAAAATATATGAAACATACTTTTCAGACATTGGATATCAGGCAGTGCAAGGCAAAGATCCCTGAGAGAGGGGAAATGAACAGGATGAGTCCTCTAATTTCCCAGTGCACTGCCATGAGAGAGTTTCCAGGCTACAACACAGGAAGGAGGAACCCTGAAGGGGCCCCGCAGTCTTCCTGAGTAAAGATATTGCTAGTAGTTCAAGGAGGCCAAGACCACTAGAGTTTGCAAGGCAGAATATTGACAAAACAAACAAACAAACAAACAAAAAAACAAAACTGCGCGCGCACGCGCGCGCACACACACACACACACACACACACACACACACACAACATGCGTATACATAAACACACAGAGCTCAGAAATAGAGCGTGTACACCTCAAGTCCTCAGCTGGGACCTGATCAGTGTATGTGTGTGTGAGCGAGGAAAATACCAAGGCTGGAAAGAGCAACACCCTAAAGATTAGAAAGAATACTCCATAGAGATCACCAAGGCTGGGAAGAGTTTGTTACCTTATCAACTAGAGTAGAAAAGCTTGAAAATTCATGAGGTTGTGGCTAGAATATTCAGAATGAATGTTAAGAATTGTGCCCCAGTAGCAGGGCACAATTAACCCTAGACCAGTGGTTCTCAACCTTCCTAATGCCGCGACCCTTTAATACAGTTCCTCATGTTGTGGTAACCCCCAATTTCATTGTTACAAATTGAACATAATTAAAGCATAGTGATTAATCACAAAAATAATATGTAATTACATATGTGTTTTCCGATGGTCTTAAGTGACCTCTGTGAAAGGGTCGTTGGACCCCCAAAGGGGTCGCGACCCACAGGTTGAGAACCGCTGCCCTAGACTAAAGGCTACTCTGATCTCAAATAGCAAATCTTAAACTCAAGCCTCAAAAGTTTCAAAGTGTTTCCAATTAAAGTCAATGTATCCTAGAATAAACCTCAGGATATTTATAGGAATACAAAAATATCCAGCACCTATAAAGATGAGATTCACAGTATCTGGAAACCAATAAAAAACACCAGGTGTGAAAGGCTAATCCTTAAAAGTGTAATTATTTTGCATGGCAAAGAAGAATTAAGACTGTAAATGGCCTTGGGGTTGTTAATCAGTTGACCTTAAAATAGAAAGATTACCCTTAATTATTCCAAGGGGCTCAAAATAAGCACAAGATTCCTAAAAGGGGAAATAGGGAGGCAGAAGGGAATGTTAGAGTGATCTCATGTGAGAAGAATTCAAGCCACCTTTGCTGGTTTTGAAGATGGAAGGGTGTCCACAAGCCAAGGAATGCAGCCAGCTAGAAAAGGCAAGGAAACAGATCCTGCCAGGCAGAAGTGCAGCCCTGATGACAACTTGATTTAAGCCCCGTGAGATTCTCTAATCTACAGACTATAAGATAACAAAGTTATGCTTTTTAAAAGATACTAAATGTGTATTATCTAGTTACAGCAACAGTAAAAAAATAATATAGCAAGTACACACAGAAGCAGAAAAATGTGACCAATAATAAGGAGAAAAATAAAGCAATAGAAAAATACCATAAATGACAAATATAAGTGGCCTAATATACTTGAAATTAAATTCCTCAAAGAAAGGAGATTGAGACAGAAAAATATTTGAAGAAATAATGGCTGAAGATTTTCCAAATTTGATAAAAAAAGTATAAACTCAAGTCCCAATAAGTTAAAAAAAAATAAGACACGAGAAAACTAAAGAAAAGATTTATTATAGTCAAGTTACTTAAAATCAGCAATAGAGACAAATTCTTAAAAGGACCCAGAGAAAAAAGATATGTTATATACAGAGAAATAAAAATCACAATTAGATCAAATTTCTTATTGGAAATAATAAAAGACAAAAGAGATTAAAGTTTTAAAAAAGAAACTGGTGAAAAAATGTCAGTCGAGGATTCTATACCCAGTAAAAATATCATTTTTAAATATTCATTTAAAATGAATATTTCAGACATAATAAATTATAATAATCCATCACCACAGTTTTACACTATGAAAAATAAGAAGGAAAGCCCTTTATGCAGAGAAATAGGATAGGAAATGCAAATCTTCATCTTCATCTACACAAAGGAATGATGAATATCAGAAATGATAAATATGTGCTTCACTGTGAAAGATATTATTAAACTTTTTAAAAGGATAATTGGCTGAAAAGTAAAAACACCAAGAATGTATTTTGGGTTTATAATATAAGGTGAAGTAAAATGTATGGCAGCAAATAGGACATAGGACAAGAGGGGGAGATAAAAGTGTCTTGTAAGGTTCTTATATGTAAAGTGATGAGCCAACAAAAGAGATATAATTAGAATCATAAAAGATAGATACTCCATTCAAAATAAAGCAGAAATATAGAAAAGATGGAATAAAGAACAGAATAGACAAATAAAATCACTTAGTAAGATTTATTGCAACTCAATCATACTGATAATCATATTCAATGTAAGTGGCTTAAATATCCCAATTAAAAGGTAGAAATTATTAAATTGGATTAAAAATAAGTCTCAATATAGGTTTGTAGCAGAAACCCACTTTAAATATGAAGCTACAAATAGGATACAAATAAAAGTATTGAAAAATGTACACCATGCTAACAAATCAAGACAGCTGGAGAGAGAGCTATATTAATATCAGACACAGTAAGTGTACTGGTTAATAATGCAAAATTTTTTCAATAGATGGAGTTACACATATGTTGATATATATGCGATTTGATATGTATGCTATTTTGTTGTATTGACAGCAAGCTTCAAAATTTCATATGTCAAATTTTGTGAAGGTGTTAGCATCATAGATCAGTGACGGAGAACCTTTTGAGCTCAGCATGTCAGCATTTTGAAAAACCCTAACTTAACTCTGGTTCCATGTCACATATAGAAATTTTTTGATATTTGCAACTATAGTAAAACAAAGACTTATATTTTTGATATTTATTTTATATATATATTTAAATGACATTTAACAAAGAAAAATCAACCAAAAAAATGAGTTGGCGTGTCACCTCTGACATGCGTGTCATAGGTTCGCCATCACTGTCATAGATATTTTTACGCTTAAAAATGTCAAATTTCATGCCAAAAAAAGAGCATTTGCAGGAAGTTTTAATTCATTGCTTTATTTTGAAGAAAAGTGCTGCTAAATGTTATCGTATACTTTGGGAAACTTATGGTGAACATGCTCCATCTCAAGATACTTGTGAACGCTGGTTTAAGTGCTTTAAAAGTGATGATTTCTATATGAAAGACAAAGAACGTCCAGGTCAACCAAAAAAGTTTGAAGACCAACAATTACAAGCATTATTGTATGAAGAGGTGCGTCAAACTAAAAACCAACTTGGAGAAAGATTAAACGTTGCTCAGCAAACAATTTCTGATCATTTACAAGCAATGGGAAATATTTTAAAGGAAGGAAAATGGGTGCCACATCACTGAACAAAAGACAAATGGAAAACTGAAAAGTCATCAGTAAAATGTTGCTTCAATGGTACAAAAGGAATTGTGACTGGCGATGAAAAGTGGATTTATTTTGAGAATCTCAAATGCACAAAATCATGGGTTGATCCAGGTCAACCATCAGCATCTACTGCAAGGCCAAATTGCTTCGGGAAGACGACAATGCTCTGCGTTTGATGGGATCAGGAAGATGTGGTGTATTATGAGCTTCTAAAACCAGGTGAAACCATTAATACTGATCGCTACCGACAACTAATAATCAATTTGAACCACGCTTTGATCGTGAAACAACCAGAATGTGCCAGAAGACACGGCAAAGTAATTTTGCTTCATGATAATGCACCATTACACACTTCAAAACCAGTTAAAGACATGTTAAAAGATCTTGCCTGGGAAGTATTAACCCACCCGCTGTATTCACCAGACCTTGCTCCTTCAGATTACTAAAGGGTGTCCCAAAATTCACGCAAGAAGTAATTTTGATATAAAACACAGGTTTATAACTAAAAATTGTAATTTTTTATTGATTCATAAAGTATAGAGTATAGGGTTATGTATGGAATCGCATATCGGGTAAATGGCCTCCACGGCTTTGCTGGCACATACGCACTCTTTTGTTATTGCCTGAGCAGCCGCATTTTCGAAGAAGAATGGTCCAATGATGCCTCCAGCCCCAAATCTGCACCAAACAGTGACACGTTGTGGATGCATTTGTTTCTCAACAATCACTCGTGGATTTTCTGAACCCCAAATGCATGCGACAATTTTGTCGATTAACCAAGCCATCAAGATGAAAATGAGCCTCATCCAAATTCAGCCACATTTATGCAAAACGGTCATGGAAAATTTCAACAAAAGAGTGCGTATGTGCCAGCAAAGCTGTGGAGGCCATTTACCCGATATTCTATTCCGTACATAACCCTATACTATGTACTTTATGAATCAATAAAAAATTTACAATTTTTAATTATAAACCTGTTTTTTCTATCAAAATTACTTCTTGTGTGAATTTTGGGACACTCTTTACTTGTTCCAGTCAATGGCACATGCACTTCCTGAGCAGCACTTCAAAACGTACGAAGAAGTGGAAAATTGGGTCTCTGAACGGTTTGCCTCAAAACAAGAAAAGTTCTATTGGGACGGTATCCACAAATTACCTGAAAGATGGGGAAATGTGTAGCTAGCGATGGACATTACTTTGAATAAAGCACTTTTGATGTTTCTCTTGAAATTATCGTCTTTTCTTTGATTACAAAATCCACATTATTAACTGGTACATCTACCGGTTCAAAATAGATTTCAGCACAAAGTTACCAGGAATAAAGAGGGTCATTTCATAATGATAAAGGTGTCAAATCATTAAGAGAACATAACAATTCCAAACATTTATGCATTGTACAGTAAGATTTTAAAATACAGGAAGTACAAACTGATAGAATGAAAAGGTAAAGGAGATAGGTCCTCAGTAACAATCAGAGATATCAATAACCCTCTCAGTAATTGTTAGGACAAAGAGACAGAAAATTAGTAAAGACATAGAAAATTTTAATTACATGATCAACCAATTTGACCTGATTGAGATTTTAGAGTACTTCACCCAACAGCAGTGGAGAACACATTTTCAAGTGTGTATGGTATATTTCCCAAATGGGCCATATTTTGGGCATAAAGCAAATCATAAAAGCATATTCTTGGACCACAATGAAATTAAATTAGAAATAAATGACAGAAAGATATCTGGAAAATCACAAAGTATTTGAAAACTAAATAACATTTTTGAATAAGCTGTAGTACAAGAAGAAATTAAAAGTTACTTTGAACCAAATAAAAACAAAAACAACATGCTAAAATTTACAGGATGTGACTAAAGAAATACATAGAGAAAAACTTGTGGCACTAAATGCCTTTATTAGAAAAGAGTCTCAAATCAATCACCTTGGCCGAGACTGGTTTGGCTCAGTGGATAGAGCGTCGACCTGCGGACTGAAAGGTCCCAGGTTCGATTCCGGTCAAGGGCATATACCTGGGTTGCGGGCACATCCCCAGTAGAAGATGTGCAGGAGGCAGCTGGTCTATGTTTCTCTTTCATCGATGTTTCTAACTCTCTATCTCTCTCCCTTCCTCTCTGTAAAAAAATCAATAAAATATATTTGAAAAAAAAAAAAAAAGTTTAAAAAAAAAAAAAAATCAATCACCTTGGCTTTCACCTTTCAAAAACTAGAAAAAGGAAATCAAATTAAGCCTAAAATAGGCAGAATAAGAAATTAAGAAAGAGGAGCAGATATATAAAACAAAAACTTTAGAGAGATTCAATAAAACCAAATTCTAAGTTCTTTGTAAAGATAAATGAAATTGATAAACTTCTGCCAGGAAGAGAGAAGATACCAACTACTAACATTAGGCATGTTAGAGGCAAAATAACTACAGGTCCTGTGTAAATTGTAAGTATAAAGGAACATTATGAACAAACTTATATCAATAAATTAGATAACTTAGATGGACTAGATTTCTTAAAAGACACAAATTGCCAAATAGAACTTTAAAAATATATATAGTTCTATATCTATTAAAGAAATTGAATTTGTAGTTAAAATCATTCTATAAGGAAACTTCAGCACCAGATGACTTCACTAGGAAATTCTACCCTAGTAGAAATTAAATGTTAGAGAAAAAAATAATGTAATTCTCTACATCTACAATCTCCTCCAGAAAAGGAAGGAATACTTCTCAATTCATATTATGATGCCAGCATTACTCTGATAACAAAACCAGACAAATACATTAGAAGAAGAAAAACTTATAGATAGTATCTGTTATGAACTTTGATACAAAATTTTAACAAATTGAATCTAATGATCTACATAAAACATAATATATCATGACCAAGTAGGTTTTTACCATAGGAACGCAAGGTGTGTTTAACACTGAAAAAAAAAATCAATTTGTGGCCTGGCCAGCATGGCTCAGTGATTGAGCATTGACCTATGAACCAGGAGGTCATGGTTCGATTCCTGGTCAGGGCACATGCCCAGATTATGGGCTCAATCCCAGTGGGGGGCATGCAGGAGGCAGCTGATTAATGATTCTCTCTTATCAGTGATATCTCTATCTCTTGCACCCCCTCCATACTTTCTGAAATCAATTAAAAATATATTTTAAAAAAAGAAAAAATCAGTCTGTGTAATCTACCAAAGTAGCAGACTAATAAAGAAAAATCCCATGATCATTTTCATCAACACAGAAAAATCATTTGAAAAATTTCAACATTTATTCTTTTAGCAAACTAAACTCTGAAGGAAACTTCATCAATTTAATAAAGATGATGTACTTAAACTTACAGCTATCCTTATATTTAATTGTATTTTCCTTATAATGTCTGGAATAAGGTGAGGATACCCACTCTCACAACTTCTATTCAGCCATCAATATATGTAACAACAAAGATGACTTTCAGAATAATTATGCTCAGCGAAAGAAGGCAGAAAGTGAGTACATTCTGTATAATGCCATTTATATGAGATTCTGGAAATGCAAAATAACTTATAAAGACAGATAAAAGATACAAGGTTGCCTGGGAATGGGGGGAGTAGGGTTAGTTTGAGTATATGGGAGAGAGAGATGATATAGGCACCAAGGAAAATTTTTGGTGTGACAGATATGTTAATTATTTTGATTGTGATGATTTCCTAAGTGTTATACTTATGTCAAACCTTATAAAATCATACAATATAAAAATGTACAGTTATTTTATATTAATTATACTACATTAAAGCTATAATATAAAACTGATTATTTAGGTCATCTGTAAAAATGCAAGCATTGCCACAATGAACCTAGTTGAATCCAGTCGAAGTCATAGGAATGCATTATTTGCTGTTCTTCCTGACATCGACATGAAAACATTAGGTGTGCAACAAGAGATACTTAATAGATTCCCTTTTAAACAAATATAGTCCACCATTATGCCAATTCTACAATTTCAGAAGTCAACAAGAAGAACATTGGGGATTGCACATAAGTTGAGCAAAATTTGGCAGGAAATATGTTTCAGGACTGAAAATTTTTGAAATTGTAAATGATTTGGTAGGGTGGGATTAATTCTCACTCTCAACTCAATCCAAGAAAGATAAAGATAAAGGAAGGCTCCTACATAACATAAAAACTTGCAGGGCTTTAGATGTCACTTTATATCTGAATTTGCGCTACAGAAATTCTTCTCCCAACTTGTTAAATTTCAAAACTACTCCTTGGAGCTATGAACAGAATAAAAAAAACACAGATGGCTCAACCTCACTGTAATAATGATTCAAGGCAAGTAAAGCCTAAGCTGTTTGTATTTCAGATTAAAATAGTATGGAGGAGAGAAACGTAATTATCCTGGGTACTACAATGAATATTAAGACAAAGCTGGTTTAAATATTGCTAATATTGCGATATTATTACTTTGGGTTTTCAATGCATGGGAAATCCTTACATCCTTCTATTACTTCCCTTAGAATTGGTATTTTCAATAAATTCTACACGCTTAATAAGGTCTATTTATTTACTCAAAGGCAACAGACCCTATGGTACTATCAACAAAGGCTTCCTTCATAATCTAGTACAGTGGGGACTTGACTTATGAGTTTAATTCGTTCCGAGACTGAGCTCGTTAAGGAGCTCGTTAACTCAAATTACTCTGTCAACTCACTGCAAAAAATCGCCGGAGAGACAGCTGGTATCTTAAAAAACTCGTTAGTTGGGACACTCGTAAGTCAAGGCCCCACTGTATTTCTGATGTTGATAGGGCTGCAACTACAGAAAAGGGTTCTTGGCAAAACAAGAAATGACGCCATTACTGTCCACAGGAATTCTCCTGGCCCTGCGGAGAGTCTTTATTGAAAGAAATACAAAGCCAGTGCCCTAACTGATTTGGCTCAGTGGCTAGAGTGTCGGCCTGCAGACTGGAAGGTCCCAGGTTTGATTCCGGTCAAGGGCATGCATTTTGGTTGTGGGCACATCCCCAGTAGGAGGTGTGCAGGAGGCAGTTGATTGATGTTTCTAACTCTCTATCTCTCTCCCTTCCTCTCTGTAAAAAATCAATAAAATATATTTTTAAAAAAAGAAATACAAAGCCAGTTTGTTGTTGGCAGAATGTATGGGTTTTGTTTAGTCGGAGCTTTGTACTTCTGGACACCACCTTGCAGGTAAATTACTCTCAGCTCTGAGCATCCTCCTTCTCCCCTTCTAGGAGGTGTTTCCACACTTTTCTGAGTTAAATGTCCCAGAATGAGAAGGCAGGGGTTCCAGGAGGCATCGGAGCAAAATGTGTGAGACTGATACACAGGGGTGCCCACTGCTGGTGTTCACTTCCTGGCCGTACCACTCACTAGCAGCGGGACTCAGAACAGACTCCTTGGCCTCTCGGCACACTGATGTGCTTATTTGTAAAAATAAGGTAATAATAGTATATGTTTCATTAGATGAACATTAGATGAGATAATAAAAACGAGGTGCTTAGAAAAAGGTCTGGCACAGACATGATTAATGTAAACAATTATTAGTAGTAACATAGCTTTGCTGACACAACAGCAGTTGTGGAGAAAGGATGACAGAAGCACCTCTAATCTGCCCCTTAATGGCAAGCACAGTAGGAATAAGAAACATAACTACTTCCTCTAATGATGCAGCAAACTCTTCTGGGAGAGAGAAACGTACAAAACCAGTCTATCAAATAATAATTATACGAATACCACCAATTACTGAGTACCTTCTGAATGCACTGCAGTGTATAAAAGATATCACATACACCACATTATTAATTTCTACAACAACCCATGAAGGAGAAGAGAGAACTCCTATTTTCCAGACCAGGAAACTGGAAGTCCGGAGAAGTTAAATCATTTGCCTCAGTTTATGTGGCTGGTAAGAGCATTTCTGCACAAAACTGTCTGGCTAGTAGCCCATGGTTTTCATACTATGCCATGCGGCTTTTCAATCCACAAAGTGTTGGTGTGTGCTGAGCGAAGGTATTCAGGAGGAAAACAAATCTGTCAGGAGGCAGAGTTTCCAATAGTGCATAGTTTTTTGAAATCATAAAAGAAGGATAGCCTTAAGTACTGCAAGCCAACCTGGTTGCCCCCAACAACCCCCCTCTGCCGGCCTGGTCGCCCCACGCAGCCTGTTTGGTCGTCCATTCGGTTGTTTCGGATATGACGGTCCCTGGCTCTTTATATATATAGACTAGAGGCCCGGTGCATGAAATATGTGCACTCTGGGGGATCCCTCAGCCCGGCCTGCACCCTCTCACAGTCCAGGAGCCCTCGAGGGATGTTAAACTGACGGCTTAGGCCCATTTCCCACAGGGAGCAGGCCTAAACTGGCAGTTAGACATCCTTAGAGCTGCTGCAGAGGTGGGAGAGGCTCCCACCACCGCTGCTGGGCTCACCAGCCATGAGCCTGGCTTCTGCCTGAGCAGCACTCCCCCTATGGGAGCGCACTGGCCACCAAGGGGCAGCTCCTATCTTGAGCGTCGGCCCCTTGGTGGTCAATGCGCACCATAGTGACTGGTCATTCCACTGTTCGGTCTATTTGCATATTAGCCTTTTATTATATAGGATAAGATGATGAATGTTAACTAAACTTATTTGGTGATCTTTTACAATAAGTTTAAGTCAAATCATTACATTGTACATCTTAAATATATACAGTGGTGTATGTCAATTATATTTTAATAAAACTGGAAAATTTTTTGAAAAGGTTCAAATAAAAGCAAGATACTTATTAACCTTTCACTACCAAATATTTAAAATACAATAATATCAGTTTTAGCAAGGATTTGAGGAATGGATCAACAATATGTGTAGCTATGATAATTATGCACTCCAAAATATTAATTGACATACAAAACTGTGTATTTTTAAAATTACACCATATTTTAAAAATTAAATACATTTGTTTATAAATTTGTAGAAAAAGTGACTATAAGGAAATACATTTATGAAACAGTGATTATTTCTAATCACAATTTTTTCTTCAATTTTTTATGTATTCAAAATTTTTATAATAAAATCTTGCTATTAAAACTTTTCTCTGCACATTCCAAGTTCATTTTATCCTTTTGCCTCTATCTTTGATGGGAAGTAGGTGTAACAGGGTTTCCATTACACAACCCTTCATGTCACTACCACGACATGTCAGGCTGATGATGTATAAAATGTCTTTGTAACAATGTTGTTGTTTTACTAAGAGAATTATTTAAGAATGGATGAGTAGGTCCATTGAAAAATTTCACTTTACATAAAATAATTTTTAAAAGTTCTGGTTCAGCAAAGAGAAACTTTTCTATGATAAAGGCATAAAGAGAACACAGATTGCATTATGATATTATCATTTTTCTCCAAACAAATGATGTACTTAATAGCTACTTCCCACTTAGTAAATTTATAATTGGGGAAAAATCTAATGAAATTAATGTTCATCAAAGAATAATATTTATATACTATTTTTTAACCACCCATCATTGACTTGGATATAAAATTTTCAGTTTTTGTTTGGACAATTAAGAAATTAGAAGAGATCTAAGATAGCAGCAAAGTAGGTGGAAGTTACACTCACCTCCTTCCAAAACTAAACTGGAATTACAACTAAAATATAGAAAAATCAACCTGAATAACCAAATGAAGACTAGCTTAATAGAAGTCTTAGAGCCAATGATTGACAGAGGAAGCCACATGCAGACTGGTAGGGAGGGTGGCGATGTGCAGCCACGTGCTGTGGCGGAGAATTTGGAGGGATATCTCAGCTGCAAAGGTCCCCCTGAGGAGTGAGGGGTCTCAACCTCACAGTGGGTTTCCCAGCCCAGAGCACCAGAGCTGGAAAGAGGTGCCCATATCACATCTGGCTGTGGAAATCCGTTGGGATTCTGGCAGCCAGAGAGAGACAGGAGTTTCCTGGAAATCCAGACGTCCCTTAATGGCCCAATGTACAAAATCTTGTTTGTAGCTACTCATCCCGGGCCCCAGTGGAGGGAGGGTGGAGCAGGTGAGACTCATGTGAGGAGAGGGTAGGTTTTGTGGCTCTGGAGAGAAAGCTGAAGGGACAGCAGCCAGAGTCCCTGTGCTGAGTCCCTCTCCCACACTGCAGATGCAATTTCCTTGGGTGGAGCACTTCCCTCCATAAGGCATCAGATAGAGGAATGTAATAGCACAGCTCTCCTATCTCCCTGTCACCCACCCTGCGGGGCTCATGCTCAGCGGGGGAGTCAGCTGCCTGGGCCCTGGGTGCAGAGATCCAGGCGGAGTCAGGAAGTGTCAGTGACTGAGTTGTGTGGCTCTGAGGTGAGAGCAATTCCCCACCTTCCCATGAACCTGACCAGTGTTATGTCTTCCTGGGAGATCCACTAGCTCTATGAGCTCAGGCTCTCTAGGATGTCCATGAAAATCCAGGATGGACTAAGTTGTGGCTTTAGGTCAGAGGCCATTTTTCACTCGCACACCCATCTGGTGCAAAGCTCCCACTTCACATGGCCAAATCCTGGTCTGTTTGGGCCTGATAAACTCTGCTGGCCTCACCCTGATGACTCCCTCAGACCCCGACCCACCACAAGAATCTGTGGGCACCCAGCAGGTGGCAGCTAGCCTTGGTGTATCTGGGACTTTTGCTGAGTGGACTCAGACCCTGCACTGGCACCACATTTAAACTGGCACCAATCTGATGAACACCACTTGTCCCTACCTGGTGACTCACTCAGAAGCTACCTCATGCAACTCATGTATGGCCAGAGGCTCTTTCAGTGACTGAGCTTTTCAGGCAGCCAGCAGGTGGAGGCAGGCAGAGGTGGATCTCTGGGTGCCTTGGGCATTTTTCTGACCTGCTCCCGGACTTGGTACTGGTGGAAGACAGCCTTGTTGAGCAGCATGTCCCTTTCCAAGCACACCCAGGGTAGTGCGTATCACTTTGTAGCTCTGAGCAGTTCACCCAAGGCTAGTCATAGGCAGCATCTGACATTGACTGGCATTAGAATCCCTCCCAAGAGACCCCAGAAGCAACACATGCAGTGACCAGCTTCAGACAACATCAGAGCAGGATCCAATAAGTGGATCATCACAAGTGGCACATCAAAAGGGAATCTTCGCAGGTACCAGGCCCTGCGGAGGCAAATCCCGCTTCTGCACCCACACAGCAGCTCATACACTGTGGTGGGGGTGGATCCTCACAGTCATACAGCCTGAGGGCAAACTCCACACAAGAACGGGCCCACAACAATCAGGAATCAATGATAACAGGGGGACTCATATAACCCACCAAAGGAACATCCCTGGAGCACCCAGCTCAGGTGATCAAGGAGACTATACCACTGGGTACCATAGGACACCTACTACATAATGCCACCCTACCAAGATTGGGGGTCATAGCAAATCTACATAATGCACAGAAACAAACACAGAGAGGCAGCCGAAATGGGGAGATGAAGAAACATTAATCAAATAAAAGAACAGGAGAAATCTCGAGAAAAAAACCTAAATGAAATGGAGGCAAACAATCTATCAGATATAAGTTCAAAACAATGGTTATAAGGATGCTCAAGGACCTTAGGGGAAGAATGGATGAATCCACTGAGAGCTTGTCAAAGAGATAGTAAGCATGAAAAACAACAACAACATCTATAATAATCTATAATAATAAAAGCATAATATGCAAATAGACTGAATGGCTGAACAGTGGAACGACTGTCCATATGACCTTCTGGATGAAGCCGAGGCTGCGAGGGCTGAGCCCATTGCATGACTTTTGTGCATCGGGCCTCTAGTAGAAACTATAAAAAGAACCAGGCTGAAATGAAGAACACACTAAAAAGAAAAAAAATAATACACTAGAAGGAATAAAACAGTAAGTTAGATGAAGCAGAGGATTAAATCAGTGATTATATCAGAAAAAATAAACTCTAAAACAAAAGCTATGAGACAAAGAAGGAAACTACATAATGATATAGGGACCAATCCAAGAAGAGGATATAACCCTTGTAAACATTTATGCACACTACATAGGATCACCTAAATACATAAAGGCAAATCTTGACAAACATAAAGGGACAGTAATACAGTCCTAGAAGGGGATAGTAACATTCCATTGACATCAGTGGATATTTCTCCCATACAGAAAATCAACAATGAAAGAACACATTTTTCTCAAGTGCACATGGAACATTTTCTAGGACAGACCACATGTTAGGGCACAAAATAGGTCTCAATACATTTAAGAAGACTGAAATAATAAAAAGCATTTTCTCTGACCATAATGGTATGAAACTAGAATTCAATCACACAAAAAGCTGAAAAACATATGAACACAAGGAAACTACATAACATGTTACTAAACAATGAATAGCTTAACAATACGATCAAAGAAAAATAACAGGGGATATCTTAAAATATATGAAAATGAGAACACAACAACCAAAATCTATGGGACACAGAAAAAGCAGTTCTAAAAAGGACGTTCTTAGCAATATAGGCGTACCTCAAGGAAAGAGACAAATCTCATATAAACAACCTAACCTTACATTTAAAGGAATTGGTTCTTTGAAAAGATAAACAAGATTGACAAACCTTTAACTAGACTCATCAAGAAAAAAAGGAGGAACCAAATAATGAAATCAGAAATGAAAGCGGAGAAGTAACAACTGACAACAAAAAAGTACAAAGGATTATAAGAAAATATTATGAACAACTATAGGCCAACAAATTGGACAATCTGGATGAACTGGATAAATTCCTAGAAATATAAAATCTTCCAAAACTAAATCAAGAAGACATAAAAAACCTGAGCGGACCAATATAACCAATGAAATTGGAAGTTAAAAAAAAAAACTTCAAAAAAGCAAATGTCCTGGACTGAATGACTTCATAGGTGTATTTTATCAAACATTCAAAGAAACACTAACACCTTATACTTCTCAAATTATTGCAAAAAAAATCATGAGGAAGGAAAACTCCCAAAGTCATTTTACAAAGCCAGCATTATCCTAATTCCAAAACCAGAAAAGACAATACTTACTAAAAAAAAAAAAAAAAATCATAGGTCTATATCACTGATCAACACAGATGCAAAAATCATCAACACAATATTAGTAAACCGAATCCAGCAATACTACATTAAAAAGATCATACACCATTATCAAGTGGAATTTATTCCTGGGATGCAGGGTTGGTACAATATCTGTAAATCAATTAAGGTAATACACCACATAAACCAAATGATGGATAAAAATCATATTATTATACCAACAGATGCAGGAAAAGCTTTTGATAAAATCCAGCACCCATTTATGATAAAAACTTTCAGCAAGTGGGAATAGAGGGAAAATATCTCAACATAATAAAGTTGATATATGACAAACCCACAGCCAACGTCATACTCAATGGGTAGAAACTAAAAGTGTTTTCCTTAAGAATGGGGGGGAAAAGTGATGTCTACTTTCACCACTCTTATTCAACATTGTACTAGAAGTCCTAGAAACAGCAATCACATGAGAACAAGAAATAAAAGGCATCCAAATTGGAAAGGAAAAAGTAATACTATCATTATTTGCAGATGACATGATACTGTATATAAAGATCTCTAAAGATTCTATCAAAAAACTACTAGAACTGATAAATTTAGTAAGGTAGCAGAAATCTGTTCCATTTTTATACACCAATAATAAAGTATCAGAAAGGGAAATTAAGAAAACAAACCCATTACAATTTATAATAAAAAAGCCTGTAAATAAATTTAACCAAGGTGGTAAGAGATCTGTACTCAGAAAATTATAAGACACTGAAGAAATAAATTGAAGAAGATACAAATAAATAGAAGCATATACCGTGCTTATGGATTAGGAGAATTAACATTGTTAAAATGTTTATGCTACCCAAAGCATAGATTCAATGCAATTCCTATCAAAATACCAATGACTTATTTCACAAACCTAGAACAAATAATCCAAAAATTTATATGGAACCACAAAAGACCTTGAATAGCCACAGCAATCATAAGAATAACAAAGTTTGACAAATCATGCTACCTAATATCAAACTATATTACAAGGCCATAGTCACCAAAACAGCATGGTTCTAGTATAAAAACAAATATATAGATAAGTGGAGAACAGAAAAAAACTCATGCCTATATGGTCAATTAATATTTGACCAAAAAGCAAGAAAATACAATGGGGTAAAGACAGTCTATTCAATAAATGGTTGTGGGAGCAAGTTCCTCCTTGATCCTGCTCCACAACACCGACTGTGGGAGCTCAGCTCCTTCTCTGCTAGGGGCTGTACCCCCGTGGACACCGGGCATTAGATGGAGAAGACATAAGAAGTTGCAGGTGTATAGGTATTACAGACCAAGTAGCCACTGCTACCAAGGAGCTATCAGACAAAACAGTTCTTCAAAGTAGCCTTACAAAGTAGCTGCACAAAGCAGCCTAGCCCCATAAAGCTGCCTCTTAAACATAGGAGCCACCCACCTGCCGGTCAGCAACACATTTTTATACCAACTTAGACAAAAGAGGCTTCTTGCCAAATAGTGACATCAGTATTTGGGTTATAGAAAGGTACGCCTGCTCAGTGCATACAGGAAGATTGCTGCGTCCTTGCTTTTGCACCTGTGTACAGCAACTTGGCCTTGAGCATCTGGCATACTTTGATTAGGGTTCCCACAATGATGGTGGGAAAAATGGACATGTATAAATCAAACTACCTTCTTACACCATAATATAAAAGCCCAGCAACCACAATGGCAGAACAACCAGAATGACCGGTGACTATGATGCTCACTGTGGCAGCCAACCAGCCTGATCTGGGCCCTGATTGCCCACCCTCCCCCAGGCTGGCCCTGCCCCTGATCTACCCCCAACACCCCGATCAGGGGAGGGTCAGGCTGGCCAATTGCCCACGGCCCCACCCTCTGGCCAGCCCCACTCCCGACAGGCCCCCAACACCCAGATTGGGGATGTGGCTGGCCAGCCAACCACCCGCAGACCCTCCCCCTGGCTGGCTCTGCCCCCGATGGGCTCCCAACACCCTGATCGGGGGCGGAGCCAGCTGGCCAATCACCAACGGCCCCTCCCTCCCCACCAACCTGGCCCAATGGGCCCCAATCGAGGTAGGCCAGCCAGACCCCACCCATGCACAAATTCATGCACCGGGCCTCTAGTACAATAATAAACTAAAAATGGATTAAATACTTAAATGTAAGACTCAAAACCATAAATCTACTGGAAGTATACACAGGCAATAATATCTCAGACATTTCTTGCAGCAATATTTTTTTGATATATTTCCTTGGGCAAGAGAAACAAGAGAAAAAATAAACAAATGGGACTATATAAAACTAAAAAGTCTTTCCACAGCAAAAGAAACCGTCAGCAGAATGAAAAGACAACCTCCAAAATGGGGGAACATATTCACCAATGAGACATCTGACAAGGAATTAATATCCAAAATTTATTAAAAAAAACTTATAAAACTCAATACCAAAAAACCAAACATAAAACAAACCCACAAACAAACCAGTTTAAATATGGGCAAAGGACCTGAGTAGACATTTCTCCAAATAGGAAACACACATGGTCAATAGATACATGAAAAGAAGCTCAGTGTCATCAGAGAAATGCAAAGGAAAACCACATTGAGAATCTCCTCACACCTGTCCGAATGGCTACTATCAATAAATCAACAAACAACAAGTGTTTGACACGGACGTGGAGAAAACGGAACCACAGTGAACTGTTGGTGGGAATGCAGACTGGTGCAACCGCTACTAGTATAGAAAACAGTGGGGAGATTACTCAAAAAATAAAAAATAAAAAAAGAAATTGCCTTATGACCCAGCAATTCAACTTGTAACGGAAGAAAACTGAAACACTAATTGGAAAGAATATATGCACCCCATGTTCATTGCAGCATTATTCACAATAGCCAAGATTTGGAAGCAACACAACTGCCTATCATTAGAGGAGTGGATTAAAAAAGCTGTGGAACATTTACATCATGGAATACTACTAGGCCATAAAAAGAAGGAAATCTTACCTTTTGTGACAGCATGGATCTGAGTAGAGGATATTATGCTCTATAAGATAAGCCAGTCAGAGAAAGATGGATGATTGCCAGAAGGAAGGGGATTTGGGACAGTGGATCACTTTGTAAATTATATGGATCCCTATTAGAGGGTCACTTTGTAAATTATGCGATTGTCTTAACCACAATGCCGTGCACATGAAATTAATACAAAAGAATATTGAGTGTAAACTGTGACTAAAATGAAATTTACGAAAAGAAATTAGAAGTAAAATTACTGTTAGACATTAAAAGGTACAAAAAGAGAATGACATTCTCTTTTAGGATATTAACTTTGAAATTTTACTCATTTTAGTAAGTAGTAATTCTCCTTAGCTTTTCTTTTAAAATATAGAACTGATTTTAACATATTTTATTTTATTCTTTGGAGCAGCCTTTGATCACACCCTTTTAAATTTCTACCAGAAATTAGAGTTCAAATATCAAATTTTGACTTGATAACATTAACTATAGGAAAAGTTTGTGGAACACCTTTAGAAAAAAAATGTTGTTAAAAAATAAACCCAAATGCATTTAGAAATAGAAGAAAATCATATGAAAGTTTTAGACTCCTTTAAAGCTAATGCTGCATTGATATACTTTCCCCCAGCAAATATGAATATATGCCCTCTATGTGCCGGGCAGTAAGAACTGGAGAGACAACTTTGAACAAGATAGGCTTGCTCCCTGTTCTCTTGAAACTTACTTACTAGTGGGGATTGATGGAGCATAAAGAAACAGTAAAGCAAGAAGTTAATTTCAGATTGTGATTAGTGCCAATTGCAGGGACATAACCTGGGGTGGGAGAGGAGGGAGGAAGCCATTTAACTGGTTTAGGAAGGTCTCTCTGGAAACTAGACATTTAATTGAGCTCCTAATAACAAGGAGCCAGGCTCCGAGAAGTCAGCATATTGGAGAGAAGATTCTGGGCGGAGGTAATGGATGGAGCAAAGGCCTGAGGGCAAGAACAAAGCTTAGCTTGTCCCCAAACTAAAAGGAGGCCAGTGTGGGTGGAGCCTGGTTGGACAGCGGTAAAGCTAAGAGATGTGAGATCAGGGTTTTAAACAGTGCCCCCAAGAGCCTCCGCATCCTTATAGTTAACTGGATAATCACTATTTTTTATGCCTATTGACTTTCTGCTTGAGTGATAATTCAAAAGTGCTCTAATGCTAAAAAGAAAGATTTGAAAACTCTGTAAATACTTTTAACTCTCCTACGTGGTAGAGGATATAGAGAGATATACACATATACTTATGTATATGTAATATATGTACATGAGGCTATATAAACATACATGCATGTTTATAAACATATATACTATATATGCATACGCAAAACATGTACATACTCACAAACACACACACACACACACACACACACACACACACAGTGCTTTTGAGCATTTGACAAGGATTCATACCAGAAGATCAGTGTCTTAGAAACTGTGGCAGAGGAGGTAAAACTGAACACTCATGGTTTGGAAGCACTTTAAGCTGGGGAGGCAAAGTTAACCATAGGGGGGTGGAAGCGTTTCCCCAGCTGGAGAAGCTCAATACATCAATGAAACCAGAGGCTACTAATAAAAGACACAAGAATGACATGCAGGCATATTCTGAAAAGAGCAGAGTTGGAAAATGCTAACATTGGAGACAGAGTCAATAAAAACAGTGTAGACACCATTCTTTAAGTGGATTGTGTCTTTTTTCTTTTTTTAAAAATATATTTTATTGATTTTTTACAGAGAGGAAGGGAGATAGAGAGTTAGAAACATCGATGAGAGAGAAACATCCATCAGCTGCCTCCTGCACATCTCCCACTGGGGATGTGCCCGCAACCCAGGCACATGCCCCCGACCGGAATCGAACCCAGGACCCCCCAGTCCACAGGCCGACATTCTATCTACTGAGCCAAACCGGCTTTGGCAGATTGTGTCTTTTAAAAAAAAATATATATATATATATTTATTTATATATATAATATATATATAATATTATATATATAATAAATACATAAATATATATATATCTACACTAATAAAAGAGAAAAATGGTAATTGGTGTACGACGATACCCTTTTCATTGGCTAATCAGGGCTATATGCAAATTAACTGCCAACTAAGATTGGCAGTTAACTGCCAACAAGATGGCGGTTAATTTGCATATGTAGGCACAATGCAGGGAGGCGAAAGGGAAAGCAGGAAGAAGCCCCCTGCCACTGACAGTGATCGGAAACCCAGGGGGGAGCTAAGAGCTGGGGGGCAGGGCAAAGGCGGCCCCCCAGCCATGATCGGAGAATCAGGTGCCTTTTCCGCTCTGGCCAGTGATAGCAGGAAGTAGGGGTGGAGCCAGTGATGGGAGCTGGACACGGTCGAAGCTGGCAGTCCTGGGAACTAGGGGTCCCTTGCCTGGGCCTAAAGCGGAGCCCGTGATCTCGGGGCTGCTGCAGCTGCGGGTCCCCGCTGCCCGGGCCGGACACCTCAGCCAGAGGCGTTAGCCCTGGGCAGGGGCGGAGCCTGCAACCGCAGGGAGCTGGGGGTCCCCTGCCCAGGCCTAATGCTTCGGCTAGAGGCCTCAGGCCTGGTCAAGGGGCCGATCCAGTGATTGGTGATTGGAGGGTGATGAGGGTCAACTCCTCTGGCCGAGGCATCAGGCCTGGGTGGGGGGCGGAGCCAGGGACTGGGGGGATATGATGGTCCCCTTGCCCAGGCCTGAAGCCTGGGTCAGAGGCATCAGGCTTGGGCGGGGGGTGGAGCAAGCGATCAGAGGGAGATGGGGGTCCCCTGCCCAGGCATGATTCCTGGGCCAGAGGCCTCAGGCCTGGGAGGGGGCCAGAGCCAGTGATCAGGGGGAGATGGGGGTCCCCTGTCTAAGCCTGACACCTCTGGCGGAAGCGTCAGGCCTGGGCAAGGGGCTGATCAGGCAATCAGAGGGTGATGGGGGTCTACGCCTCTGGCCGAGGCATCAGGCCTGGGCTGGGGGCAGAACCAGTGATGGGGGGAAATGAGGGTCCCCTGCCCAGGCCTGATGCCTCTGTCAGAGGCATCAGGCCTGGGCAAGGGGCCGATCCTGCGATTGGAGGGTGATGGGGGCCAACGCCTGAGGGCTCCCAGTATGTGAGAGGGGGCAGGCTGGGCTGAGGGACACTCCCCCCCCCACACACACACCCAGTGCACGAATTTCGTGCACCGGGCCCCTAGAGTGTGTGTGTGTGTGTGTGTGTGTGTGTGTGTGTGTGTGTGTGTGTGTGTGTGTATATATATATATATATATATATATATATATATATATTTATATATTATTGATTTTTTTACAGAGAGGAAGGGAGAGGGATAGAGAGTCAGAAACATTGATTAGAGAGAAACATCCATTACCTGCCTTCTGCACACCCCCCATTGGGATTGAGCCCATAACCAAGGTACATGCCCTTGACCAGAATCAAATCTGGGACCCTTCAGTCTGCAGACCGACACTCTATCCACTGAGCCAAACTGGTTAGGGCAGGATTGTGTCTCTTAAGAGAGCTGATGTAAATGGAGAAGAAATTTGACCCACTTTGTGAGAAGGCTTAAGGTGTTCTGTTAGAGGAGAAACAGATCTCGCTCACAGGAAAAAGTCAGAAAAAAGAAACAAACAAACACAAGAAAAGACAAAGAACAAATAAGACTGTTAAGAAAATAACAATGTCTGAAAACAAAGCATAATAATAAATTGCATTTGCCTGTTCAGAGTTGGAGATGTGATGTGAGGGAAGAGCAGGCTTTTGTGTGCTCCATTACCCTTTGGAGTAAAATCTGTTTGATAAGGGATTTAGTCCAGTACGACCGACAGTATTAATTTTGCACTTAAGTGTGGTTAGTACCGGGCAAGAAAGTGTCTCTGCTCAGAAACAGCAAAAACCTGCTAAAGAGGAAAGGCACGGGGTGAACATCACCTGGCGGGTGGAGTATATCCATCTTTCAAAATCCTACCAGCAGGGAGAATAATGGAAACAAGTTGAGTATAGCCCAGGGTCAAATCATATGGTAAGACGATAATTGCCTGGATGTGGGGCGCAAAGGGCATCAGTGCAGTTAGCCAGAGCTACCAGGGAAGGCTCTTCAGTAGAACTATGAAGTGGGACTTGAGGTGCCCTCACAGGAGCTGGAAGAATTTAGGCAAGTAGAGAGCTAGGGGAAGGTGTTCTGAATCATTAACAGCTCAGCAAGACCAGTTCAATCTGATCCAACTGTGAGTCTGGAAATATTGCCTAATTATTAACTAGCAGGTGAAAGAACAGAAAACAAACCTCTGGTGTCACTGCCAGGCTTCCATCTGGCTGCAGGACCATTAGGGGGCCCTTTAAATTATGGCTCGTGGGCAATAAAAAGAAGACATAGCTTTTGCTTACTAAATTAGCAAATTATTTGAAATTCCCCCGAGAGTTAGCAAGTATGCTAAGGAGAAGATATTCCGGCATCTCTGATGATAGTATAAATTGCAAAACTCTTTTGAAAATAATCTTGTGATGTCTCAGGAGTAACTGAAATGATCATATCATTTGTTGACTTGGAAACTGAACTTAAAGGAATATTTTAAATGGGGAAAAATGTCAATGTTAAGAACTGCAGAGTTGTTTATACTATTTGAAATCAGGAACAGCTCAAAGACAGAGCTGAGTCACCAAAGTTAAGCAAATAGATGGGTTAGATCATTTTTCACTATGGAGACAGTAAAGGTTAAAATAATTTTAAATATCTACCATTGGTGTGAGTGTAAAATGGGTTCAATTTTGTACAGAACAATTTGGCAGTATCAAATTTTTAAATCTATACTCCTCTGTTTCAGTCTTAGAAACAGAGAAGGGAAATGATTATATAGTTAAAACGCTTATAATGTGTAAAAGATCCCAAGGCATCTGTTAATTTCCTTTTTTAAACATTTGATCCTTGAAAAAAAAGATAGCACAATAGATATTGTTGATAGGCCCATTTTCTAATGTAGAACCCGAAGTCATAGAGAATAAAGGATTTACCCTTACTAGCCCTAATTTTATATGCCTAGCAAGTTAAGTCAAATATTTTACTAGTGTTCCATGATGCAGACGGTGGGACTTTCACAAGGCTAATATAGTCATCCATTTATGTGAAAAAAAACAACAAAAATACCCCTCTTTGTTCAGATGTAGGACTCCATTCAAGGAGGCAAACCACTGGGGTCTGGGGAAATAATGGCTGGCCTATTTTTTCTGTGGAACAACAGATAATACTACTCCCACTCCATTTGAAGGGAAGGGAGGGAGATAAATGATTTGTTGTTCCTCTGACTTAGCAAGTGTGAAAAAACAAACAAAAATAACTTGTATACATATAGAAGATGCAATGTGAATGCTTACAAGGAGGTGAGAATTGTGAGAGATCTAGTCTTCACAAGCATTGCATATACTTGGAGAAAAGGTCCAAACAGGGAGGTGAGGCATTATTATTTCACAGCAAGAGAATAATTCTTATCACTTCTAAAAGCCATGTAGACTCCAGTGGGTTTTAATATAATCAACTCATTAACCAAAGTAAATATTTAGAATGTGTTACAGCACAAAGATAAGAAATCAAGGCATATAAATGAGCTTTAGACATATAAAATTACTCTATAGAAGGAGAGATTACTCAAAAGGGAGAAGTGGTGTTGCACCAGATGGCTGTGTCCAATAATAACTTCAGTGGACACATATTATAATTGTTCTATTATTTATAAGGGAAATTGTCTGCAAAAATTCAGTCATTTTATATATATATATATATATATATATATATAAATTGTTATATAATATAAATATATATAACAATTTTGGCAAATATAAGACTGTGTCAGTCAATAATGTATTTCATTTTGAGTTTTAAAATCCTCCTTCTCATTTATGGAGGTGGCTCATTTATCTGATCGTTACCATTGTAATTAGCTAGTTATTAATAATAGAAAAGAGCAAAAGGGAGGCCAGACATTATAGGCATGTCATTTGGGTCGCTTCACCAGGAAGCTGCAGTTTTACACTCCCCAGGGAACCACCCGTCCCTTCCCTGCAGTTCACTGGGGAAAAGGACCAAACAAAGGGGAAGCTGGGTTCATGTGCAGTGGGTAGGGTTGACAGAGGGAAGTTGCTTGCTGCCAGTCAAACCTGAGAACAGAGATCATTGGCCAGAACGGGCAGGGTCACTGCACGTCCGAGAAAATTTGGGAATACAGAATCCCCCTAGACCAGGGGTGGGGAATCTTTTTCTTGCCAAGGCTATTTGGATATTAAAACATCATTGACTTAACTCACTCAATAAAAATGTATGTTGCTATGAAAAAAACTCCTAGATTTATTGAATTTCAACTCCTGCCAGCAATTGCCTTGGCAGGACCAGACCAAATGATTTCACAGCCTTACACAGCCCTCGGGCCAGACATTCCCACCCCTGCCCTAGACAATGGAGCTCTCACTCTTGGTGCTCTTGGCTTTCTGGTTGCTTTGGTTTTACTCCTGTTTACTTGCATTCACCCATGTTCCTTCTATAGCCATGTGGCCCTGTGGACCCCA
Source organism: Myotis daubentonii (assembly GCF_963259705.1). Classification (NCBI taxonomy): domain Eukaryota; kingdom Metazoa; phylum Chordata; class Mammalia; order Chiroptera; family Vespertilionidae; genus Myotis; species Myotis daubentonii. The sequence continues at coordinate 136,530,127 of NC_081841.1, read as the reverse complement.
CACACAATGGACTGATGGACTGCAGCAGGGAACACAAGTTGGGCTAGCCTGATCCTGGGTTCGACTGTGAAGACATGGCATAGGAACTCCAGGCAGTGGCTTTAATCCTAGCCGTATTAAAGTCACAGCTGCTCTTCTTCCGTGGTGGGACAGAGGGAAATGGGACCTTGGAAACTCAGGGGTAGAATTCCATAGAAATATGGGGAACTCTGAAAACTCATATTCCAGCAGCACCCCAAGAACCCCACTCGCATCAGCAATCGGTGGGGACAAGGAGCTCTCCCCACCAATGACAATCCCAGAATAAGGGGTTCAATTTCACTATATGTAACATGGACTGATAAGCTTTGTCCAAATCAGGAGCTTTGGGGTTTCTTACTTTCTACAATAGCCCCTCTATCCAATCAAATACTTCTTCCTACCAATGGATATTTCCAAAAGTTTATTGTCATACTTACTCTACTTTGTCTTAATGTTCTCTTGATTGCATATCATACTCAAGTTACCTCTAAATTTACCTGCCTCCTTTCTAGACAAACATCTTCAAAGACTTGACTATGAAAGATGTTTCTATTTTTCATTTGTCATTATTCTTTCTTTCCCTCCCTCCCTCCCTACTTTCCTTCCTCCTTCCTTCTTTCCTTCCTCTTTTTTTCAGAAAAGTGGTTTACTAGTGGGTCAAAATTTAAATGTAAAACAAAAATGAAAAATAGTGACCATTAACATCACAAAGGTACTATTACTACTGATAAGCTATTTTCTTTGCCCTTTATGGCTTTCATAGGGCCTCCCTATGCACCATCCCACTTGGCCCTTATGATATCCTTCCATTTTTAACTCACAAACCTGCTTCTACCCCTACAACTGCACCAAATGGCTCTTGTTAAAGTCACCAGTGCCTTCCCCCATTGCAATCTTTTTACTTGACCTTTCATAAGAAATCATTCCTGCTGGCTACTACATGGATGATATATATGGCTTGGTTCCCAAAATGTCACACATTTTTGTTTTCCGTCTAATTTTTTTGGCTGTTTCTCCTCCTCAACATCCTTTACTGACTTATGTCCTTCTTTCTAAAAGTTAAATGCTAAAATTTTTCAAAGCCTACTCCCACACTCTCCTCTTTCTCTGTTCTCCTTATGCCTGTTCCCTCATGGCCATAGTGCCAATCCTGTTCTACCTGCTGTTGAACACAGATATCGCTATATGTATAAATGTGTGGCTCACACTTCTGTCACTCAGACACATATACCCACCTTTCTTCTTCATATCACCACTTAGATGTCTTGTGAGAGCTCAAACCTGAGATGTACAAATCTGAATTTGTGACTGTCCCCTTTATTTGCTCCTCCTATGTTTCTCATTTCATGCAATACAACCACCATTTACTCAGTTGCTTAAGATAAAACTTGGATTCATCTCTAATCCCTTTTCTCTCATCTAATCAGGAAGTCCTAAGTCCTCTACCTGAAAAATGTATCACAAATCATTGTATTCTCTCTAGCTTTACTACCATCCCCTAGTCAAAGCCTCACCCCTTGCTTATCTGGACTTGCATGGCCTCTTTACTCATTCCCTCGCTTTCATTCCCACTGATCCTTAAAATTCATTCTCTTTGTTAATTCTGATTCCATCATGGAACACTTCTGTTGAGTGAATGAACAAAAACAAACAAACAAATAAACAAATAAACTTCAGTTAACCTTAAAATTAAGCCAAACTCTTTCCCAGGACAGCCAAGGCCTCTAACCACCTCTTCAAACCCTTCTAACAGTCTCCACTCGCCCACCAAACTGGCCCTCTAGTTGATCTTCAAGTAAGTCAAGCTCCTTCTGCCTTGAGTGTCCTTTCATACATTCTTCCTCCCACTCTTTCCAGAGCTGGCTCCCTCCCATCCCCAGGATCTCAGCTTGAATTTTGTCTCCACAGAGAACCTTTTCCTGATTATGTGAAGAACCATGGCAGATTTTCCCCTTTATGCTCTGTCATTGCAACATCCTATTATTTACTTCATAGTAATAATTATAATTTTTAATGATATACTTATTAATTTGCTCACTATTTGTCTTCACCATCAGAGTATGAGCTGAGCAAGAAATAATTTTAGTTCTTCACACTGAAAGCTAGTCAACAAATATGGAAGGAAGAAAGGAAGGGAGGTAGGATGAGAGGGAGGGATGTAGTAGAGGGAGAAAGGGAGGATAAAAGGAGGGAAAGATGGATATTGTCAAACTATGACAATAGAAATACTATGGCATCCCTAAAAGTGTGTATGGCAGAGGTATAATATTAATTCGAAAATCCATTTGTTTTTCTTCGAAATAAAATTTCACTTTCGATATTTTCTGTACATTTTGGCTTGCTTTATCTATACACATTAAAATATGCTTTTCCTTAAAAGCTGTAATTTCTTTACAAATTTGTGTTTTCATTCAAAGTGTAAAATGAATGACTCTACTAAGAAGTATTTTAAAGAAATCCCTTTCTGTGTTCTTTTTTCTGTCCTTAGACCAAAAAATACTAATGCAAGGTTGCTAGAATGGATAGCCATTATAAGTTGGTACCAGAGTTTGAGGCAAACTCAGGCACAGCTCTGCAGGTATTTCTGATATTTTGAATTAGTCATTATAAGTAATTCAGGTGGATCACAAAGATTAAGAAAAATAATATGAGGCATTGTATGTTTTTGAATTGCTGATGGAAAAATAATTTTTAGCTAAAACACAGCAGTAGTTCCCTTGACATGCATTTGGCTGGAAGTACAAGTATCTGGGAACAAGTAACTTACATGTTCTTTGAGCTGCCAGCTGTGGACTTCAGTAGGAAAGGTAAGCAACTTCTGCCATGAGCATGGGAATAGTATTAAGACACATTTGCCAAAAGGAGGATATCACCAAGTTTTAAATGAAATATTGTATCTGAAATTGCTTAGAAAAATTAAACACTAAGTACCGATGAGAAATTACTATCTAAAGTCCTCTCTAACTCCCAAGTCTTATTATTTCTACTGCGTTGGTAATATCAATGGATACCACATTACAATAAATTCTTAATCATCCATACTTCAGTTATTTTTTTTGCCCCAAGTCTTGTTTTCAGATTCTCATTAACAATTGGAACAAGCATGGCCTTATTTACTTTTCCTTGCTAAACACCGGGCCCAGCAGGAGGCCATTTAAAACAGACCACTGAGTGTATGCATCCAAGGAAGGAGCCAGGCACACAGACTGTCCAGGTGTGGCACAGAGGCTGTGGCTCTTACCCGCAGTTCAAACATGGGCTTGAGTACAGCAAGAGCTTTGCAAAGGAGATAAGAGGAAATGTACATCTCTGGTTCCTTCTTACTCATATTTTTACAGAGCTCCTAATTTTCTTTAAGGAACTCTAAATTCAAAAACCAGATATAGCCACAATGAAGGCAATTAAAAATAAAAACAAGCAAGGCTACGTATTTAGAATTTTAGGTGGTCTGTACCGTATTTTCCAATGATGGGAAAAACTGGAATACAAAATGCTCTGCTCACACCCTTCTTAAGAGTGCATGAACTGAGACCCTCCAGTTTCTAGCATCTTCACTGATGCTCATTTTATATTTGCCCTTACTCAGCAGGAATAACCACTGCTGTGTCAAAGGCCTTGAAATGAGCAGTAATATGTCCTTCCTTCTCTTATAACTTGATTCTTCAAAGACTAGAAAGACTTAAGTTCCTCACCACGATTCTCCCATTTCACTCACACGGCTACCTGTATGATGAACTCTGCAGGTGCTCTCTGGATCTATTAGGGCAAATACACAAACAAACAAAAACACAACCACCACCAAAAAGATTATCTTAATTATAGAGATACTCTTCCAGTGGCTCCTGCTGAAAGCTCCTCTCTTGCTTTATTTAAGGCATTAACTGGGTGCCGTCCACTCTAGCATTGTGCGTAGTAATGTCTTATGATTTGATTTTTATGATTTTCCTAAATCACAGAATTTCAGTGCTTTAAGGGAACCTGACACCCTCATTTGGCAGGTGGGTATAGCAAAGCCCTTGAAATCCGTGTGACTAGGCCCTGGTCCCTTAGCCACCATGTGACAGAGCAGAGAAGGAATAACCATGTGTCTTGTCTCTGGCGCTCTGCTTCCTCCTTTGTTGCTGATTGGCTTTTTCTGTACCTCCGTGCCCTTCTGTCTTCGCTGGTCAGTCAGGGCCTGCTGCACACGCTGGGCTCTTCCCCCTGCTCCTATGGAGACTCTGGCCTGCCCCTCTCCTGGCCCAGTCCCAGCAAGATGACACAGAAATCCAGACAAGGATGAAATCATCGTCTTCCTCTATTATTTTTCTAAATTGCTTTTTTCCTACCCATGACTAGGCAGTATTTTCTCACAGCTGGGGATGAACAAATTCAAAAGATGTTCTCAAATACATGGTTTCCAAGAGAGAGGCCACTAAGTTTTGAAAATACGAAATGAACATTTTTGAGTGATTTCACAGCTCATGGAAATGTCTCTGGTTAGAACCTCATCAGCAATGATTCACTCTGTGAGAAGATCCCCTGTGGAGACTTTAGTCACCTCATGTTAGGGCGTCGAGGCCTGGTTTTCCTGCTGGGATGGAATACATGACTAGGAAGCATTAACTGATGGAGGCCACAGAGTCCCATCCCGTGAAGTGAGGAATATTTTTTTAAAGATGCCCTTATGGTCTGAAAGATTTATGAATGTGAAGACTACAGTATTTCGCCTTCCCCTTAAGGATAAAGTGTCCCTTTGCCCCACAAGCATAAACTTTCAGAAGTGAAGCTTCAAGGTCAAAATGTTTCTTCTATGGCAGCAAGCAAATGTCCTTGATGAGGAGGAAAATATAGCTGATTACAGTTCAAGCTTGTGTGTCTTGATGTCCAGGACATCCTTTTCCAAGATAGAACCTGATTAAATGAGATTTTACCGATTGCTTGAGCATAGTAGATACTTAACATATGCTTTTTACATTTGCATCTGCAGTTACCTTTTAGGTACTTTTTGCTTTAGGCTCAGCTGCTTTTACAAAACAGTTTCAGTTGTAAAACTGCATTGTAGGTAAGACTACAGAAATGCAGCATGGGGCAAGCTTCCCGACCCATCCCCAAGCCAAATGGGCTGTTTTTGTTGCTGTTGTCACTTCCCACCAGCTCAGCCTCTGAAGGAGGTAACTGACATCACTTAAGTCAGCTTTAGGGAGCCGCAGCCTTAGGCTTCAGTTGTAGTCTCCAGGACCTCGTGTTTTTGAAGGTCTGAAATCTACAGTCCAGGACCAGTTGACCAGTGACTTATGGAAAACACTGAGTAATGCTGTCGCAGAGCTACAGCTGACGGGCAGGCCCTGGGTGCAGTGGACGCCTCCCGTGGCTTCTGGAAGGGAATGCTTGGCACTGCTCCTAGAACAGGGAAAAGTCCGGACAAAGGAATCGTTTTTCACAGGAGCCAAGTCTTTCCTTTTTCTTCCTTTAAAATAGGGAGTCATCTAAAGTCCCCCTACTCCCCTTCCCTATTCCTTCTTAAACCCTTCAGGGATAGCAAAGAAAACGAAAATGCTTGTGTTCCTCCAGTATGTCCCACACTTTATGTGACCAATTCTGAAAGCTGCAATCATTCTCTGATATTGATATTATCTCCCTCTTTACAGACAAACTCAGAGAAGTGAAATTTATATGCTACATTCCACAGAAGAAAAAATAACTATATTTCAGAAGACTATATAATATTATGTAAGCATTTGAAAAGGACTTTCATTATATAACCTCTCTAGCCAACAAGGATATATAGACTGTGGTCACCCATGAAAAGTTACTTGCGGAGCCTTGATTTGGTTTAAGTGATGTCCATGACCTTGTGTGCTACACAGTACAGGCCGAAGCAAACATTTTTTTGGAAACAATTTTCTCCAAATTCTCTTATCTCTAGAAACACTATAGACATACACATCGTAAACGCAGCATTAGAATGACACCCCAGGAGGATCTTTGTGTCCCCAGAACCTTGGCAATGCCTGACACATCGTAGGTGCTCCATGTTCCAGTCCCCTGTGGACATAGCTAGGCCCTCTACTCCATAATCTCCTTCTGGACTTCCATCAGCCCTCTAGATGGACTCCCAGACTCCTTTCTTGCCATTCTTCAGTCCAGCCCTATAAAACAACTCAAGTAATTAAAACACAATTAAGTCAGTTAGAGCTTACTTCTCCACTTATAATCTTTCCAAACTCTGCAAACAATATCTGTCCTCTTTACTGTGGCAGGCATGATCTGGCCCCAGCCAATCTACTAGCCTCACCCCACCCAGGCCCTCTTGCCCTCATATACCACCTTTTACTTCCTTAAAGGAGCCACGCTTCTATCATGTCAGGCCTTTATGCAGAGCATTTCTGCTTTTAGAATTATCTTCCCAAATTACCCTTTTCTTCCTGCTCTTCCCGCCTGCCACCTGGATAACTATCATTTATCTTTTGGGTCTTAGCCTAAATATTGTCTCTTCAGAGAAGCTTTTTTTTTTAATTTCATTTATTTAATTTTTTTAGAGGAAAGGAGAGGGAGAGAGAGATAGAAACATCAATAATGAGAGAGAATCATTGATCGGCCGCCTCCTGCATGTCCCCTACTGGGGATTGAGCCCACAACCCGGGTATGTGCCCTGACCGGGAATCAAACCATGACCTCCAGTTCATAGATTGATGCTCAACCACTGAGCCATGCCAGCAGGGCCAGAGGAGCCTTTTCTGAGCCCCCTCCAGCGCCTCCTAGCTATGTTATGCCTCCCCATCCCTCTTTTGTAATACCCCACAATTATAATTAAATAATCATCTGCACAGTTATTTGAATAACATCTGTTTCTTTAGAAATATGTATTCTCCACAGGAGTATCACCTGTCTGTTGTGTAAATTGCTATTTCTCTAGTGCCTTGTAAAATACACTGTATATTTTGAACCTCCAGTAACACTTTGGTGAATGAATAAATATACCAATGTACTTGTCCTAATGTCCTGGGGAAAAAAGGGTAAATAACTCTGGAAAGTGTAACGGAACTGTCAAGAATACAGGAAATCAGGTACATAAATTGTGAAACATAAGTCAACAGCCTATTTGTTTTCTGACACTTGATAATGAGAAATCTTTCAACAAATGGAAAATAAAAACAAAAGAGGACTCTGAGCATTATCTTATAGAGAGCTCAACAGCTATAAACCAGGCTATCTACATCCCCTGAATCACTCCAGTGTCAGTGTATGTCACCATTAATATCTGAGGGGACTGAAGAAAGGAACTTTGCTGGTTTGAGTATCATTTTCATTTTAAAAACAAGTATGTGGGATGGTTTATCAACAGACAGTCCATCTAAATATCTGTGAGCTGATGAAATGATTTCAGTGTAGAATCCTAGATTATATTTGTTTTATCTAGGACTTTTTTTTCCCCTCAGTTCAGACCTTGCAGCCCAGCAATGGAAAGGAATCTAGTGGGATAAAAGAGAGGATGTAGAGAAAAAAAATATGTGGAGACACAACTGGAGGTTGGGCTGACACTTTAGTGAGCAGCTAGGGGTCTATTTCTAATTTCACAGCAAAAGTGTTGCTAGGGGAGAAAGGCACACAGTGTCAGTGACTACCCGCATGCTGAGGCTGTTAAAGTTGCATCTACATCCACCCTTCTTTTGTGAGTCCTAGAACCTAAATGTGACTGCCTACCGCATGTTTTCTTTCAACTGGCTATTCAAATTCAACACATCCAAAAAGAAACCACCTTCCCCAACCCTTTTATTTCTTCTAGGCTTCCTCATCTCAGTAAAAGACCCCACCACTTACACAATTTCCAAAGCGAGAAACCCAGGAGTCATTGTAGGTTCTCCACTCTCTTTACATTCTGTGTGGACTCATTCATTAATTCCTGCTGTTTCTATAATTCAGTGTCTCACAGGTCCCTTCACTTCTCTCCACCTCCATTGCCATGATCATTATTGCCATTACTGCCATTATTTTCTCTTATCTGAGTAACTGCTACTGCCCCCATCCCATCTCCTTGCGACCAACCTTTCCACACTCCCATTAGTTATCTGCAGGACTTACAAAAGTGCTTGGTAAAAATACAGCTCTAATCATACTACTCCCCTGCTTAACACTCTCCAGTGACATCCTACAGCACCTTTATCTGTTAGTGGCAGAACCACTTATCATGTTGATTTGTATTTTGCTTATTTACCCTTCTCTATATCTCCCAGTAGACTCTAAAACATGAAAGTAAGGTGTATGTCTCATATTCCTGTGTTCAGCACAACATCTGGCTCAATAAATCCCAGTTAAAAGAGTGATGCTTTAGGAGATGACAGAATTTAACAAATGCCTCTTCAAATCTGGCATATTAAAGAGGATCAAGGTGTTCCTGGGAGGATTAAACAACCCAAGAAGGAAACTAGAAAAAATATTCAAGGAAGCAGAGAGGAATAAAAATGCATCAGTGAATGGGAGAGGGTAACGGGGAGACTGTAACTCATGTTAACCTCCCCCTCCCCCCATGAGTTACAAAGCTAACCTCTCCTCCGAGTGGCCGGGCACAGAGGCAGTGATAGTAAATTCAGGGCTTCTGAAGAAGAAACAGCAAGGTATGAGCCAAAGGACAATTCAGAGCGTTCACATCTACAAGATATTCTTTTCTTGGCTCCATGCTGGTCCCTGATAAGGCATGTGGCACTGTTTTGTTTATAGCCTTTCATAGCTAACAGGGAGGTGTGATGCTTGTTCAGAACACGTATTTGAAATGTAACAAATGGCATGCTTAGAAACTTGGGGTAAAAGATGTGTCAACTTAAAGTCAATAACAACTAAGGGGGAATTGCTGACATTAGGGAAAAAAAATTTTCAAAAAGTTTAGAGACAAGCAAGGTATAATCTCATGGCCAGGGTATTATCCAGAAAGCATTACCGTTCCCATGCATGCCTGGACAAGAAAGTTAAAACCTGGAGACTGAGCTGCTTTTCAACTCTTCCAGTTGATGATTATAACTTTGGAAAAGAAGCCAGGGTATATAGGAAGGGAGCAGCTGGTTCCACAGATGGTTTCAAAACTCAGGATGCAATATTCTGGATGTCAGCTTATGACCCCAGAGGTTGGGGGCTCCTGGAAAGTGAGAGTGCAGGTCATAGAAAACTGGGAGGGCTTCAGGCAACCCCCGACCACAACAGGGTTATTTTAAAATGTGAGATTATGGAGTGACACTGTTCAGTGAAAACACAAACAAACAAAATTGTAAACTAGATCACAGGGAAGATATCACTTATGGCAGAGAAAGATAGATGGTACTGGAAAAGCATCTCCACTGCTGGTGGGAAAATTTGGTAGATGGCTATATTCTAGTATCTCCTGAGATGCTAACATATTTTTTTAAAAGGCTGACTTAAGTTTGGGGAATCCTACATACTAGATATGACTTTGGAAACTACACTTTGCACATTAGCATAGTAAAGGCTCCGAGGAAACACACAAAGACAGCAAATTGCTTGAGTTAAACACAAAGTTTACCACGGCTGTTAGACCACGTAAATGCTTATATGACATCTGCCCTACCTAACAACAACTGTGGGACACAGATGTTCCCACAGAGCAGTTTAGAAAACCTGGATCTACACTCTGGACCCCGAGAAAGAAGATGCCTGCTAAGAAGAGCTCCTGGTGGCTAATTGGCTAAAATTTAAAAAACAGAATCCAGCAGCCATTTCTACACAGGGGCCTCTCATGAAAACCGCACTTCAGTGAGAAGCCTGCACTGAACTGCCTGCCTGCACTGTTTCTGCCAGCTGACCCAGCCTTTATAAAGGAGTTTCGGAATCCTATTTCAATCAATAGGATTGAGGTGGTCTCCATCCAATCAGAGCTACACTGACCACTCAGAGCAGTTCTATTCTGACCAATCAGGAGAGTGCCTTTTGCATCAATCAAACTTCAAGGATTTGGAGTCCTAGTTTGCATGAGGACAAACCAATCAGCAACCAGGGGCAGAACCTTTATCTTTATAAGTCAGCTCCCCTCTGGCTCTGGGAGTGTGCTTTCCCTTTCCACCCAAGACTAAAAACTGTTTCCCTGGCTGGAGCTGAAACACCAAAGATGAAACACCAGAGATGTCTCACGCAGCAGAGCAGAGCAAACCGGCATAGGGCAGAGCAGACCTGTACAGAACAGAGGGAGCAGAGCAGAGCAGAGCTATCTAGCTGGAGAGGGGCCTGGTCCCAGGGCCTCCTAACAGCCAAGCTGTTTTCACAGCTGTGCTGAATCACAATTAAGCGGTTTGCACTGAGTAAAGTTTCCTTCTCCACTGAACCTCAAATTGGGGAAGCCTATTGATGTTGAATTGATGCCAACAGCCATAAATTGATAATGCCAATGCACAAAATAATAAGAACAAATCAACAACAATAAAAATAATTCTACAAAACGAAAAGTATGGGGAATAAAATAAACACAAAACAATAACATAGAAGGGAAATATTATCTTACAGATAAGCCAAGACTTTGGAGTACGGGATTTAATATAATGATATATTTTGGATAAAATAAACAAACTCAACGTAATGATCTCAAGTAGTACTGCATATTGAAGAAAGTAAAAGGGAAGTTCCTGAAAGTGGAAATGGGATTGTAGTTGGGGAACATCTGGATGATGAAGTGGGAGGAAAATGGAAGAGGTGGAATTGTGGGAGCTTACAATTACAGCTCAGAAAGGCATGTAATAAGTGATCTGAGGTCCTGAAAAATCACTTTGCTAAAATCAGAGGATATGAAACTATACATCTTGCTTTGGGAATAATTTTATTAAACAGAAGAAGTAGTAAGAAATGGGTTTAGTGTCAGTTTAATTTTAACTAATAGGGGAAGAGTAGTTGGTCATTTAGAAATATCAGAAACTTTGAGAAAAAGCCAAGTGCTCATAAAATCCAGCCTCTCCATAATCCTGTCAGAAATATTTTAGAGGAGATTTCTTGGAAGGAAGGTTACACTAAATAATCTTAAAATCCCTTCTGAGACATTAAAGACGGCCTCTAACATTCTACAGCCAGACTGAAGAATTCCAGAGGTGGTGGTATGAAAACTGAGAGAGAAGCAACACTCTGCAGCTCTCTGACTATGCTGGAAAAAAACTAACAGCTGTATTTTATGCAATTTACCATATTTAAATCTAACAATAGTCCCATGAAAGAGATACAATCATCATTGTACAGAAAAGATGAAATGCTTTTATAGGCTTGACGAAATTAAGGTCTCCAAAGAAATTTGGCTAGTCAGAGGGGAAAAAATGGAATCAGCTTACATGTAAAATTAGAATAATTAAATAAAGTAGGAAATATTTATTCAACAGAGTTTTATAATTTTTAAATATAAAACTGTAAAATGGAAAATAATTTAGAATAAGGTATTAAAATGCATATAGAAAATCTTATATCTAATGTGATTAAAATATTTGTACAGGAAAAAAAAAGCCTGTAAGAAAATACATGAACACTAATAAAATAAAACAGAGCCTGACCCTGAGATACTGCATACCCTGCTGCTGGCAGCCAGCCCTGAGAACAAAGCGAAGTTGGAAGATAAAGAAGGGATTCTTAGGAAGACCATGAAAGGCAGTTTGGCTAATAAGGAGATACAGAACGTAATTCAGGACAGATATGGTAAATCTTCTATAATGAGTAGGGCTGTAATCCTTTACATGGTAAGTTGCTGAGAAAAGCATGAATTGGTCATGGTTAAAATGTCAGAAGACTCAAAATAATAAGAAAAAAATAATGAATTGTTGAGGTGTGGCTCACTCTGGAAGCCACCCAACATTTTCTGAGAGAAGTGGGAGGTGGAGACAAAAGTAAAGTAATTTCTGTTACATGAATATTTCAATTATGTGGATAGAAAATGAGGAAGAATGTGGGTAGAAAAATACAAATCTTTATTCTCAAGTTGTTAGAAGGAACTATCTACCTAAATTAGCTTTGGGAAAAAGGAGTCTGAATAAACACACATTTAAGCATCAGAAATGTCATTCATGTGCATATACACACATCCCATAGCAGGCTAATCTTCAATTGTATGACTTTTATAACATTTTGGAGAATTTTATAAATATCTTAAGTATAATGTTTTATAACTCAATTTTTGACTTTCCTTTTGCTGTCTCTCACTTTCCCCATCTCCCATCCTCTCTTGTGTTCATTCTTGTTATACTTAAGAATTTTATATATTTTTATGTATGTGTATATGTATACATATGTGTGTACATATATGTACACATAAGCATAAAAATATGTATAATTTACTATAGCTAGTTTAGACTTTCACATCTATGGCCAATATTGACCCCCAAAAAAAAGAAAAAAAAGAAAGAAAGAAAGAAACTAAATGCTTAGTCAATTCAGCACAAACTACACAGGCCTGTAGGCATGGAACGTAGTATTATAATTGACTGTCACCTCTCTATTGCACATTCTGAAGGGCAAGGACCATGCCTGTTTTGTTTACTGCTGGCGTCCCTGCACCAGGATAGTGTCTTAATAAATATGTGTTGAATGAATGAAGGAATGAAGGAAGGAGTGAATACATACAAATCCTATGTATCTTTCCAGACAGCTCAACTCCCATCTTCCTGATAACATCTTCCTCAGAGCCTCAGTAATATATCTTTCTGAAAATTACTACATTCCTAGTATGAACCACTACTTAACAACTGATTCTACACATTATATTTATGCTGGGTTTTGTTGTTGTTGCTGTGTTTTTCAATTTAGGGAGACATGCTCCTCAAGGACACTTGTATAGGTATATCTTTTATTTCTCAAAGCTCTTGTGAGAGGGCACATAGAAAATCTCAATAAACATGTATCAAAGTAAGTGATGACTTCCTGCTTTGTGACATTTCTAAACATTTTCCCTATTGAATGCATTCTATTTTGATTCCAAAGTGTGGTGGAAAGAAAAGGTGGAACTGAATGGATTTCTAGCTCTGCCACTTCAATGCTGGAAAAGTAACCTGAACTTTGTTCCTCTGCTTCCCTGTTTTTAAAATGAGAACATTAACAAGAGCAACGACAATAAGTATCCATCTGTGTCAAAGAGAAGACTGTGGATTCAAGTGGCTTAAGGCATGTGACAGAGTTTTGCAAATTGCAAAGCAAATCTTAGCCCTCTGTTTACCAATTTTTAAAAATATGGAGTTGATGTTGCAATGCTGCAGATGATAGATGCTGCATACGGCCTTTTTTCTGAGAACGGCTATTAGGCAAAAGAGCAAGGTGATGAGGAAAAGAATCTCAAGCACAACCTGCCAAACATGCCCCAGTCATAAATCACTGGCCATGCTCAACACTTGCGTGCGGAGAGATTACTGGGCACCTGTCACCTCCACCCTTTGGCACTGCTGCTTCAAACCCAGGAGAGAGCTTACCAGACACAAGCTGCTGTCCAGGCAACCCCACGGGAACCATGCCCAGATTATTCATGGCGGTGGCCCAGGCTGTGGGATCTGTCACCGACATGTTGAGCTGGGTTGTGTCTATCGCTATACTCCCCAAACCATCCGCGGCTGCAGGAAAAAAATAAACAATGACTGAGAGTCAATAGGCAAGGGTATTTGTTTTAAAGGAAACTACGTTTCCAGAGATGTGCAGCTTCATTTAGCATTTTCCCAGACCACAGAAAAACAAAGCACATAATCTACAGCAATGTTTCCTTCAGCCATAAGTATAAAGAGTTTCCGAATACATTCTGGGAGGAAACTTAATGACATGTAGTTTATATTATACACAGAATGCCATTAAGAAAGTACTTCTGGAAAAACGAAGAATCGCTTTCTTCTCCTAGTGAAACAACATCAGTTCAGTTCCAAGGTTTCCAGACAAAGCAGGAATACTCTCATGGTAACACAAGTCAATTGGCTTGGTAGATGGAAAATACATAAATTCTGGAGCAGGCACACCTTCCAACTAATAGAATCTCTAGAATAGTTGTAACTCATGAAAATGGTCCTGACTGAACTTATTGTTACCTTGTAACAGATTTCCTCCTTTACAAACTCTTTACAGCATTGCATTAAGAAAATGTGACTTCTCCAAAATATTTCTTATAAGCAAGCTTTCACTAAAGCAAAATAAACAAATAAATGGTACTACAAATAGCACAGAGCTAAAACAACAACAATATATACACACCACAAAATATGTCAAACTTGACTTAATGTTCTTTGATGTTCACTTGTTCCACAGCCTGATTTCTTTAAGGATCTCAGGTTCTGGGTTCCATGCATAGTTTCATGCCTGGGCAAGCTTTCCACTAAGAACTCAAAAATGCTTGTGTCCTGGGCTGGCCACCGACATTTACCTGCAGCCATCATCTGAGGAAGCCGTTGGGGACACTGGGTGATGCTTTCAAGGCCACCAGCATCTACTACTGAATTACGAGCATCCTGCGGGGCAGGAGCACTTTGAAGGCTGAGTGCAGGGTCCCCACGGAGATCATCAGATTCTGCAAAAAGGGAAAAGGAGTGAAAACCATAATAGTAAACTGAGGGAGCCTTCTAAAGAAAAACTGTCTATTCAAAAACAACCAACAAAGAACAACATCTAATCACAGGCACGGAAGTAGAGCTGTCTCCTGGGTTGGCTTCAGAGCCCTCTGCGAAGGTGGGTCAACTCTGAACCCAGCTAGGGCCAATGCTGGCTGAATAAACAGCCCATCTGCAGTGAGCGCCTGGCCCCCTACTGAAGAGACTTCACAAATGGGGCTTATCAGTCCCTGCACAGCCTCTTCCACACACTACACATCAATGGAGAGGGCAGGCTCAGAGCTAAGTATGATTTTTTTAAGTTAAAAAATTAACTGATGTTATTTTGGAAGACAGTCATCTGTGAAATATATTCAGAGAGGAAGAAAAAGTATGGAAGAGGGAGAAAAAAAGCAAGAATCTATTCACCATGAGACTGGTAAAGGAGTGCGCCCAAACTACAGTAGTCAGGAAAGGCCAAAGGAAATAATGGTATGCTGCTCATGAAAGAACATCTAGAGCGTGTGGAGGCAGCAAAGGAAAAACATTTGTCTTTTTAAGTCTATGGAAAGATAAATTTAACTGGTCACAATTTATATATAATAAAATCTAATTTTAATATGTATAAAATTAGATTTTTCAAAGCACATTTCTAACAAAAACAAATAACAATAAAACATTAAATAAAGTTGCAAAGGGGCCATCTACATCACACTCTTTATAAAATTCTATGCCTTCTCTGCATTCTTAAAAATGCAAAAACATAACATTCATACATATTTTCAGTGCACTTGCACCAATCCAAAACTGGATGGTAAAACATGCTGCACTTAGATGAGCGATGTGAGAAGTTTGACTTTTAAGTAGCTTTAATCTAACAATTGAACTTAAATAATTATTTTTATTTAGGTATAAATTTAGAAAATTTTTAAAACCATGTTTCTGTTAATGGATATTCTAGCATTATATGTTTGAGAAAGGCCTTTGATGTAAGAACAGGGAAAAGGCCCTTCTTTTTCCTTGCTGTGGCCTTGCACAATTTATGAAAAGCACTTGGTAATTAAACCCCAAGACTGTTAGCTCCTCTGATTCAAACAGCCCCTCTGTTCAAACTGCAAGACAAGATAAGTTACTCTCAAGGCTACATTCTTGCATACCCCTCCTCCCCACTGTTTTTACAACTCAGGGATAATTAGCACCAGGGAGTCTGTAGTTAGTAGAAAGTTCCCTTCCTCTTTTCCCTTCAAACAAGCCTCTTTCGAGTTCTTCATAACTTTTGCTGTAAGCATGTTTTATAGGCTTGGCAAATATACTGATAAGCCTCCTGCCTAGGACACCTCCTTAGGTCTCAGCCCCAAACCTTCCTCCCTTCCTTATCACATAGCAATCGCAGCTGTTACCCTTTAAAGGATGAAGCTGCCTTTTGATTCTTGCCCCTGTATTTATTAGCAATGCACAGACCGTTTCCCTTTGGGGAAAGTAAAATAAACTCCCTCTCTAGCATCTATCTCTTCTCTCAGTTGTGAATTCTTTCACAGTTCGCATCACCTGCCAAACCCTATATGGTCTGTTAGTCAGTGTATCTAGTGTGAAGTTTGGACCTTTTATGGCACCCTCTTTTATTTCTTTGATTCTTCCATGCAAGAAACAGTAACCCTTTGAATATGAAACTGTCTAAGAACAAATTGTTGACAATTGAGAATACATTTAATTTAAATGGAAGCTTAAGTTTCAATATCTCAAGGATATGTGGACAATAAGCAAATTGTTTCCATGCTCTCCACAAATCTCTAGCCCTCAACTAGAGGAGCCTAAGAGATAGTGGAAAATTTTTTCCATCAGACAAGAGATCCGCACCATATAAAATAAATTCAGTGACATAAATATGTAGCTAACTAAAATGTCTGCCCTTTAGCTATCCACATACCAGCAATATTTCTGTGATGAAACCAAACCTCAAAGCAATTTTTTTCTGTTTACCTCCAACCATTTCAGAATACCAAAGCAGAGTCTGGCTAGAATGTGTCCATTCTTCTCCTCAAATGGGCATGTAGTGGAGTCCTTTCAGATGATCAGAAAGTCACTATTTATCTTACTTATCTCCCCAAATGAAGTTTCGTTGACTGGCTTCCTTGTAGCTCAGGTTATCCCCAATGGGCAATATTCACAATTTTTTTTTCCTGTATAGTGAATCTCAGTTCTGGACCACTCTATCAGAGAACATCTCTTTACTTTGTAGGCTTTATGACTGTGCCTGACCAGCCTTACCTTGCGTTGCCTTTTTGATCCAATGTTTTAGAGATGATATTCGCTTTCCTTGGCTCTGTAAATGTCTGCCCCAGTAGTAGTTTTCACCTTAGTGATTATGGCTTCTACCCATCTTCACATTGTTCATGCCCATCTTAACAAACTGCTACTGTTTCATAAAAAAAGCATTGGCAAGATGTGGTTTGTAAACCTGGATTTATTCCCACCCAATGAGAAGCTTTGAATTTCAATTTATTGCACCTCTTCAATCTACCAATCCAATGGTTTGAATGACACACAACTTCATGTGGCTACAATGTACTTAGAATGGTGACTCTAAAGTAAGTTCTATCACATCTTAGGCATTCCCAATAGTATCAGGGATGCCATGTAATTCTTTTAAAAAATAAAATTGAGGAGATTACTCAGCTTGCAAGAAAGGTGATATTTTCAATTAATTACTATCTAGTATGAGAGCTATTTTTGTTCTCTGCTAACATCTATTGTTCCTATTGAATACCTGCCTCCTCAAATGATTCAAGATCATAACGCCTAATTTATCATTCAAATCAATTTCTCTGCCTTAGTTTTCATATTTATAAACCATAGAAAAATTAATATTTTTAGAGAATCTTTATGAGTTTATTTGAGCCAAACTGATGACATATGCTAGGGAACAAGATCTCAAATGCTCCAGAAAATAACAGTTTTGTAGCTCCTTTTATGCACTTGAAATTAAGGAAGATTGGAGAAATGAAGGCAGGGTTTGGGATTATAGGATAGTTAACAAGGGCATGTGCTCTCTTAAGAGTTAATAGTCCCTTTGACGTGTATTACTTCTAGTATTTCAAAAGTGTTACCCGAGATCAGTGGTCGGCAAACTCATTAGTTAGCAGAGCCAAATATCAACAGTACAACGACTGAAATTTCTTTTGAGAGCCAAAATTTTTAAACTAAGCTTTGTTATTAACTTAATTAGGGTACTCCTAAGGCTTAGGAAGAGCCACATTCAAGGGGCCAAAGAGCCGCATGTGGCTAGCGAGCCGCAGTTTGCCGACCATGGCCCTAGATGCACAAGAACAATGGACAGGTTGGCCTGGGATGTGACTACCCACCATAACCTGCCTGGTTAGGAATTAATGCTCAGATCACCCTGTGAGGTTACTCTCCATAGAACCCCTTTTTTTCACCCATAGTTCTCCCTTTTGGTCATACATCAGTCCAAAGGGTGCACTGATGACCAATTTTTTGGTCAGACATTGTGGTCTCACTGCACTAAGAAGCCACATTCATAAGAAGTCTCAGTATTGACATTTTGTTTACCATTGGGAATGGGGTAATATTATAACTATGGGATCTGAGTTGAGGGCAAATTTTCCCAAAAAGGGAAAGGCAGGTCTTATGGCCTTCATTACAAAAACCACTCTGAACCATTTCTATCCTATCAACTACATGATCCAAGTCCTGCTGTATTTGCCATCTACTGTAACAGAAAGATTAATATCCTTAATGATATTTATTTACACACAGAGATGTGGGTAGTTAAAAATTATAGCAAATAAAGCACTTGGAATATAGCAGGTGATAATTATTTTATTTGGAAGTGTAGTGTTCCCATTAAGGTACCCTGGGATCTTTGTGTTCTGCTGGATAATTATGTAATTAATTCTAAAACAGTGAATAACACTTGATATTTCTAAAAGTAAGCATTGCCCTAGTTTTCTGTGCCACACCTAAATTGTAGAAGCATGTCTTCATTTTCCACAATTCCTTTATAAAATAATATAATGTAATTTAAAAGATGTATGAATTTTTCTACCTAAGTTTTTTGTGTGTGTTTTTTTGTGTTTTTTTGCCCATGCAACTACAAAACCTTTCATGAAACTCATAACCAATTGTGCAACTGGCTTTTAGTGAAGTAAGATTTTCACAATCAGATGTACAAAGGCCAAAGTTTTGTCTAGGAATCACCTAAAATTTAACTTGTTTTTTGTTAAGGTATATTCAAGTACAAAGCTTCATGCTCAATTTTATAACTGTTCAATGAGATATATTTATGCTCAGAATTTCATGGAGCTATATCAATAAGGCAAATAGTTTTTGAAACTCACTAAACCTATAAAAATACTATTTAGCCTTAAAAATGGCACAGGCTTCTCCCATCCTTTATAACACAACTCTTTCCAACTTTGTTCAACATTTATAGGTCCCAAGGAAACACACACACACACACACACACACACACACACACACACACACTAATAAAACTCATCCGTAATTGTCCACAAAACATAGATTCATAATGAAAGGGGGTGGAGAGGAGTTCAGATTTATTAATGTCTTGTTAAAGTCGATTCCAAAGAAAATTTTTCATTTGGCATATGAAATATGCTTATTTTATAAAAATTATTCATTAGCATTATCATATATGTATTGTAAAAAGAAAAATATATATTCTGAAAGTTCTACTTTCTTCTTCTATCACTAAGAAAATATCTCACTTTGCTCATATTATCAGTAGGCTACTCTATTGAACTTATGAAAATGTTACATAGTTCAAAGCAATATAGAATATTGTTAAATAGATGTTACTTATGTATTCACTTCATAATTTTTAAGCAGCTGTCTATGATTAATAATGGGAACATTTTTTTTTCTTCCCGTAATGGCAAATTAAGTTATTCATACCAACTCTGCCATTGAGGAACAACTAGAAAAGCTTAATGTCTTTCAGCAGTTTTATATAATTCCCTCTGTTATCTTTCCAAACTCTAAAAGATCCCAAGGACAAGCTGTACTAGTAATTACCGTAGGGGATTACGAAGCAGGCTTCTAAGGAGAACATGTTCTGTTAACTGCTGGATCTTTTGTTTTACAAACCTAGGAGGTGAGTGAATCTGCAACTTTTGAGGCAGAGTGGAATTGCTCTGCAAAATGTGGTAAAAGAGGGAACTAAGTATAAATACTTTGATGGGAAAGAAAGAAGGGATCTTTGGTGGCCATCCAGGGAAAAGGGGACTCCAGAGAACGGAAATGATTTAGGCAGATTTTCAGGTGGTTCCCTAGAAAGTACACTATGTAAATCTTTCCCCTGCCCCTTCCACAAAATGTCATGAAGTCTACATTGGTAGGGGTGTTTTGGGGAGAAAGCTTGAAGAGGATTATGAAAAGGCAGCTGAAAATGAAGATTACCTAAGGTACTACAACATAAAGCATGATAAAGTTTTCAAGTCTGTTAAATATAGTCATGCACCTTATTGACAACATTTTGCAAGGATGCCATGAAATTCTTTACAAAAAAATAATGGTCGATGATAGAGCACATGTATGACAGTGGTATAGCTTATAAGACCAGGTGTGTAGTAGACTATACCATCTAGGTTTGTGTATGTGCATTCTATGATATTCGTAACAATGACAAAATCACCTAATGGCTCATTTCTCATGACATAGACCCAACGTTAAGCAGTGTATAACTGTATACTGGAAGTTGGTTATTAGTGATGAAAAATCTCCTTATTAATGGTAAAGAAAAGAATTAAGATTTTGAAGAAGAGATTTAGAATAGATTAGATTTTATGAGATATTGCATTTTATAGGGAATTTCTAATGAGAGAATTATAAAGTAAGAACATTAGATCTAATAAAGCTAAAAAAATCCTTCTTGGTGTTAGAGAGAAAAGTCAGCTTTAGGAAATGGTATGAGCAGAGGATGGAACCAGGCAGAGATCAATTCAGTCAGGGCTGAACCAGACAGTGCTTTATGTCAAAGTCTGAAATCAAAAGGTCTTCTTTAACACCTGACCTGTTACCTTTATACTTATAAAATCCCCAAACTCTTCAAAAATGTCATGAATTGACACACATCACAGCACAGTAACCTGAGGAGAGATGCCATTCCTGTTCCATGTAGTTTTCAGTTTATTGTTCAAGACAAGAAGACAAAGGAACTATGTACTCCCTCCTCTGCGCTCTCATAGCACTCCGCGCCTTTCTCTACACCAGCATTTGTAACTTCATGTTCTAATTTCATGTTTATGTCCCTAATAAACAACAAGATTAGAATGATTAAGGAAACAAGTCACCTTTGCATACCCAGCTGCTAGCACAGGATCTGGAATGTGCTTTCTCTTTTCCTATAAGTTTATAAAAAATATTAAAATTATATAGAAATTACATGTATATGCATACATATATATGTTTTCAAATGAATTTAAGCATAGAAGGAAGAAGGAAAAGTAAAAAAGGAAAATAAAAGGGAAAGAGGAATTATTGAAGGAACAAAGGGTCCAATCCCAAAGGTTGGAAGTTTGAAAACTAAAAAACTCAAAACGGGGAAATGCTGTCGGAGACTAGAACATAGATGAATTTAAAATTTAAAAAAATACAAAAACTTAGATTTAAACAAAAAGTTAGATCTTTCCAGATAAACTTTTGGTGAGTTTAACAGGGTCATTCTCTGAGATCTAAGAGCCCACACCTCCCTGGCAGCCAATGTAGGGTCATATGCAGGTTACAGTGATGTTCTCCTTTTGTGAGATTTCTTACAGCTGCTCATGGAATGAGCCGAAATCTATAAATAAGGGCATCTCCAGACCCATTAGGCAGTGCATTAGTGTAACAATGGGATAATGTGTACAGTGCTTAAGAAGTGAAATCATTGGAAGAAAGGAAAAGTTTCAATTGGCATGCATCACAGAGGATCAAAAGCAGATCTGGTCATTTCTCAAACACAAAATGCCATTAAGAGTCTATGATTACATCCTCCACTTTTCCACCTTATCTAGCAGCCAATTTTATTCTACAAATCACTGTTCTATCTTAGGAAGAAAATGGATACTGACTGAATGGTAAGGTTTTACCCATGTCTTCAAAGAACTCAATGTGGAGAGAGAATGAAAGGGAACAGAAGTTCTCCCTCTGAAATCACGCAATCAAACAAAACAACCAACTTTGCCAAAGAGACAACTCAACCAGGATAGTAAATAAAGCCAATTATCTTTTGATACAAAGAAAAATACAATTTGGATTACTTACATAAGTATAGAGCAGTGACAGAGGTAAAATTGTTTTGTTTTCAGGAAACCTGTGCTTTTAAAAAATTACTCTTTATATGTTTAAATTGAACATAATAATAAAAGAGAAAGTTTGAGATCTTAGAAATAAAGTACTTCCCTTTCCATTAAAAACAGAAAAGAAAACAAGGCTGGATGTTATTATGGTATATGTAATTTCAGAGTCTTTTAATAGATAACATTTAAAATATAGGGCCTTCCACATTTAGACTCTTTCAAATTTTCTGAGGACAATATTACACTTGAAGATTATTTATGAAGTATGTAATGAGTCAGCTCATTCCTCTCATTAATGGAAATCTATCAAGCACATATACAATATGTGATCCTATGCTGTTTTCCACCTTCCAAAATACACCTATTACAGGAAAAAGTTATCATTGCTGACTCTGCTGTGAATTATTAAAGAAAGCAATCTAATCTGTAAACATAAGCCTGCATTCTTTAAAGCTAGAAAAGTCTCACTTTAAGCAAAGGTTTTCTAAGTCCCTGAGGATTCAGGACAAACACTCAGGTTCAAAAACATCAATGTTCGAGCCTTAGAGTTCATCAATTCCAACTTCTCAAAGATACAGAAATCACAAACTATGTCTGACAGGCAACTATTTCAAAATAGCCTTACAGTTCAGAAATTCTTCCTTCAGCTGAGCCCTTCTCTAGAGAGTAAGAGATTTGAGCTCTGCCCTTGAATCCTACTTCTGCAGTGATGTGTGGCCTTGGTAACATAATTCGTCTATCCCCTGAATAGGGATATGAAGGTCTAATTGCAAGCTAACTAAGTCACATACAAGTAAATAAGGACATATAAGAGGGTTCTTGCTTCTACTCAATCAAGAGTTGTGTTTTTTTCCTGTTTGCATTCTCTGTTCTCTTCAAATCCCCATTCAAAAAAGTTCTACAGAATAGACAAAGTAAACAGAATGCTGCAGCTACATAAAAGCTTCACTTGAAATGGCAAAGCCATGAACTCCGGAGAAAGAGCAGCCCAGAGACCAGAGCAAGGAGTCCTTTTGAGAAAGGGGACAACATATTTGAAACACACTGCAGGTGATGTCAGGCTTCAAGAGAGGTGAATTCAGCCCTGACCAGTTTGGCTCAGTGGATAGAGCGTCAGTCTGTGACTGAAGGGTCCCAGGTTCGATTCCAGTCAAGGGCATTTACCTTGGTTGCGGGCACATCCCCAGTCGGGGGTGTGCAGGAGGCAGCTGATCAATGTTTCTCTCTCATTGATGTTTCTAGCTCTCTATCCCTCTCCCTTCCTCTCTGTAAAAAATCAATAAAATATATTTAAAAAAAGAGAGGTGAATTCTATAAACCACAAACACCACAACAAATCAAATAACAAATTTGTATGCATGCATAGTGTAGAAAGACATATCGGCACACACTGGTCTTTTCAGCCACACTTACATACAGAAAGCAATTTCTATAAATTTTGTTTTCTTATATAAGGGAAAGCAGACAATATAAAATTTTCTTATTTGTGCTGTTTTGTACATTTTTTTTTGTTCTGTACTCATTTTACACCTTGACCCAACCATGGAAAACATATTAAGCTACAAGGTGGAACATTTTAATTGTAGTGGGTGAATAACTGACCCTTAAATGGCTGCAAACTCTGGTAAATGAATCATCTATTTCCCACAAAACCCTGATTAGAGCTCTTTCATCTATGGAAATTTACCTGCAATAAAACCCAGATCAGCCCACATCCAGCCTGAGCCAGTTGCTCATCCTGTTTAACATTTCTCCTAGTAGGGTCACGAAGAACATGTTAGTTACTCTTTAAACTAATGTGCTCTTAATGAAGCCATTTCGACATGATGAATAAAGCATTAGCTCTGTGGTCATGGTCGCCCAAGGCTTTACAGACTTAGCAGGCCACCCCACCTCCTAGGAGTTGCCCCGGGCTAGAGACCTTGTTTTCTCTTTCCCTAAATGACCACCAACATGCTCCGTAACCAGTGGGCTCCCTGGGACGGTTGGTTTTGCTCTGAGGAACTCACAGGTGTGATCATGTTATGCAAGTGAGTTCCTCAGGAGAGGGGTATTGCGGCACAGTGCCTGAGGGAAATGCATGTGCAGTGCAATGCCCAATTGGAAAGTTCTAGCCTGGCAAGAAGCATTCTGTGGAAACAGGTCAAACCTCTGGTGCCACTGGCTGTTTTCAGCAAGATTCAACTGGAAGTGCTCAGACAAGCAGATGGCTTGTGGGGCCCAAAATTTCTTGAGGCTTGGGTGAAGGTGGTTCTAGCGCCAAGGACATTCATGATTCAGAAGCTAATAGGAAGAGTGTCCTGGTTCTTTCTTGGTGAAAATGTTTATGCTTTAGCTGTTTTGGAGGTCAGGCCTTACCATCAGAAGTAAGGCTTGTCTACATACAGTGGTCCCAGCAAGGCTTACAACACCGAACACCTCCATGGAGGTTCCTGCTCCCCAAAGAGGAAGGTGTAAAATAAATGCTGATGGGAAGGTTCCAGCACTGGAAAAGGTTGAAGATCGCTGTAAATACTGCTGCTACAGCTATAACTCCTTCTGCACTCCTTTTCTATCTTGGTTATAGACTTCCATATAAAAGTGAAAATGTGCTGCTCTCTACCCCACCTTCTCCCATGTTAACTCATTCTTCCCATCAGTAGGAGACAATATTTGCCTCTTAAAAAATGTCATATAGAAATCCTTTCCTAGAAGGGAGGGTTAAGCTTCTCAAATAGAATCTGTTTCTACTCCAATCTTCCAGACCAAGGACTCATTGGCCCCTGGGAAAGTAGCCCATTTTTCTAACCATGGTTGTATCAACAACTAGACCCATATGACAGGAAGTCTATAAACATGTTGGAGAGCTGAAAATGTTGTGGCAACAAAACATGAGTTATCAAAAACAAATGATTATTTAATAAAATTCTTATAAGTTTTGTATCATGACAGCTTTTCTAATTATCAAATTTAATACTCATGTTGACATTATTATAGTTGAATATCATTTGTAAGTGGGGCTTTCTCACTTTGTAAATAATTCCTGAGTCTGAACAATTTTGGAGAAATCGGAGCTTGTTTTAAATAAAAGGAGTAATTTGTAGGCAAATAATTTCAAGAGCAAAATTATAAAAATCTTGTCCAAACGTCCTTTAAACAAAATTAAACAAATGTCAATGTAAGTGCGTTCCACACGTTTGATATGTGTGGCGAAGTCTGCAAAATTAAAGCTGCTGCTGCCTGAGCCCACGGAGGCTACACGGCTGGTCTGAGGCACCGTCCGTGTCCTTCCTGCCGGCTGCACGTGGGATAAACAAATCTCTCATTCCCCCCAAATTCGCCAAACTTGGGTCAAGTGCTATCCTAGTTATTTATTCATAGATTACTTACAAATTATCAGGGGAAGGTGGAGAAGCAAGCAAAAAATTGACCCTAAAGAACACAGACGTGAAAGAAAAACATCTGGCCAATGGTACCAAATGTAATTTCATGTTAGCTTAGTGTAATCATATTTATTTATGGTTTTATTATTTATAAAAAATTAGGCTGAATGTGCTTTGCGGGAATGACAGTATGTTGCTATTGCTACTGTGGTTTATTATTTTCACAGCTAGATGGCTTAAATTCAATCTAAACAAATATTGTAAAAGAATTCCCACTAGCATTGTCACATTTCTTCCTTTCGAGTCGATGAAAAAGACCTGTTTTCAAGTCCTGTGATGTTCTCACTCTTGTGCAATTCTAAATTTTATGGTTGATTATGAGATACTGTTTATTATAAAATGATGGCTAAGAAAACAGCTGTCAACTAGTGGTGGTTAAACAGTGCGGTGTACCAAGTGATGGCATTTGAGAAGTGCAGTGGCTGTCAACTCCAGGCCTTGCACATTGAGCCATTAGGATAATTACTCTGTTACTTGTACAATGAAGTAGACATGTATTCATGTACTGATCCAACATATTAACCTGACACACACTCTACAACACCAATAGTTTTATTAATAAGCTAAAAATAGTTGACATAACAATATTTACATAATCAACCTTAAACTCAATGTGGCATTATTCCAGATTTCTCACAGTGCAATCTCTGCACACCAAACTCTTACTTGAATAGCAGACATCATCTTCATTCAGACATATTCCCCAAACTCTTGCTACCAATCCTAGCTACCAGCTAATTTAACTGTCCTTTTGTCTAGCAGTGAAATTTGCATGAAAATACAGTGACACAGTTCTTTTCAATCTGAGAACAAACATTAATATACATTAGGTAGATGGGAACTAATATTCTTTATAAGGACATTTTAATTTTAAAAGGTATCATTACTAACACTAATACTTGTAATGAGTTAAAAAGCTAAAGTCATAAATTACAGGAGAATATCATCCCCTTATCCCTTCCCCAAGAGGCACCCACTGGGAAAATAGCTTACTACAGAACAGTCCCACATAATTGATCTTATGAACACTCACAACAACCTATGAGATAGATGTTATTAGCAACTTTTTACAAAAGAAGGAAAACGAAGATTCAGAAAGTGAAGACTTTGGGTCATTTACCCAAGGTCACAAAGCTAATGAATAGTAGGGCCCAGCGTTCTGTTTGTCTTGGCCTGGACCTCTATTGTTCTAGATTTGGGGAACTAAGGTTTTCTCCAACAAGAAGGCAAACAAGGAAGTCCTTGGTTTGACTGGCTCTAAAGAGAGAGGAGTCTGGGGTAAAAGGATTAATTTTTTGCCCTGGGGATGCACTCGCATAACAGATATGTATTTAATGCTTACTCAATGCAGATCACTGTGCTTGAGATCTGCTATATAATGGTGATTAAGACATAGACCCTGGCCCTGACTGGTGTGGCTCAGTTGGTTGAGCGTCATTCTGTGCATCAGAAGTTCCCAGGTTTGATTTCCCATTAGGGCACACACCTAGGTTGATCAATGTTTTTCTCTCTCCCTTCCTTCACTCCTCAAGGTGTTTGCAAATTAAAAAGTGTTAGCAGACTTGAGCTTGCTATAGTGTGCATAATAGAGACTCACAGGAGCCTGCCTAGTATGAGAAAACAACAACTAGATTCTGAATATAACTACTTATTAATGTATTGCTGGGCTTGCAGGAAGGAAGGAAAGTTACTAAGATTACTCCATCCTCCTTCCATTCCCCACAAGAAAGAAAGACAAGTAGAGAAGGAGCTGCTGTGAGCAGTAAGGAAACATGAAGCCAGAGTTGCTTGGAGGGAAAATGCCAGCATCAGCACTGTGCCAGGAGACAGCCTGCGGTGGCAAGGTAGAGCCGGCTGAGGATCCCATGTGATCAGGACCTGGAAGCTTTGTTGTCTTTGCATGGCCGCCCTTACCCCAGGCCCAGTCAGCCATCCTAACCCCTCTACTTCAGTCATAAAAGTAGGCAAGGAAAAGAATCTGAGCAAATCAGCACAACTCACTGCCAACAAACATCTCAAGATCCATGCTTTATTGAGTAGCACATTTTTCTTAAAGTCAGAAAATTGATTGCACATTAGAGAAAAGGAGAGGGGGAACAAATGCATAAGACGTCCACCTAGGGTTGATCTGTATGTAGCCTGGGAGTTTCAATGGGCTAGAGTTTATCAGAAAATCTTACAGATGCCTTAGCCCAAACTGGGCTTAATTTTGTCTGAATACATCTATTGAGGGTAAATCTGTGGTTTGAGCTGAGAGGTTGGTATAAGCATCACTGCCATCAAGGACTGCCTGGAACTCTTCTCCCTGTGCAGACAGCTCCTTCACCAACACCAACACCAACACTTCTCTCCTTAACAAAATATAGTAGTGATAGATAGGAGGGCAAGGTGGGAAAGCTGGTCAGGGCAAATGAGTGGGATGCCTGGGAGGTAAAGTCGGATTACTAACTCCTTTACCCACCCCCTTTGTGCCAGAACCCCTTCCCATCCTCATCCCACCACTTCTCCCCAACACAGTGCCTCTAACACAGCTGTCTAATTCCATTGTCAGCTAGCTACAAGGCAGGCCCGGAGTTCGGTTCTCCTTTCTGCCAGCCAACAGGAGCTAGAGAGTAGGAAGTGGAGGTACCATGGAGCTTGGCAGAGCCACAAGCTAAGTAAACCAGAAATCCCAACTTCTAATTCCTGTTTCAAGGGAACACCAACCTACTGGAGGTTCTGGAAGCACAAGAGTCTATGTTATTGTGGGATGTACATCTGAATCAAAGTCTCACTGTGTTCTTATCAGATTCATTACCATTCGACACTTAGCTTTTTCATTCCCAGGAAAGACATTCTTAAGCCCTGAGAGCTGATGTGGGGACATCCCTTTTTCTGCCTCTCCTATTAAAAGGTGCATAGCAGTGTGGCAGCACAATTTGCATATCATAGGAGAGCTCCAGTCACAAGTTCCCTGTGGGCCAGTTTCCTGAGCTTTTCCACTTCATGCCTTCAACCCTCCTCTCACAAGTTATTTGAGGGGCTAAATGCATAACGCCCTTTGAAGAGCTGAAGGAAATGACACGTAACTGGCAACACTGTCAGACATTTTGATAGTTAAATCCAGCCCTTTAGCTAGGTTCTCATACAGGAATTCTTTCCATTACAAAATAGCAGCAAGAACTCCACGTAGGACAATTTTGTAAGCATACCACCCCCCCCCCCCCCAAAAAAAAAAGTACATATTCTGATCTCTCTGGTTTTTTTCTATCAGCATTTTGGTTTAATTCATTGTTGGTGCAAATGACACTAGACTAATAAATTAGGTGGTCTGAGCCTTTGTGTGGCAGGGTTTCACTGTAGCATCTCTGTAAACTCCTGTGGTCCAGTAGATCAAACAGAGGGGAAAGCTAGTAATCTTGCTGTCTTAATCCAGCAAACAAAATTCAGAACAACAGCCAACAATGGCAGGACGTTTTGGATATGTTTTGTGCTCTTAGATCACACACATGGGAACCAAGGAAATGAGCAGACCATTTTAGGAAGGGCAGCAAATTAAAGAGAGACTGTGAATTAATACTGAAAACGTGATGCAGAATAAAATAGAGGTTATAGTCTTATACTTCCGATCAGATCTGTATTGAGCACAGATTGTATCTGAATTTGCAAGTGCCTTGTTGCGTTAAATTGCAAAATTTAGTTTATATGAGGATAAAGGTGACATCTGAAATATATTAAATGTAATCCAATGGTTATAAATTTATACATGGAATCCAGAAACGTATATTTCCTCCCTGCCATGTGATCGCAGTTTTGGTGTATGTGCAAGCAGTGGGGCTCAACATGGAGGTAACCAAAGCAGGTGGTGCAAAGCATTGCTAATCTTGTCCACTGCAGCAAACAACATGCACAGTATTAGTAAGTGGTAGGTGACTTCTGCCTCTCTCATGTGGATGGAGAGGTGTTAGAACTAAAACAGAGAAGTAGCTAAGTGAGCCAACTACTCTTCAGTTTCCTCCCTTTACCTGAAACTAAAACAATGGACCAGCTACTAGTTAATAGCACATTTCCGGTTTGCTGAGCGGAAGAAGGTAGTAGCAGTAACAAGACGCTGCGGTTCACAGAAGACGGTCCATTTACCTGCACACACTGAAACTGAATTGGTAAACTGCAGCATATTGGGTCAGACGGTCTTTCTATTTATAATGTTTTTTCCTCTTTTTTGTTCTTCAAAGAACACCTTTGTAGATATGGGTTTTTTAAAATTCTGATCAGAATTGGCAGTAGGAAAAGAGCTGGGGAAATAATGGAGATTCCAATACTTATGTGATACATTCACAAACCCTATGAATTTTTAATGAAGGAACAATGTCCACAATTAGATTTGAAATGAGCTTTTCTTTATGGGTGCTCTTATGGTAAGTGAGGTGTGCATGAATTTTACTTTATATTCAGTAAATGACACAAGTGTAAAAAACACCATGATGTAATAGAAAATAAAAGCAAATTATTGATTGTTCACAGATTTTCCTTCTCCTAGATTTACAGAAGTATGGCAGTTTTTAAATTTACATTTCATTTTATTTAAATGTCACATATATGCCAAAGAACTCAGTGCATTTTCAAACAGTCATGACCTGAAGCTGTTCTTTTGTATCATATAGAAAATTTTTTTGTTTAATTTGTTTAAAACTGAAAAAAAAAATATGTTAAAATTTAGAACTTTGGGGAGAAAGATATTACGCTTCCCCATTTGTAAACTGAGCCATCACAATGAATATAAAAATATTTAATAGTATAGAAGATAAGAAAATAGAGTGGGGTGATGACGATTTAATTTGCATTCTGAGGCTAAAGCTGATCTCTTGTCTTCAGATGGCGTAAGTTTCTAGCACCACAGAAACATGCACAAACAGCTTCCCATCGCTCTTGGACGGCCTCCAAACTCCTTCAGAATCTGCCTTCTGGTCACCTTGGCAACCTCAGTTCCTACGGCTTTCTGTCCCCTGGAGCTCCCGGAACACAGGGCTTATTACTCTTCCTTGAGCCTGACAAGCATTGTCCTCCCTCAGTGACTTTGCACCGTGGCTCCTCTAGATACATGTACAACCACCCTGCTCGCTCCCCTCAGTCCCTTCTCTGCTGAAATATCACCCTGTGCAGGCAGGCCTTTCCTGACCTTCCTAAAATAGCATTGTCACTTACCTTCTGTCCTTCTACCAGCTCTATTTCTCTATAGGATTTCTCAGTCTCAGAGGTCATATTACATAATTATTTCTTTGGTAAGTTGGTCTGCCATAAGGGCAGGCTGACTTTTAAAATTTTTAAATAGTTTTTCTGCAACATCACCATCAGCCAAAACAGTGTCTGGCACACAGATACCCATGCTCCCTCCCCTTCAACAAATTCACTGAGCAAATATTATGAGTGTGTATGTTGCATGTGTGCACATATTTACACACACACACACACAAACATATAGATAAATACTGTATTAATTTTGTTTCCTATTTCCTGTGTCTCCGGATGCTTTGCCATCTGGGGACTTGCTGACACTAGAGAGCTAGCCCGTTCCTCGAGACAGCAAACAGTGCGCCTGGAAGCACACCCTTCCAATGCAAACCAACTTTCCAGAGCGCATCCCCTCCATCAGCTCCTTTGTGGGGCTCCCACCGGCCACTATCCCCGGGGCAGGTCCTAGACGTACAGAGTCAGCCCTGTAGCTCAGAGCCCTGGAGTTAGTCGGACTGGCCAATCCTAACCCGCACACCCTGCTCCGCCTCTGCCCTCCCTGGGAGGCCACAGGAAGGCCTCTGGCCAACCTTTTCCCACCACTGCCTCGATGTCCTGACTGACCCTTGACCCTGGCGCCTCTGATGTGGCCTTCTGTGGTGTGGCAGGTCCTCTCTTCTCAGGAACTGTAACAAACTATCTTTTCTTTTTTTTTGTTTTTGTTAAGCCTTACCAGAAGATATTTTTTCCATCACTTTTCAGAGAGAGCAGAAGGAAGGGGTGGGGGCAAGGAGAAGGAGAGAGAGAGAAACATCGATGTGAGAGACACATTGTCTGGTTGCCTCCCACACACACCCCAAACTGTGGCAGGGAGCAGGCCCTTGACGGGGAATCCAACCTGTGACCCCTTGATGCATGGGCCAATACTCTAACCACTGAACACACTGCCAAGGGCACAAAATATCTTTTCAACAGCAATCTTGTCCTGGTCTTTTGGCTTCACCATACCGGAAAAATAATGAAGTCTGTATTTTAAAATGCACATATACAAATTTGTTGAATGACTCAATTAAACATGAAATTCACTATATCTTCAGGAAAGGGATATGTAATCGTCACCAGGAGTTATGGTTTTACTGGACTCACAAGAAAGAAAAAGACAGTGACAATTTCAGGATTTATATGTAATTTAGCCCTCATCTTGGCTCTGAGATGGATTGTTTTTGTGGTTATTACTGTCGACTTCTATTTTGAACCTCAAGCTTTTTTGGGGGGAGAGGTTAGACACTATTAACTCAAGGGAGCAGCAACTCTGACTTGTTCTTTTTGCCAGACACAAATAATTAACAGTAGATAGCAAACACCAATAAATTGTCAATAAAACATATACAAGTTTATGCTCTTTCAATATAAGGAAATAAGGCCTACCCATAATTTTCTAAATTATAGCGAGCTCTAAAAATAATGAGGACACAGTCCCACCACTTGAAGTACTCGGGGAGGTTTTATTTTTGTGTTTTGTTTTGTTTTTTAAACACATCAGAGCACAGTTGTTCTCTTTTCATTCCAAGAAAATATAGTTCATGTTGTTCCGTGGCCCGTGGGCAGATGCCTCCATGTTCCCTGCTGGAACGCACCTCAGGCAGGGCTGAGCCTGGGCCTGACAGCTGTGGAAACTGATCCTGGGAAACTGACTTTTGATGCCCCCTCATAGAAGCTCAGAGGAATGTGCTGGGTGGTTACCCATTCTTTGCACCTGGGAAGGTGGAAAGCCTGAGGCGGGGGTTTTCAGCACAGTCAGGAAGGGCCAGAGGGATATGAAGACATCCACAGGCATGGCAGAGAGAGCGCCCGCATGGGCTGGGGAGAGGTTCGCCCCTGTCCGTCGCTGTCTTTGGCAGGGGAGCCCTCACTGGGCTTCGACAGGCAGGGAGCCTGGCTCTCTAAGGGGGAACGTGCCACGAAGCCTCCCACTCCATGCAGCTGTCTTCCTGCAGGCACACCATTGCCCCTGTGCTTACATTCCACAGCGCTGTCCAACCACGGTCACCTTGCTGACAGCCACGTGCTCCCGATGGAGAAGCCTGACCCTGCTTAAGGTATTGGTAATATTAAGAGAATATCACCTCGCTTTTCAAATAAATTCAAGGATTACGAATTTGCATTAGAGGAGACAGGAGCGTTCTCTCTGGCCCATCAGCCTTCCTTTCTCACCAGGGATGCACACTGCCTCCTACATGTCCTCACCCATGGCTGCTCCCTGTGAACATGGATCCCCCTTCTCTTCTCTATGCATCCTTCCCTTCGGGCTCACATCAAGGCCCACCTTGTCTGTGAAACCTTACAAACCAACTTGTTATGACTGCTTGCTCCTTCTATCTCCAGAATTCCTCAAGGGTGGTATGTCCTAGAATTTAATGTGTGATGTGGAATCATTAATTTAATTTTTAATAGTTATGTTTACTTTGAGCCATGAAATTAATGTTTTCGTGGATTACAAAAATTGTCAAATATTGGCAGTTTCACATATTTCAAATTAACATGTTCCAGAAAGAAGGGTAAGATTTTGCTGATATTATTGCTTAGAAAGAGGCTAAAATAGATACTTTCCTGAGTTTTATATAAAGAAATAAGTAAATAAATATTCTAATGGTACAGATACAGCAAACATAACTAAGCTAGTATCCACCATCAAACTACAGAACGGCATGTTGGCAAGCAGTGTTCTTTATGCCCTTTTCCATTTAACATGACCACTTTCTTGTGGTTATTTCCTATGTGCGTTTTCTCTCCGACTAGTTTCCCAGATCAACCTCGTAGCAGTCACAGCAGACACACCTGAGAGAGGGACTTGTGTGGTCACTTATGATGATATCTCTTTAGGAAACACGATTTGTTCTCCTTGTTATTTATTCTCACATTGAAAACTGACGGGCCAGGCTGTTCTGGCCGGGAAGCTTTAGACCAGAAGCACTTTAAAACTCAGGCCTCTGAGAAACTCAGCACGTTAGAAACTGCCCCAAAGTATTAAGATGCCGTGTGGTCTGTTGGAGAAAACATGAGTTGACCATCTGGACTCGCTATATTTAGCAGCATAATATGCAGTCTCCTCCACGTCCCAGTTCTAACAGACAATGTCACAAACAGGTGGAAGAAAAAAGACTGTGGGAGCCAGATCCTCCTAAAATATCCTCTCGGCACCTGTCCTCTCTGCACAGCCACTGACCACTGCGGCCAGCACCAGGTCCAGCTAAAGACTGTCCTGTAAACTATGAGGCCCTAAAATGTGTGTGTGGGGGGGAAAGAATGACTCATATTTCAAGATATTAACTAATGGGACTCACACATTTCTCTTTTAAAAATGTATAAAGTTTTAAATGCAGTTGGTATTCTGAAAGCTATTGTAACTTATGCTGTTTTCCAAAAAAATACAGTAAAGAAAAACAAGTATTCCTACGAACCAGTCTTTATTGCCATTTACAGAATGATACATCTCCACAGTAGGAGCCACCACTAGATGTTAAAACCAATGATGTTTTTAAGATATTGTAGAAATGTGTAATGAGGAGAAGGGAAAGCATGGTTTTCGTCTGGGTGTCAGGGAAGCACCACAGCACAGACAAATACGGACTGAGTGTTGAAAGATAAAAAAGACCTCAATAGGAAGAGGAAGAGGGAAAATGAGCAGGCATCTGAAGAAGGGACGGCAAACCCCAAGGTGTGAAATGAAGAGTGTGTGGAGGCCACTGGGAGGGCACAGCTGGCTCCTCACTCTCTCACATTTAAGGGAGCTTATTCAGATCACACTGCTCTTCATATCTATGTAATGACCATGGGAGCTCTATTCTCTAAAAGGCTGCTCTGAGGGGAATGTCAAGGGATTTAAATGCATACTTCCTCCATAAAACGTTTTTCTACATAAAGATGCTAGCTTATCAACTAGAAACCAAAGTGAGCTTTTTTATAAAAGATAGACTGAAAAGATTAGAGAAGTCTTGACAATATAAACATGTATTTACTCACCAACTCATAAAATACTAAAACTAGGATTTTACTGCTCAAAGCATGAAGGAGATCATTTTAGTAGAAAGAAAATAAAGTACGTTTTTACAGCATAGAGAGTAATCTCAGAATTCATTAGCCAAGAGAACAAAAAATACACAAGGTATCATATATTTTAAGACAGTTTTAAATAAAGTCAGGGGGAACAGATTTAAAGTGGTTTACTTAAAAAATAGGTTAGGAATGACAGGAATCTGTTTGCAATATTTAAGGACTGGGAAGAACTACATAATAACTGTAATATTGACCAAGTATAAAAAAACGTCAATAACAACATGAAGATGACAGGACTCTTAGAAGAAAGTTGCTATATCAGCCTGACATTCATAATCGTGAGGACAGAGAACATTAATTCTAACCAGATTCATGCCATTGATTTATGAAAAACACTTTAAAAAGTCAGCAAACTTTTATGGGCATAATCTAGTGAATGAAGAGGGGATGTCACTATAGAAATCACCATCTTTTTACAAGAACTTCTCTTACAAATTCTGATTCCCAAAGGAAAAAAAATAAATTGAAACAATTACAGAAAAGTAAAAACAGTCGCAAAAGGGCAGGAGGACAGGAAGAAGTCTTAGAACAACACTGGAGAGGCCTGGATCCAGAAGCACCGGGACTGATCATTTTGAAAAAAATATCTGAGCCACTACTTGGAATATATTTTAAAATGTCTGAAGAGAAGGAATAAGAAAAATACAAATACCTTTTGGGAAGGCCACTAACAATAAATAACAAAGATGACAGAATTGCTCAACTCCCATTTTGTGAGTCTCTTTCTGCAAGCAAAATAATCCATAAACAATGCAATCATGAAGCATTAGCCTGAGATGGTGGTGGGAGTGGAGAGAGGGAAGACAGTAGAGCTAGCAGCAGATATTCTCAGAACAAGCAGCAAGCTTACACTTCCAAGGTGATATGCTACTTTGTCAAATGCTACCCACTCTCTTACAAATCTGAGCACATTTATCAGGATTAGGTTATGAGACCTTGAGAACTGGCAACTTTGGAAACTGCCCATAATGACTATTGGAATTCCAAAGTTGGGTGTCAGTTTTGGAATGACAACTTACTAGCTTGTGACTTGGGGGGAAAAAAGATGAAAGTAATCTTCACATATTAGAAAGAAAGCTAATATAGGTGATGGTCCAGATGTTATAAGTAATACGCCAAAGAAGAATTAGAACCAGTGAGTAGGGGATGGCGAACTGGTTTCAGGTTCCTTCATTCTTTTCCCATTCACTCAGTAGATATCTAGTTAACTCCTTCTGTGGGCAGAACCATTTTAAGTTCTCCGCAAAAACAAAACAAAACAAAGCTCTTTCCTCAAAAGGGAAGGCCAGACAGATAGGTCAGTATAGAGGCAGGTATGTAGATAAATGGGTACATTAATTAAAACACAGGTTAATATAAAGAACACAATGAAAGAACCAGTAAACTCTGCCAGTGAAGTAATTTTAGATTTTCCTGAAAGATGGATGGTGAAAATCAGGGGCATAGGGGTTATTAATATTAAGAAGAAATAAAAAGGTATTTTAGGCATCAACAACACTATGAGCACGGACACTTAGGCAGAAAGTGTATGGCATGATGTAGAAAAGTGAGTAGTTTTGCTTGGCTAGAGAGTTTAAGGGGCAAATGGTGAAATGAAGAAGAATGACACTGACATTGACCAGGGCCATGCTGAAAAGTTTAATTCCCATAGGCAGCGGGGACCTAACAGAGTACTGTAAATCTGGAGTAACAGGATCGCATTTGTAATTTAGAATGATAACCTTACAGAAATGGAGTGTAAACTCACAGTCAGAGAAGCTCGAGGAGACACAACCTATTCCAGATAATTAGCAGAGACCAGGCAAATTGAGGTAACAGTAGTGGAGGTGGAGGGAGCGAATAAATTTGGGAGATATTTCTGGAAATCGAAACATAGGATTTGAGCAATTGGAATTTGGCGATGATGGTCCTAGAAGGTATACTCAAAAACTATTCAAAGCTTTCTCACTTGGGGACTTGGTAGATAAAAATAGGAGATTTCCAAGGCACAAGAACTGTTTTAAAGTGATTTCTTTAGTTCATTTTGGAATGAGAAAATGTGAGCTTTCTACAGAGCAATCATATGCTTCTATCACTGAACTTATATAATACGTGAAAGCATGTCTGTCCCCTAGCAGATATCCACTGTCTCAGTAGCCATAGAACTAGCCTCTGTGCCTGGTCCGCAGCCTCTTAACGTTTCAAGGACATTAGAGTCAGTTGAGAAGGCTCTTACAAATACATATGCTGGTCTCCAGCCCCAGCAGATTCTGATTCAGTGGATCTGATGGGAGGTCCAGGTATTCTTTAAAAAGCTCAAGGAGATTCTGATGTGCATCAAAATTTGACAGCCACTGTCATATATATTCAATAAATAATTGATTAATTAATTAGAAAAAGAAACTGAAGGAGAGAAGGCTTCTGGAGTACTTGAAGTAGCTGGTTGACCTATACTTAACAGTTTAGTAGTTTTAAATGTTAAATTATCTAATCTAATAATAGACAAACATGGTAATCGACCAAATCTTCCCTATGCTTCCCGTTGGCTAATCAGGGCGATATGAAAATTAACTGCCAACTAAGATGGCAGTTAACTTCCAACAAAGATGGCAGCTAATTTGCATACTACAGGCAGGGTAGGACAGTGCAAGCCGCCATCCAGGCCCCCATGTGCGACCTGGGGGTGGGGGCTCAGGCAAAGCGATCGCTGATCGCCTTGCCGGAGCCCTCGCCCACCCACTGCAGACACGTCCCAATGCGACCCAGGGGTGGGCGGGGGCTGGGGCGAAGGCAAGCGGTGCCGATCGCCTCGCCTGAGCCCTCGCCCGCCCACCAGAGACACGGGGCCCACTCTGAGAGAGAGAGAGAGAGAGAGAGAGAGAGAGAGAGGCGGAATTTGGCACCCCGCATCCCTCCCTGATTGACCACTTCGATTCCAAGCCAGAGAGGGCTGCCTTCAGGCCACAGCTCCAGGTCCCTCACCCCCACCCCAGGCCCGAGGGCACAGTGCTGGGCAGGGCACCCAGGGGTTTGGGAATGCAGCGCGAAGGGCCGGCACAAGGTGGGGGGGGGGGGCTGTGTTTACAGTGCCAAGTTCCCCACTTCTGCCCTAGCCCGCGTATGCCTCCTCCTTCCCCTCAGAGGCCCAGCTCCTGCCTACATGTTTGCTGGGCAGGCCCAACTGCACCGGGGAGTGAGCCATGGTGATCAGGATGGCAACTTCCTGGGATGGGATGGCCAGACCACGGCGATTCATGAGGGTGAGGAGGCCCATGGGGCATGCGCAGCCCTTGGGAGGCGGGGGTGGCCGGCCAAGCCGAGTCTGGCTTCAGTGGGGCCAGTGGGAGCCCGATGCCACCCCAACCCCCACAGGTCCCGGGCGGATGGTGGCTCAGTGGAGAGCCAGGTGCCCAGGGGTGACTGAGAGCTGCTGCAACCCCGCCCACACTTCAGGGAGGGGGAGAAGGCTCGCAGCCATCAGCACCTAAGGCTGCACCACCTGAGCCTCAGCCTGCCAGGTTGGCAGGGTCCAGAGCAGGTGAGCTGCTCCCTTCCCCCAGTGGTAGAACAGGGAGGAGAGCGCTGGGTGCAGGGAGGGGACCTCAGCTGGGATCCTCCTGGTGTGGGGAAGGGGCCCAGCCTGGGCCCGGTGGGGAGCTTAGGAAGTCTGGCTAAGCAGGCGCTGGTTCATACCAACTCTTACTCTGCCATCTTCCTCCAGCTCTTCAAGCTAGCACCCCTGCCCCACCTGTCTGGGGGAATGGGCTCTGGGTGACCTCCCTGAGCTCAGACTGTGGACCCAGAGACCTCAAGGAAGAGTGCCCGGCCGGGCCTGGGCAGGGGCTGGTGCAGAACTACCAGGGCAGAGTTGCTTCAGTGTCTCGGTGAAGTTTGCAACTGACCCAAGGAGGAAACCCGAGAGGGGAAAGGCCTGGAGGCATGAATTGCCAGCACTTTAGCCACTTGAAAACAGCTCCACTTGGAATGTGAGGCGGTTGTATGTTCAGCTGAGAAGTGAGGGGGCTGAACTCCACTGTCGCTGGGCTCCTGTCAGTCCGAGGCCCAAGCGTCCACCACGACAAGGAAAGAACAGAGTGAGGGGCCCGGAGGAGGGGAGGACAATTGAAGAAAACCGTGTCTAGACTTTCCTCAGCCCTCTTCTTCTTTCTGCTGCCTACAAGAGCCCCAGGCCCAGCCACAGTTCTGTCTCCACCTTTTAGTCCCCTATTCTCCAACCACAGAGGAAAGACATAAGGAAGGAGTCTGTGCTGCCTTCAGAAAGTATCTATATACCTGATTGGCCAGTTGCCTTCCACAGAGGGAGGCCAGACTGCGGCTTAGGCCCCCACAGGGGCATCAGTAGGTCATCCTGTGAGGGCTCCCAGACTGTTAGAAGGGGCAGGCTTGGCTGAGGGATGCCCCCCGAGTGCACAAATTTTTGTGCACCAGGCCTCTAGTGTGTGTATGTGTATGTGTGTGTGTGTGTGTGTGTGTGTATATATATATATATATATATATATATATATATATATATATATATATATTTAACTTTATTTTTAAATTACAGAATACATTCAATATTATTTTGTGTTAGTTGCAGGTGTACAGCATAGTGGTTAGACAATCATGTACTTTATAAAGTGTTCCCTCAGATATTTCCAGTACCTTCCTGCATCATACATAGTTATTGTTGACTATATTCCCTATGCTGTACTTTACATCCCCTATTCTGTAACTACCAATTTGTACTTCTTATTCCCTTTATTTTTCTTACCCAGTCCCCCATCTCCCTCCCCTCTGGCAACCATCAGTCTGTTCTCTGTGCCTATAAGTCTGTTTCAATTTTGTTTGTTTGTTTATTTATTTTGTTCTTTAGATTTCACACATAAATGAAATCATATGGTGTTTGTCTTTCCCTGACTTATTTCACTTAGCATGCTGCCGCAAATGGTAAGAATTCACTTTTTTTAATGGCCAAGTACTATTCTGGTCTATGTATGTACCATGGCTTTTTTACACACGTGTCTATTGATGGGCACTTGGGTTGCTTCCATATCTTGGCTATCCGACATAATAAAAGCATAATATGCAAATTGTCCCCTCAACCGGGACTTTGACTGGGAGTTTGACCAGGAGTTCAACCAGGGGACAGGGCTGGCTGGCCAACCTCCTGCTTCTCCATCCCCGGGCCAGCCTGGCCCCGATCGGCCCCAATCAGGGCGGGCCAGCCGGACCCACCTGTGCACGAATTCATGCACTGGGCCTCTAGTTGTAAATAACTCTGCAATGAACTTAGGGGTACATATCTTTTTTTGAATTCATGTATCTGAAGAAACTCACCAGTATAGTATTTATTGGGAAGTTTGCAAGATGACCTTCCAGATCTCCCAATCTTAAGGGTTCATGAATATGATGTTACTAGAGGCCCGGTGCACAAAAATTTGTGCACTCGGGGGGGGAGGGGTCCCCTCAGCCCGGCCTGTGCCATCTCGCAGTCTGGGACCCCTCAGGAGATAACGACCTGCTGGCTTAGGCCTGCTCCTGGGTGGCAGAGGGCAGGCCCAATCCCTAGGTGCAGCCCCTGGTCGGGCTCAGAGCAGGGCCAATTGGGGAGTTGGGGCACCCCCCCGTAATGCACAGAGCAGGGCAGATTGGGAGGTTGTGATGCCACCCTCAGTCATGCTCAGGGTAGGGCCAATTGGGGGGTTGGGGCACCGTCCCCTGTCACACTCAAGGCAGGGTCGATGGGGAGGTTGCGGCGCCATCCCCTGTCACGCACAGAGCAGGGCCAATCAGGGGGTTGGGGCACCGCCCTCTATCACCCACAGAGCAGGGCCCATCAGGGGGTTGGGGCACCGCCTTCTATCATCCACAGAGCAGGGCCCATCAGGGGGTTGGGGCACCGCCCTCTATCACCCACAGAGCAGGGTCGATCAGGGGGTTGGGGCGCCGCCACTCTCACACTCAGGACAGGGCCGATGGGGAGGTTATGGCTCTACCCCATCACACACAGAGCAGGGCCCGTTGGGGGGCGGGGGGGTTGGGGAGCTCCCTCCTATCAGGCACAGGGCAGGGCTGCTCAGGGGGTTGGGGCCCCGCCCCCTGTCACACACAGAGCTGCAGGGCGATCAGGGGGTTTGGGCGCTGCCCCCTGTCATGCTGATCCCGGTGCCGGGAGGCATATTACCCTTTTACTATATAGGATAGAGGCCTGGTGCATGGGTGGGGCCGGCTGGTTTGCCCTGAAGGGTGTCCTGGATCAGGGTGGGGGTCCCCACTGGGGTGCCTGGCCAGTCTGGGTGAGGGGCTGAGGGCTGTTTTCAGGCTGGGAGTGACTGAAGTTCCCAACCGCTCCTTTTTTTCTTTTTTTTTTTTTTTTTTTATTCTGGGCCAGCTTTACCTTCAGGCTTGGCTCCAGCTCTTAGGCCTCCGCTGAAAGTAGGTTTCTGGCCTTTGCTTACAATGTTGCAAATCTGCTGGCTGAAGTCTGGTGGTATTTGTTACAATGTTTCTTAAACTGCCCGCTCAGAGGCCTGCAGCCACAGGCGGGGAATGTTGGTTTCCTCCAATGATCCTCCGTCACTGAGGCAACCAAGCCTCATGTTAGTTTCAAGCTGCCTGGCTGCCAGCCGCCATCTTGGCTGACAGTTAATTTGCATATCTCGCTGATTAGCCAATGAAAAGGGTAGCGGTCGTACGCCAATTACCATGTTTCTCTTTTATTAGTGTAGATGGTATCCCTGGCTTTGACTCTTACAGACAGAGCACTGGCTGGGTAATCATTGGTTTGATCAGATGAATCTTCCCTGACATCTCTTACATTATAATGGCCATCCTCTTTTATAGTAACCTGTTCTTTAACTACATAATATTTGTGTATTTGTCAATACATATTTTTCTCCATCTACAATTTTTCCGAATGTCTGTCTCTCATACTTGACCGAAGTTCCATGCATTGTTTCTTTTACTCACTATTGTGTATCTAGCACAAGTGTGGGAGCTTTTTTTCTGCCAAGGGCCATTTGGATAATTTATAATATCATTCCTGGGCCATACAAAATTATCAACTTAAAAATTAGCCTGTTATATTTGGTCAAACATTTAATTAACTTACCCCTAATGCCTTGGCAGGGCGAGACCAAATGATTTCGAGGGCCTTATGAGACCGGTGGGCCAGGCCAGACATTCCCCACCCCTGACTCTAGCACCTAACTAGAAAAACACAGATTTCCAGTGAATGAATGATCGATGAGTCAGATTTTTCTTGTGAAAGTTTTTAGAGCACATTGCATCACTTTTAGTGGGCCAAAGATCTGTCCGTGAGTGAATTATAGACCCTGAAAATGGTTTCAGATAACTTAAAAAAATACAACTAGAGACAAAGCATTTTTAGATTTTTTTTGATGCTATATAAGACAGCTTCTTATATAAAACAAAAAATGGAAGATAGATATCTAATAGAGTAAAACAGGCACAGGTGTTTAACCTGAGAAATAAAATTTAAACCCTAGGGTTGTTCCTTATGTAGATCTAAGAAACCTTAGGTTCAAAGTCTGATGAACCTAGGACTTTCGTATTATTTATAGGTTATTATTAGGCCTAACAATTAGGCACAAAACAAATAAATGAACTAATAGGAAAACCAAAGCTCATATTAGTAGAATAATTAAAGTGAAAACAAGTGGGTAACTTAAAGAGCCTAATTGTGACCAATGTGCTCCTATATGTCTGAACAGTTAAGTATTTTCTGCCGTACTGATTACAATATTTCACTAACGCATGACAGTTTTTGACATTTTACTTCCCTGAGACTGAATGTGAGTTATTTTACATAATAATGATCAAAATCAGAATTCCAGTTTACTTAAAATTTGCCATGCACCTCCCAAATACTACCACTTTCACATATATCATCTCATCTAATTCTCACAACAAATCTATAGACCAGGAACTAAAACTCAGAGTAACTTAGATGTATGTCTAAAACTAGAATGCTGTAAAAAGTGTTCATTATAATTGTAAAAATCCTTGAAGTATCATTTAAATTCAGATGAAAATGTATATTATATTTATAAAAGCATATTTTTACTAATACCAAACATAAACTGTAATCATTAGAATGGCTAGAATATTATGTTCTAAGTAATGATATAATTTGGACAACTAAAGAGAAAATATTGTTTCAACTATATTATCAAAAAGATGTTAAAACTAGTAATAACATATATTAACATTATATGCACCCTTTGATAGAATACACTGAGAAGGGTATATCACCTCTGTGGTATTCTTGCCAAAATTATATAACCTCAACTTAATCATGAGAGAACATCAATCAAAAACAACTCAAAAACATCCTACAAATGACTAGCCAGAACTCTTGAAAATTGTCACAGCCATGAAAGACAAAGAAATAATTCGTTTCAGATACTTCTGATGTATTCAGATCATCATTCTGAAGAGCAGTAGTCAATACACAGTACTGGATGTGTTCATGTAGGTTTAAGAAATCGGGATAATTCCATAGCATATCCAAAATATTAGCTACATCCTATGATACAAACTTCTTTTACATTATTTGCAAGTGTACCAGGACAATTACAAATCAAGAAAAAGATTCCCTATGAACCAGAGATTTCTGTGAACTGGTTGCAAATTACACTGAGTTAAATTTACAAATCATCTCTTACAAAGGCTATATGTTTCTCTACATAAGTATCTCAGCTCAGATTATTAGAGTTATGATGGTTACTTCCTTTGGACAAACAGAAAAGCAGACAAAGAAAAGCAAAACAAAAATGGTGTGTGTGTGTGTGTGTGTGTGTGTGTGTGTGTGTGTGTGTGTTGTGAGGGGTCGGGGGCAGGGGCGGGAGGCGAGATTTGAAACAAGAATGAAGGAAACACATTCATTAACCTGGGAATGCTACTAGATGCTTCAGGCTAGAAGTGAGCAGCTTGCTTCTAAACAGATTTTAATTTTTAATCCAGTGGAATAGGTCAGATGCAACTCTCCCATCTGGAGGCCCCGTCCCAGAACCTACCTGCCCTAAGGCAGTACTGTGGGTCTGCTGGTAATGGTCACCTTTGGGTAAAAGCAATCTCCAGGCAGCCACTTGGCTCTGCGTATTCTGATCCCAAGGACCAGTAATAAAACTTGGATGAATTCTCCCAACGGGGAGGGGGGCTTCTCCTTAGATATATTTTAGGAGTGAGAAAAGACATAGCCAATAAAAACATTTTTTAAAATAGCAGTGGGGGGATATCTATGTTTGAAATAAAATTCTAATAAATAAAGATCAGCTTTACCTCTTAATTAAAATTGGGTTGAGGCATATATGCTGGTCCAAATGCGATGCTCACGAGACAAAAGCTCAGACATGAGAGAGAGCTCCTGGGAAATTAAGTCGCCTGTATGGAGGGAGTGTTGAACAGAGCAGGCCTCAGAGCTTCCACGCATGGAACTAAAACAAGCAAGGATGAACCGAGTCTGACTGATTTCCAAGCATTTCCCAGACCTCAGATTAGCTGGGTATTAGTGCAGGCAGGTCTCAGCTGTCCATGAAAATGAGAACACATTTTAAAAGCTGTGTTTGAATGTTAAAGGTACTCAACATTTCTAGTATTGTTTACTAAAAAAGGTCAACACCCTAGTGTTTGATTTATGCACACAGAACC
Organism: Myotis daubentonii; assembly: GCF_963259705.1. Classification (NCBI taxonomy): domain Eukaryota; kingdom Metazoa; phylum Chordata; class Mammalia; order Chiroptera; family Vespertilionidae; genus Myotis; species Myotis daubentonii. The sequence goes on along the minus strand of NC_081841.1, from coordinate 136,485,874 downwards.
TCAGTCTAAAAGCACTAGGTTTCCCACATGGCATTTGCTGAGAGTGTGTTAAATGCATAGTTTCAGAGCCAGGAATATTTGTTTCAGTGAATGCATTATTAAGGACCTCTGCTGTGCCCACCACTGGGAGACAGGAGATGAAGCAGCAGTGACCTGCAGTCGGAAGGCCAAGGACGCTGCCTAACTGAATCACTCACTATAAACTCTAACAGCAATAACCCCAAACCCACACTCCTCCACAGCTCTCTTCAATTCCCTTTTGACCAGTATAGAAATAAGGAAAATGAAAATGTTCAAATAAAACTCATATAGAACTTTAGTTCCAAGATGGTGGTTTGAGCCTGGTGTCTTTTTCTATATCCAGATCTATAAGCATTCACATCAGCTCTTAGTTCTTGCAAATCAAGAGTTTAACATACTGACTCGTCCCAATAGATTTGAGTTAAAATGATTAAATGCCCATGCAAGTAAATTTTTATTAGTTGAACCAGAAATAATGCATACCAATTTTAAGATAGCGAGAGGAGTTATTCACCTTAGTAAGCCAAGAATATATGTTGTATCAATTAAAAACCTTCTTAGGAGTAAGTCCAGTGTTTCAATAGACTATGGAAAAGCATAAAATGAATGTCAGGTAAATTTTGACTGGAACACAGGAGAGCCTCCCTTTATCATTCTAGAAAACATACTTCTCTAGTACAGGCAAATCCCCTGATAAATTCAGACATTATCCTTTTCATATAAATACTTTTCACTTGGAAAAGTGTTTTCTTTAAATTGAATCCTTAGTACATTTTAATACATAATTCGATTTATACACACTAGACTTACATACAACTTTTCTAGAACACATTGTTTGCATAAAGCCAAGTGAACCTGTGATAAAAATTTCTATCCTATTTAGACGTGGGGAACAGTACTCTCATATACATAGTAACATATGCCTAGTTTTATATAACAATTTCTCCTTAAAAATAAGAACATTAAAAAACGTAAGTCTCAGGAAATTTCAGAAGACTGTGGTGTTTAAATTACCCTTTTACTTGATACATTTTCCAAAACCTCAGAACCCTTATATTAAAGAGGTGGTGCTGACATGATCTGATTCTGCCCCATGAATAGGTACAGAGCCTCCCGTGCACTTCCGCCCCTGTGCTCTGTGCAGGTGATGCAGGATGAACCAGGCACCGTCCGCGCTGCCTGCCTCGGAGGTCACCCTGGGTTGGCAGGACACACACAACTGGTTGCAATGCCCTGGGATTACACTCCCGTGGTCTGAATAAAACGCTCTGGCAGCACAAAATAAAGAGTGAAGATTATGGAAGGGACATGGGAGCAGAGAGGGTAGTGCCCAGCAGAGGAGACGACATTTGAGCTGGATCTTGAAGGATGAATGGGATTAGAGCAGGCAGAGGAGAGGATTCCAAGTGTGTGTATAGGGGTGGAAGGGGAGGGGTGGGGGGATCAGCCCGTGCATGCCAAGTTCTTAAAATTTGACTTTTAAAAGTGTTTTACTCAAAAAAAAAGGTAAGTTTTCAATGTCTGACATAAAATAAAAATCACAGACTAGATGGTTTCTCACTGGCCTGCGCTTCCTCCCAAGCACCCTACGTGCACTAAGAAGAAGGAGAGGACTTCACGCACCTGAGCCCGGTAGGCCTGGGAGGGAGGAGTGCTACCGCCACTGAAAGGAGAAAAAGCGACTGCAATAATCACCTGTTTTCAGTGAGACTGAAACACAAGTTAAATTAATCTTCATGAGAAAGAGGGTCTGCTATGAAAAAAAAAATGTCTGCAAATCAATTGCAGGGTTTATAAGAATTTTGCTGTGTGCTGGAGAACAAGGAAAAACTGCTCATTTTCTTTTATTAATTTACTTGAACTGGTACCCTGGATGGAGATAAAGGCTGGCTCCTCTGCTGGCACAGAAGGAAAAGGAAGGAGGGAAAGCGAGCTCCCCGGGGTAGACCTGGAGAGAGAAGTTCTGGGAAGTCCTCGTCTTCAGGTGGGTTCTAAGTAAGGGCTCTAAGCCCCAAGGATGCTAATGCTCCAGTGAAGATGACGGTATGTATATGGCTGAGACTAGGACAAGGCCAAGGCTGAAGGTGCTCACAGTGCTTAGAAGCTGACTAGAGTAGGATCCTCAGGGAGCCCTGGCCGGTGGCTCAGTTGGTTATAGCATCATCTCATATACCAAGAGGTTTGATTCCTAATCAGGGCACATACCTAAGTTTTGAGTTGATCTTCAGTCAGGGTGGCAACCAATCAATATCTCTCTCTCTCTCTCTCCCTTCCTCTCTCTCTCTCTAAAACAAACAAACAAACAAACAAACAAACAAACAAACAAACAAAATGAACAAAAAAACTAAGGGAAATTTGTTAGCTGGAATCCAAATATAATAAATCATATTTTTTCCATATTTTATCTAATGAAGTTCATTCATATTGCTATTTTTCAAAGATGTGTACATGCATGTGTAAGTACACCTGTGTGTGCAAGAGAGAGAGGTTAAAAAAATAAACAAACCAAGTATGTATGTAAATTATGTTCACTGTTTACTTTTCTTTGAGCCACCTACATGTAGAGTCAAGCTGTAGGAAGAGTTATTTATGAGGGCACGTCTTAGAGTCTTAGAGCAGCCGTGGGCAAACTACGGCCCGCGGGCCAGATCCGGCACATTTGAAATGAATAAAACTATTGAAATAAAAGACCGTACGCTTTTATGTAATGATGTTTACTTTGAATTTATATTAGTTCACACAAACACTTCATCCATGCTTTTGTTCCAGCCCTCTGGTCCAGTTTAAGAACCCACTGTGGCCCTCGAGTCAAAAAGTTTGCCCACCCCTGTCTTAGAGAGTTAACTCTTTTTTAACGCCCCCATGTAAAAGAAGGCAGCTTCTGAGAGCTAAGCACTTGGGTTCTTGGATCCCCGTGTTACCCTCACCACCGCGCCTGAGGGAAGCACGGTGTGCAGGCTGCCGTGGCTTCCTGAGATTTGGGCTCTGGCCTCCAGTTCTGGGTCTGCCTCTGACTCAGTGTGTGAACATGGGCTGGTCAGTTTTTTCTGCTAAAAACAAAAGTCAGGGTTTGGATTAGACACTTTTCATGGCTGTTTCCTTCTCCAAGGTCCTCTGATTCAGTAGTACAATATCATGTTCTAAAGAAATGTTTCCATCCTTCTGGGTTTTATATATTCACATTTTAGAGCCACTGTAATAATAACAATGCCCCATCTAGTGCCGACACAGGGAACATTGGTACAGGAGTGTGGAGCGGGGAAGGGCTCTCTAGCTTCGGGGCTCAGCACGGCAGTCGGCACACGTGGTGCCCCGGTGAGCTTGTTATGCCCCAATGACCCAACCTGGTGATGCAGGGCATCTTTTAAGAGACTGTGTTTTACAACTTTTATGTGTGATGTACAACACTAGCACAATAGGACTTTTATTAAGGTTGCACGAAATAATCATTCCTATTATTTTTACTGGCAGCTGCCACCACAAACATAAAAGAGCCTCCAGGGGTGGAGATCGGCAGGCAGTACCTTCCTGATGGAAGATGGGAAGGGACACGGGCTGAACCTCAACCAGATTCTGGCATCTCACCGAGGTTTTTCAGACACGGACCTGGGAGTTCAGCAAGGTTTTAATCGCTTCACCATTCCCTTTTTATTTCTTTCTTTCCAAATGCTCTCACAAGGAAAACACTGCTGACTGGCTAACACCTCACCACACACTCTTAGAACGTCCCGGGTTCCACACCACACTGTCCCTCTTCTCACTTAATGGCATTCACAGGAAAGCAACCAAGGCAGGGAACAAACACAATGACTGTGTCCGTATGTATCATTTAAACAAAGGATGCGTGTAGTTCCCCTGTGCTTATTTTTCTCCATTCAGTGCCATGGTAATTTACTTTAAACTTTTTGTACTGCCATGTAGAAATCACTTAATTTTGGAACCTCCCTCCCTTCCATCTTCCCTCCCTCCCAGAAGCCAGGTGCATTCAGTGGAATATTTGTGGAGTGTCTGCCGCATGCCAAACATCGTCTTAATGATGTCTGGGCTGAGAGAACATAATGAGCCCAAACTCAGAAATTCTCCATCATGCTGCCAGTCCTGCTCACAGCCCTGTGACCTAGATTAGTGGAAGCACACTTGACTTCTGGTGGCCAAATTCTCGGTGGCAAAGAGTTTTCTCCTTATTACCCCTGACCCTGATTCTTTCAATGGTTGAACCCACCCCAGCAGCTGCTTGTCTCTCAGAATGCTCCCATGCCCACTGGGCTAATGGCTGGCTCTGGTTGCTCACCTGCTTGTTAACCTGCTTTGATATCTTCTAACCTGCTCCCTCTCTGTGACCTTCATCACCAGTCTGCCTTCTCTCCTTACCTTCTATGGCCTAGAATCTAGGCAATCACTTGGAATTCTACCATCTAGCCCAGTGATGGCAAACCTATGGCCCGCATGTCAGAGGTGACACGCGAACTCATTTTTTTGGTTGATTTTTCTTTGTTAAATGGCATTTAAATATATAAAATAAATATCAAAAATATAAGTCTTTGTTTTACTATGGTTGCAAATATCAAAAAATTTCTATATGTGACACGGCACCAGAGTTAAGTTAGGGTTTTTCAAAATGCTGACACACCGAGCTCAAAAGGTTCGCCATCACTGAATTCTAGCCCAATGCCACTTCTCCCCAACCCTCAACCTGGACTTGCCAGTTTAATCTGCTTCTACTGTGATCCACATTCCAAAATCAGCTTGATCCCAGGTGTCCCAAATTGTCCTTAATTCCCTCATTACACAGCCAGATATTCCTGCACCATGATCTTCATGTCCATCCTGAGGGCAATGCACCCTTTGACTGATGGTCAAAGGTTCAGAGTGATGGTCTCTGCTCAGTTCCACTGATCTCAACCCAGGTCTGGCAGCTGTGGTACTCCTGAGTACAGCTGTTACCTGGTAACCAGCAACTGAGGTAGCTCAAACTTCCCTAGAGGGCCACCAGAAGCTAGTGGTCTCTTAAAAAATACTAAAGAAAGGAAACATATAGAATAGGACCCGGTACATGACAGGGCCTCAATTTTTTTTGGCAAATTATGTAAGGGTATATTTTAAATAACAAATTGCCAATGTCCAGAGTTAAGATTGAATACTGTAAGCTTCAGGATAGGAAATCATTTTGGTTTATGTCTCTATCCCCAGGACCTTGCACAGTGCCTGGCATAAAGTAGAGTTGATAAACATTTGTTGAATGAAAATGACTTTGTTGAGAAAAGTATGTCAAAGGCACTTTTGGAGGGTATCTAATTTCCCAGGAGTTTAGATGAGACACCTTAAGATGTGCAGACAAAACTATCAGATCTTTTGGACCCCTACATCTACATGCTGTGGCAGTAGCGTGTGGGAGTCCATCCCATGGGCATGGACAACACAGGAGAGGAGTGAGAACTCGACAGGATGGCCTGTGGCCTAGTGTCCACTCCCTTCCTGCTGGGATCCTCTGCACCTTCAGGTTTGGCCGAGGTTGTGGGAGGGCCTTCTGATCAGCTACTTACTCATAAACAAAAACAAGAATCTGGGTTTGGCCAATCATCTCCCATGTTTGAAACACATACAAGCATGAAACAGCCTGCTATAGGCCCTCTAATGGAGCCCAACACAGCTGCCAGAACAGCTGGATGACAATGGGCTAAGAATGTAATGCTCTTAGTGAATGGTCTGAGGTCAGTGGAGCATTTAATTTTTTTTTTTTTAGTTCAAACAATCCAGAAATGTAGAGAACACTATACTTAGGTCAATCAAGGGAGCATGATTTTCAAATTATATTAGCACTCATTTCACATTAAATATAAAGCATTTGTTTTTTAAATGCTCATAGGAATCCATGAGCAAAAAAAAAAAATATATATATATAGCTATAGAAATGCTTAGTCCTAGCTGTGGTTCCTGATAGTCATCTTGAGATAAATTTCCACAACGGATGTTGCAATTAAGACAGTAATATTTATTGAAAGGTAAACCATAAATGTATAGCCCCTTGAAACATTATCGAACAGAAGTAATTTATACTACAGCTGGTGCACTGCATTTTAGCCCTGCTTTGATTTTATCAGCATTTGTCAATTAATCAACTTGAACCTTGTAAAACATGTTCTCATATTAGTAGAAACAAGCAATTGCTTGCCGACTTTGAAGGAAAGGTCGTTTAATAATTTGCTAATTGTACAAAGATAGATTTAAATTTTAAAAAAGGTAAACATTCATTACCACAGAGTATAAACTGCACTTTGTTTCAGATTAACCTTGCTAACTTAAATATGGTCAATGGTTTCACTTTTTTTTTTTTTTAACTGAATAGTAGACAAATTTGACAGAAAGAAATTAAGCTACCTTCAAGTTTTTAAAATTTATTTTAAGAAACTTTTTTGTTGTCACCTTTGCCATTTCAATATGTTGCTAGCCTGGAAGCTATGATTATAAACAAATCAACCATATTTTCTTGTCAGAAAGGTGAAGAGAAAAAAGACAAAGCACAAGAAACAGGAAATGGAGAAGCACAAAAGAGCCATGCAGTGTCAATGTTCCTTCCCTTCCCTTCCCTTCCCTTCCCTTCCCTTCCCTTCCCTTCCCTTCCCTTCCCTTCCCTTCCCTTCCCTTCCCTTCCTTCCCTTCCTTTCCCTTCCTTTCCCTTCTCTCCCCTTCTCTCCCCTTCTCTTCCCTTTTCTGTTCTTTTTGCCTCAACTCATCCTTCCAATAGATGAGATGTCAGCTCCCTGCTTCTGACTGCTGGTTCATTTTAGGTTCAGTATGTGGGAAAGAAGCTGAGTCAAGCTTCTCCAGCAACCCATGCATCAGCACACTCGCCAACTCTCTGGCAACCAAGAAAGCACTTTAACTCACTGCCACAGCATCACACCACCAACCACTGTGCGGTCATAAAGGACTCCACGAAGTTTAAAACGTACCTCGGAGAGCAATGTCTACACTGGGGTCTGCAGGGCTGAATCGAGAAATCCGCACCATCTTAGAAGCGTAAGTGAAACTCGAGATGAGCTGGCCTGCCTTGAGGCATTTGTAAGAATATGAATTTTGCAGGGAGTTTACAGAGACAATGCTTGTTGAGTGGAGATGGGTCTTGCCAGACCCAGTCTTGGCAAACTGCTTTGCTGCACAGTTCCTTTTATAAGAGTCCTAAGGCCCAGGTTGCTCTCTGCCTGCTCAAACTGGCTTATCAATCCATTCCATTCCATTCCATTCTGGTCTCTCTTCTAAATAAGTCATTATTACAGGCACATTTCCCTAAGCAGATGCAAACACTCTTTCCCTGTGCCACACTCCCTTGGGCAAATGAGGTTTCTTGGAAAAGGGTCAAGGAGCAAACAAAATAGCTGCTGAAAACAAGCCTGTGGTTTCAGGGGACATTGTTACAGGCCGCAAGTCAGATTGTAGACACGGCCTGGGCAGTACAGTGGCTCTAGTAGGGCCAGTTATGGGGAGCAAAACCTGACATCTGCAGCCAAAGTTTCTTTTTGTGGTCACAACAAATAGGTTTCTTTACTTATATTTTCCAGTTTTAATGAGGTATAATTGACAAATAAAATCGTATCAATTTAACGTGTGCACATGATGATGTAATATACATATACTGTATATTGTGAAATGATTACTGTAATAAAGTGAGTTAACACTATATATCACCTCATGTAGTTATGTGTGTGTGTGTGTGCGTGTGTGTGTGTGGTGAGAAGGGTTTATTTCTTATGGAAACAATTCTGATAGTCAATGAAAAATTTCCTTGTCTAATATTTCTAATTAAAAGCTGCTAATCAAATTCTAATTACTTAATAAGATGGTAGTAAAGCTTTTATAAGGGAAATGTTACTATAAAATTACTATCTTCTGTTCTCATCATCTTATCTAACAAATATGGAATATTTCTGAAAAAGATAATCCTTATTGTATTTTTTTCACTTTGAGTCATAGGGAGAAAAGTCCCCTTTATCTTCTTTTAACATTTGCTTTTATTAACCTCAGCTACAGTTAGCTCACTGCCACATACCAAGAATCTTTTCAAACAAAGGAGATAAGAGGCAATGCCCATGTGGGAGGGAGGCGGCATGGCGACAGGAGACGTGTCCACCTAAAGCACAGCTACCATATTAAGAAGCCACAGGGAAAATGAATGGATGCGGATGGCAGGTTTTCATTTGTTCCCTTAACACCTCAGAATACTGTAAGTAAGTTTGTGTGTTTCCATTCAAACGGTTCCATTATCTTGAAAGTCTTAATCATTTCTAATCGCAGTTTCTGAAGTGTTCAAAGCTGTGCTTAAGGAGCATTATTGGTATTCAAAGTAGTCACACTACATTAAGCAGATTTACAGCCTTGTTCATGGTTATCCTTGATCATCTGTATTTAAAAGTAAGTTTAGGCTGATGAGGTGGCTTAAGCATCCTCCCATGTTTCAGCCTGTTAGTCATGCCACACCAGAACATCTGGCTCGGCTGGGCACCCTCACACTTCTTCAAATGAAAATGAAGCTGGCAAGTCAAAGGGGGAGGGGGGGAGCAGGTGGCAGTGAACTAGGAAAAAATTTAAAAGGGCAGCCTTGTTTTAAAATGTACCTGGGATTTGGTTTTATTCAAATTATGGCATGTTTGCCACTGAAAAGATAGTTTGCTACTGACAGTTCCCAAGAGGAGGGGCCATGCAATACCATGCCGAGCCACACTGGGCCACAGGGGCAGGCGCCAGAGCAGGTCAGGAGCAGAGGGAGTGAGGAGAAAACATGGCCAACAGCCTTTACTGTGGCTTCCATGGGAAAGGCAAAGCAGGCAAGGTCAGAAAGTATAGGATTGGACAGTTTCAATAATGTCAGTGTGATTCAGTTGGTTGTGTGCTGTCCCATTCACCCAGCGGTCTCGGGTTCAATTCCCTGTCAGGGCACATGCCCTGAGATGTGGGCTCGATCCCCAGCAGGGGGCGTGGAGGAAGCAGCTGATCCATGGTTCTCTCTCATGGATGTTTCTCTCTCCCTTCCTCTCTCTCTGTAAATCAATAAAAACATTTAAAAAAATAGTTTCAGTGGGTTGGGGTACAGGAGTGGTTCCTAGTTGTCCAAATACTAGCCCTCTGGTGATTTAGGGAAGGGGGATCATGTTCTGGACCGCAGGAGCCTAATAAGGTGAGGCTGGTGGGGACATAGACTCAGGATTGCTTGGTTTGTTTATCAAAGTGTTTGTAGTCCCAGGCAAAGTGTTTGCTATCTCTAGAAATTAGGGCACCCCGGGAAGGATCGTGCCTTCACCTGGGTCTCCAGGGCCCTAAGATAGCAAGTATCATAAAATACAGAAAATAAATACATGAATAACCTAAACCTGTCTGGAACACTGCTACAAGAAGCTGAAAAACAGCTGCTCAGGACTTACTGTGCGTAAGAATCACCTGGGTATTCTGTTAAAGTACAGATTCTGATTCATTAGATCAGGCGAGGCTTGAGACTGCATTTCTAATAAACTCCTTGGTGATATTGGGACCACACCTGGAGTAGTTATAGCCAAGAATATATCACTAAGAGTCTTCTATCTGAGGCACCTCTGCAGGGAAAGGGAGTACCGCCTTGAATCAGATACTGCTAGACACTGAATACACAGACTCCATTCTGTTTTGCTTGGACAATACCCTTTGTTCATAGGAAAAATTATCCCAATTTTATAGGTAAGGAAACAGATTCAGGGTGGTCAAGTAACCTGCCCGGCTCATCTACCTGCAAGTTAGAAGATATAAATGTATCTGATGTAAACAACCCCCTCCCCAAGCATAACTACAGCTGGCACCACTGTGACAGAGAAGTGTCTGTTGGTAAAGGTTTCCTAAAACATAAAGTCCATGGGCTTAAAATGTGGCCCACTTACAACTTGACTTCTACGAAGAAGAGAGATTGTGCATGGTGTTCATTATCTCAGATCCAGAAATAACTAGCGCTGACTAAATAACCTCTATTTCATTATAGCCATTTGAGGAACACTTTAAATGGGATCAAGCTAGTGTTTTTATTTTAAAAAGCGATACACATACACGGTGAGATACATACTCTCAAAGTGAGTCTTCCACCCACATACTCCTAGTTCAACTGCTCAGAGATAACTACTGCTGGGCTTGGCAGACTTCCAGAACTGTGCTGTGCAAATAATAAACTTTTTTACCATATTCATGCATCCAGTCATTCTAAGGCACTAGGAGGAAAAACAGTAAATAAGCACACAAAATACCTCGTGCAGCTGGCATACTAGTAGAGGAGGTAGATCATAAACAAATGAATAAAATATATATTATGTCAAGTAGGGATAAATGCTAATGGAGAAAAAGCCAGGAACAGGAGTGGGCAGTATTTGCTGTTATAAGTACAGTGGTTAAGAAAAGCCTTATTGAAAAGATGGTACTTGAGTAATGAATGACATAAAGGGGGTAATCCTATTCCACACTAACTTTTTCCTGTTGCAATGTATGTTAAAGCCCTCCCTGGATCAGATCTCATAGATTCTACCTTATTCTGTTTAATGGCTCTGCGGCATTCTGCTGTTTGTACACACCGTAATACTGATGGTCATTTGGTTATCTGTATGAATGGCAAGTATTTGGTAATACTGGTATAACTGGTGAGGTGATAATTTGAATGGCTATAAAGACATGTGGGGAATGTGATATAAAGTGTGATGAAATAGAACAGGGCTGAGCTTAGGAAGCTGTGGTTGCAAGCCTGAGCTGCACCTCAGTATCTAGGTGACCATGTTATGCCATTGAGTGTTATTGATTCCTTTTTATATTAGTGGTCTGGCCTCATGAGAGGTTTCCCTTTTTCCTGCTACACCTTGAGCTGTGTTACTGCCCCTCAGGTGCAAGGGCATGTCCAGGAGCTTCTCTACCTGGAGGCCAGGTGATGTCCTGCTTGCAACACTTTCCTCAGTGCCAGGCTACTTGTAACCCCTGCAGAGACAAATAAAAACGTCAACCTCCAGGTGACAAGTGTTTCACGTTCCTCACAGAGGCAACATGAGAACTACTTTAGGGAGCAGTTTACCCTCTGGGCTCTGAGCATGATCTTCCCCCTTAGGAGAAAGCACATAAACTGTCTTAAAATTAAAACACAGAAACCTTACCTCCAGTCCTATTTATTTACATGGATACAGATGTTTAGCATTGGGCCATATGAATGAACAGATTTCACATTTAATGAAAGATTAATTTATTCATTCAATTAGTATCTGAGTCAATAACCTGGAATATGCCAGCACTCTCCCAGGCTCTATTGGAGGAACAAATATCACTACAATATGTCGCCTTCTGGCTCTTAACAAAGACAGGACAAGTTCAAAATCTACTGTGATGCAAGGCTGCTTATGGTAAGTGGTGCCAAGGGCAATGCAATAGTAATTAAAAGAAAGGGGAAATGCTATGATCCATGAGCTGAGATATGAATAGGTAAGGGATGGTGGCGGAACAAGAGGAGTTTGTGAAGGGTTGAGTGTGTGTCTGTGTGTGTGTGTGTGTGTGTGTGTGAGAGAGAGAGAGAGAGAGAGAGAGAGAGAGAGAGAGAGAGAGAGAGAGGATGTGAACAGAAGGGGAACAATAACTGTACTACTCCGGTGAGGGAAAGCACAGGAGTTGGAAAGGGAACATGAAGTGGCCCAGCAGAGCTTAGACACAGCATGTGGGGAGCGGTTGTAGAGTCAGGAGATGTTGGCTGGAGTGAGCCTGGCAGAGGGTCCTGAGGCCCATACTTTGTTATGAGATAAGGGACACATAGATGAGTTCTGAGAGATATCAAGAAAAACACCATCACCATCTTCCTCTGTTTTGGGTCCTGCTTTTTTTTTTTTTTTTTTTTCTTTAGGAGTATTTGTGTACTCTGCTTTTATAACCTCTAAGTTCACTAATTTTTAAAACCAACTTTATACTTATCCAAGTAATATATGCCTATAGGATAAAAAGGCAACTACCATTGTAAGCCCTATAACCCAAACAGGAAACCCCTCGATTCTTCAAAGGAAACCATTTTGTTGTTTGTGCCTATGATGAAAGGTATTTATTTGCCAGACCGAGTAACCACAGATATGGGTATCACTTTTGCCCGAACAATTGTTCTCAGTTTGGTTGTGTAATCCCCCTACCCCCGACACACGCCCCTAAGGAGGTTGAATCCTGTTATGGGAGAGGGACCTGGAGAGTATTATGCTAAGCCAAATAAGCCAGTCAGAGAAAGACAAGTATCACATGATCTCACTCATATGTGGAATCTAATGAATAAAATAAGCTGTTCAACAAAATAGAAGCATGGAACAGACTGTCGAATCTGAACTCAGAGGGAAGGCAGGAGAGGGAGAGTGTGTGAGAAGAGATCAACCAAAGAACTTTTATGCACATATGGGCGTGAAAGCACGCGCGTGCACACACTAGGATGGTGGAAGTGGAAGGGAGGGGTGGGAGAAGAGGGCCATAAGGGGTCAATGGGAGAAAAAAGGGGGCATATATAATACTTTCAACAATGAAGACTTTTTTTAAAAAAGCTTTGGCTGCTAAATAAACTTCCTCAAGCACCAAAAAATACCCCAACCATTGAAAACTTTTAAAAATATATATATTTTTATAGATTTCAGAGAGGAAGGGAGAGTGAGAGATAGATAGAACATCATAGAGAGAATCATTGATTGGCTGCCTCCTGCACACCCTCTACTGAGGATCGAGCCTGTAACCCAGGCATGTGTCCTTGACCAGAATCAAACCTGGGACCCATCCGTCCACAGGCTAATGCTCTATTCACTGAGCCAAAATGGTTGGGCCATTTAAAACTTTTAATTATGACATTTGATTCCATACATCTAAGTAATGTGTGCATAGTGATGTTTCTTAAATTGTCATTTTCAGAGATTATTTAATGTCTTACTACTATGCAAAATGAGAAAGATGTAGCACTCTTATCCCATCAAGCTTTCTTTCCCCATCTTTCCAGTAGGTTAAGTAGCAATTTGAGGTTAAACTGATATTCTATGTTTATTAATATGACCATGTAATATTGTTACTGTTGAGCAATGCAGTTTAAGAATACATTTCCTATCTTGTTCAATATTTTGTTTTTCCTGATGTTGTCTTTTATTTTTTCCTCTTTTTGTGTGTTTATTACTCACTGTTACTGAACTATTTAAAGGAACTACAAAAGCCCTATTAAAACCAGGTCTTTCCCTCTCCCTCCCTCTTTGAAATCAATAAAAATATATTTTAAAAAAGAAAACAATCCAATTTATAATTGAAGAAAAAAAATATGTAAGAATATATTTAATCAAGGAGGTAAAAGACCTGTAGACTGAAAGAATTATAAGACACCAAAGAAAGAAACTGAAGAAGATACAATTTAGTGGAAGTATACACTGTGCTTATTAGATAAGGGCAATTAGCAGAGTTAATATTTCCATATTATCCAAAGCAATCTATAGATTCAATGCAATCCCTATCAAAATACCGATGGCGTATTTCGCAGAATTAGAACAAATAATACTAAAATTTATATGTAACCATGAAAGATCCCAAATAGCCACAGAAATATTGAGAAAGGACAAAGATGGAGATATCATGCTACCTGATATCAAACTATACTATAAGGCTATAGTAATCAAAAAATCATGGTACTGACATTAAAATAGACACATAGATCAATGGAACACAAGAGAAAACCACAAAACAAACCCACACCCACATGGTCAATTAATTTATGACAAAGGAGGCAATAATATGCAGCCTATTCAATAAACAGTTGGAAAAATTGGACAAATACACATACAAAAAAAATGAAACAAGACCACAATCTTATAGCATGTATAAGAATAAACTCAAAATGGATTAAATACTTAAATATGACTCAAAACCATAAAACATTTAGAAGAAAGCATAGGCAGTAAGATCTCAGATATTGCTCTTAGTACTCTTTTTATCTGACATATCTCCTCAGGCAAGAAAAACAAAAGGAAAAACAAACAAATGGGACTACATCAAACTAAAAAGATTTTTCATGACAAAGAAAACCATCATCTACTGAATGTGAAAATATATTCACCAATGGTATATCCGATAAAGGGGTTAACCCTTCGTACTCCATACAAAGTCTGTAGACGCACGCACGCAGCAGACCTTCCTCATGCACAACGTAAGTCTATAGCCGCAAACCTCGCATATCCACTCTGGTCGCCCAATTTTAAAATCAGACTTGTTAGTGACATCACTGGGTTTGTTAAGAAAATTATGGTAACTTAAGTCTGTAAATATTCCAGCACTTATGGAAGAAATTCCAATATCGATATATAGGGCTGCCACTCAGACTAAAAGAGAAACACCTCAACACTTGAGATTTTTTTTTTTATTCATTGTGACACTTGAGTTTTGTTTGTGTTATCATGAATTTCATGCATAAAATGGTAAACATGGTGTGCATTCTTCATTTTTTTCTTTTGAGCATCAAAAAAATTTAGTGCTTTTGAGACTTTTTGTGTCAATGATTTATTTTTATTTCATGCTCGCTTTTGTTGATATTTCCATAGAATTGAAAATTATCATTACTTTATTATTGAATTTATTGTTGTACTATATTGTGCAAATAGAATTCAATTCCCATAAATGGCATCAGATGAAGAAATAATCGAACCAAGCACCTTGCAAGAAGAAGAAGATGACATCGTTTATTGGTTTCCGTTTTGGACGCATGGCAGTTAACTGGTTAATATTCAAAATTTATAAAGAGCTCATACAATTCACCACCAAAAAAAATTAATAATAATAATTTTAAAAAATTGGCAGAGGAATTGAATAGACATTTCTCCTAAGAGGCCATACAGATGGCCAACAGACATATGAAAAGATGTTTAACATCACTAATCATCAGGGAAATGAAAATTAAAACCATAATGAGATGTCACCTCCCACCTGTCATAATGGCTATCATCAACAAACAAGTGTTGGCAAGGATGTCCAGAAAAGGGAACCCTCTTGCACTCTTGGTGGGATTGCTAATTGGTACAGCCTCTATGTGAAACAGTATGAAAGTTTCTCCAAAAAATTAAGAATAGACCTACCTAACAACTCAACAATTCAACTTCCGGGTATATATCCAAGGAAATCCAAAACACTAATTTAAAAAGATATATGCACCCCTATGTTCATTGCAGCATTATTTACAACTAGAGGCCAGTACACAAAATTCATGCACAGGGGGCGGGGGTCCCTCAGCCAAGCCTTCACCTTCTCGCAATCCGGGACCCCTTAGGGGATGTCTGACTGCCAGTTTAGGCCTGATCCTGGAGGCATCCCTGCAGGATCAGGCCTAAACTGCCTCTCACAATCCAGGACCACTGGCTCCTAACTGCTGGCCTGCCTGCCTGCCTGCCTGATTGCACCTAACCCCTCTGCCTGATTGCCTCATCACCCCTAACCACTCACCTGTCTGCCTGATCACCCCTAAATGCTCACCTGCCTGCCTGATCACCCCTAACCACTTGCCTCCCTGCCTGATTGCCCCTAACCACCTCTGCTTCCCTGTCTGATCATCAATAACCCCTCTGCCTGCCTGATCGCCCCTAACCACTTGCCTGCCTGCCTGATCATCCCTAACTGCCTCTACCTCGGGCCCCGTGGCAACAGCTTCGTCCGGAAGGATGTCCGGAATGACATCCGGAAGGTTGTTTGGCTTTCTGGTCTAATTAGCATAATATGCTTTTATTATTATAGATAGTCAGGATATGTAAGCAACCCAAGTGCCCATCAATAGATGAACAGATAAAGAAAATGTGTTACATATAACAATGGAATATTACCCAGCCATAAAGAAAATGAAATCTTACCATTTCTCATAACATAGATAGACCTAGAGAGTATTATGCTAAGTGAAATAAGTCAGCAGAGATGTGTGGAATCTAAAAGAACAAAGTAAATGAACAAAACAGAAACAGACTCATAGATACAAAAATAAACTTGAGGGTTGCCAGATGGGAGGGGATTAGGGACTGGGTGAAAAAAGTGAAAGGATTAAGAACTACAAATCTGTAGTCAAAAAATAGTCATGGGGATGTCAAATACAGCATAGGAATATAGTCAATAATCCATATATATAAAAGCCAAACGACTGGAAAAACAGAATGACTGGAACAACCGGAATGACTGGTCGCTATGATGTGCACTGCAGCCCCAACCATCCATGGACCCTCCCCCAAGCTGGTTCCCTCTCCATCGGCCCCTCCCACCCTGATCAGGGGTGGAGTGGCTGGCCAACTGCCTGCAGCCCCTCTCCCCAGCCAGACCTGCCCCCAATTGGCCCCCCACCCTGATCAGGGGCAGGGCCGGCCAGCCAACCACCCGCTGCCCCTCACCCTGCTGGCCCCCTCCCTACTTGGCCACCCCACCCCAATCAGGGGTGGGGTTGGTCGGCCAACCTCCCATGTCCCCCCACCCCCATTGGCTGGCCTGATGGCCCCCATTCGGGCAGGCTGGCCAGACCCCACCCATGTACAAATTTGTGCACCGGACCTCTAATATTGTAATAATTATGTATGGTGCCAGGTTGGTACTAGACTTATTAGGGAATCACTTTGCAAATTATATGAGTGTCTGACCCCTTTGCTGTACACCTGAAACTAACAAAATAATATTGATGCCAACTGTTACAATAAATAAATAAATATTTTAAAAAGATACAGGTTTTAAAAAGCTTTTCTTTTATTTCATGAGTTATCTGAGCTCCCTTCCCCCTTTCTATCAATCTCTCTTTGATCTCTACAAGGTCTCCCCCAAAAATGTATACATACTTTAATAGCTGATAGCTCAATTTTGAAAATGAAATTTTTTAAATAAACACTGCCTTTATAATTATTCAATGTGTGTGTATACATTTTTAGAGAGACCGTATATATTTTATTCTTTATTTTATATTGAGGGCTATACTCAAATATCTGGTGACCCTTTCAGTATTCATTTATATTTAGGATTCATATGTATTATATTATATATTACTAGAGGCCTGGTGCACGACATTCGTGCACGGGTAGGGTCTATAGGCCTGGCCAGCAATCAGGGCCGATCTATGGGGTGACTGGTGGGGCAATCCAGGGGCCCCGCGGGCACCCGCCTTGGCTGGCCTGGCGCTGCCTGCTCGCCGGCCCCACCCCCCACTGCTCCTGCAGGAGGTGACTGGCGGGGTGATTGGGGAGCGGTGCTGGCCTGTTCACTGGCTAGCCCCACTCCCCAATTGCGTCGCTGCTGCCGCTGGTCACCAGGGTGATCAGCAGGTCGATTGGGAAGGTCCCCACTAGCACCCGCCTTGGCTGGCTTGGGGCCTGTGGGCTGGGGCAGCTCCTCCGTTGAGCGTCTGCCCTCTGGTGGTCAGTGCATGTCATAGCAACCAGTCATTCCTCCAGTCGTCCCACCGTTCGGTTGATTTGCATATTAGGCTTTTATTATAGAGGATACTTCTTTATATATATGAATATCTTAAATGTATGGATATATAAATATATATAAAGAAAATATAAAATTCATTTATATTTAGGAATAGTCAGTCCCAATAAGACTAATTAGAAACCCTGAGTAGGGGTAGAGTGTCCTTAATACCTGTGATATTACTGGGTGAGGCATGTAGCCATTTCCATGGGGATTCTAAATGCCAGTCAGGTAATTTCTTTGGGCTATTTAATTTATTTAGTTGAAAATCTGGTGATATAAGAGGAATGATGGTGTGAGAGAACCCCTTGTCCTCTCCCCCTGAAACTTCAACAAGTTAACCAACTATAATTCAATATAGAATTCCCTACTCAATAGAGAGGCATACCTAAGAGACCCATGCATTGGTACATCTAATGGTTGGCAACCAGGAATAAACAGGGAGACAAGAGGGAGGATAGCACAAAAGACTTGAAAATACAGACCTGTAGCCTGAGCTTGAGGCTCAGCCTGGAGAGGGGAGGAAGCCAATGGTAACATGTGCTTCCTTTGGCCTAGAAGGACAGAGAGCTGCAGGGCAAGTATAAAGCAGAGCAAACAGAGACTGAGCCAGTAGGCACCTGACAGAGCATGGGTTCTACTGTGCAGCTCTTTTTGGGCCAGGCAGTTTCAGAAAGAGAAATGTTACCACAGTGCCCTGCTGCCACCACTTAAGCTACCAAAACTCACCTCCCGCCGCCCTTGGAGTCAGGTCAAGGAACCTATTATCTGTAATCCAAGACCAATTACAGTAGAATTGTTGTTTCCCTCTGTGACTGATCCCCAGATGGGAGGCTTGAGGTAGTGATCCCAAGGAGGTCAGGGGTCACCATTATGGTGAATGCAAAACAAATCCCACCCCCAAGCAGCAAGGCTGTACTGTCTTAAGGAAGCCATGGAGGTCAAGATTGGGAGATCACAGGGGTAAAAAGTCTTCAATTCAGTGCCATCTACTGGAAAATATTAGGAAGACTTCTTCAGAAGAAGCTGCTATTGGCCAGGTATATAGACATATATAAATGCCTAGGCAAAGGAGAACAGAAAACACCATGAATATCCACGGTAACAAGGATGCTCAGAAAGAAAATGAAAAATCCCCAGAAAGCAAGCTGGAATACATGAAAATCCTATATAATTACTCTAACACACAAGATGGCCACCCCCATGTGGTC